>NC_143385.1:20484825-20790208 GCF_980474605.1 Leiobunum rupestre | reverse complement strand
GACTCTTCAAGAGGGCGTTAAACCCTCAGGTTTCTTCAAGAGCACGAAAAACCCTCAGTATTTTTCAAGAGGGCGTGAAAACCTCAGGTTTCTTCAAGAGGGCGTGAAGCCCTCAGATTTCTTCAAGAGGGCTTGAAACCGTCAGGTTTCTTCAAAAGCGCGAAAAACGCTCAGGTTTCTTCAAGAGGGCGTGAAACCCTGATGTCTCTTCAAGAGGGCGTGAAACCCTCAGGTTTCTTCAAGAGGGCGTGAAATCCTCAGGTTTCTTCAAGAGGGCGTGAAACCCTCAGGTTTCTTCAAGTGGGCGTGAAACCCTCAGGTCTCTTCAAGAGGGCGTGAAACCCTGATGTCTCTTCAAGAGGGCGTGAAACCCTGATGTCTCTTTAAGAGGGCGTGAAACCCTCAGGTTTCTTCAAGAGGGCGTGAAACCCTGATGTCTCTTCAAGAGGGCGTGAAACCCTCAGGTTTCTTCAAGAGGGCGTAAAACCCTCAGGTTTCTTAAAGAGGGCGTGAAACCCTCAGATTTCTTCAAGAGGGCTTGAAACCCTCAGATTTCTTCAAGAGGGCGTGAAACCCTCAAATTTCTTCAAGAGCGCGTGAAACCCTCAGGTTTCTTCAAGTGGGCGTGAAACCCTCAGGTCTCTTCAAGAAGGCGTGAAACCCTCAGGTTTCTTCAAGAGGGCGTGAAACCCTCAGGTTTCTTAAAGAGGGCATGAAACCTTTAGGTTTCTTCAAGAGGGCGTGAAACCCTCAGGTTTCACAAGAGGGCGCAAAATCCTTAGGTTTCTTCAAGAGGGCGTGAAACCCTCAGGTTTCTTAAAGAGGGCATGAAACCCTCAGGTTTCTTAAAGAGGGCGTGAAACCCTCAGGTTTCTTCAAGAGCCCGCGTGAAACCCTCAGGTTTCACAAGAGGGCGCGAAATCCTTAGGTTTCTTCAAGAGGGCGTGAAACCCTCAGGTTTCTTAAAGAGGGCGTGAAATCCTCAGGTTTCTTCAATAGGGCGTGAAACCCTCAGGTTTCTTCAAGAGGGCGTAAAACCCTCAGGTTTCTTCAAGAGGGCGTGAAACCCTCAGATTTCTTCAAGAGGGCTTGAAACCCTCAGATTTCTTCAAGAGGGCTTGAAACCGTCAGGTTTCTTCAAGAGCGCGAAAAACGCTCAGGTTTCTTCAAGAGGGCGTGAAACCCTGATGACTCTTCAAGAGCGCGAAAAACCCTCACTTTTTTTCAAGAGGGCGTGAAACCCTCAATTTTCTTCAAGAGGGCGTGAAGCTCTCAGATTTCTTCAAGAGGGCTTGAAACCGTCAGGTTTCTTCAAGAGGGCGTGAAACCCTGATGTCTCTTCAAGTGGGCGTGAAACCCTCAGGTTTCTTCAAGTGGGCGTGAAGCCCTCAGATTTATTCAAGAGGGCTTGAAACCGTCAGGTCTCTTCAAGAGGGCGTGAAGGCCTCAGGTTTCTTCAAGTGGGCGTGAAACCCTCCGGTTTCTTCAAGAGGGCAAGAAACCCTCAGGTTTCTTCAAGTGGGCGTGAAACCCTCAGGTTTCTTCAAGTGGGCGTGAAATCCTCAGGTCTCTTCAAGAGGGCGTGAAACCCTTAAGTTTCTTCAAGAGCGCGAAAAACCCCCAGGTTTCTTCCAGAGGGCGTGAAACCCTGATGTCTCTTCAAGAGGGCGTGAAACCCTCAGGTTTCTTCAAGAGGGCGTAAAACCCTCAGGTTTCTTCAAGAGGGCGTGAAACCCTCTGATTTCTTCAAGAGGGCTTGAAACCCCCAGGTTTCTTTAAGAGCGCGTGAAACCCTCAGGTCTCTTCAAGAGGGCGTGAAACCCTCAGGTTTCTTCAAGAGGGCGTCAAACCCTCAGATTTCTTCAAGAGCGCGTCAAACCCTCAGGTTTCTTCAAGAGCGCGAAAAACCCTCAGGTTTCTTCAAGAGGGCGCAAAACCCTGATGTCTCTTCAAGAGGGCGTGAAACCCTCAGGTCTCTTCAAGAGGGCATGAAACCCTCAGGTTTCTTCAAGAGGGCGTGAAACCCTCAGGTTTCTTCAAGAGGGCGTGAAACCCTCAGGTTTCTTCAAGAGGGCGTGAAACCCTCAGGTTTCTTCAAGAGGGCGTGAAACCTTTAGGTTTCTTCAAGAGGGCATGAAACCTTTAGGTTTCTTCAAGAGGGCGTGAAACCCTCAGGTTTCACAAGAGGGCGCAAAATCCTTAGGTTTCTTCAAGAGGGCGTGAAACCTTTAGGTTTCTTAAAGAGGGCATGAAACCTTTAGGTTTCTTCAAGAGGGCGTGAAACCCTCAGGTTTCACAAGAGGGCGCAAAATCCTTAGGTTTCTTCAAGAGGGCGTGAAACCCTCAGGTTTCTTAAAGAGGGCATGAAACCCTCAGGTTTCTTAAAGAGGGCGTGAAACCCTCAGGTTTCTTCAAGAGCCCGCGTGAAACCCTCAGGTTTCACAAGAGGGCGCGAAATCCTTAGGTTTCTTCAAGAGGGCGTGAAACCCTCAGGTTTCTTAAAGAGGGCGTGAAATCCTCAGGTTTCTTCAATAGGGCGTGAAACCCTCAGGTTTCTTCAAGAGGGCGTAAAACCCTCAGGTTTCTTCAAGAGGGCGTGAAACCCTCAGATTTCTTCAAGAGGGCTTGAAACCCTCAGATTTCTTCAAGAGGGCTTGAAACCGTCAGGTTTCTTCAAGAGCGCGAAAAACGCTCAGGTTTCTTCAAGAGGGCGTGAAACCCTGATGACTCTTCAAGAGCGCGAAAAACCCTCAGTTTTTTTCAAGAGGGCGTGAAACCCTCAGGTTTCTTCAAGAGGGCGTGAAGCTCTCAGATTTCTTCAAGAGGGCTTGAAACCGTCAGGTTTCTTCAAGAGGGCGTGAAACCCTGATGTCTCTTCAAGTGGGCGTGAAACCCTCAGGTTTCTTCAAGTGGGCGTGAAGCCCTCAGATTTATTCAAGAGGGCTTGAAACCGTCAGGTCTCTTCAAGAGGGCGTGAAGGCCTCAGGTTTCTTCAAGTGGGCGTGAAACCCTCCGGTTTCTTCAAGAGGGCAAGAAACCCTCAGGTTTCTTCAAGTGGGCGTGAAACCCTCAGGTTTCTTCAAGTGGGCGTGAAATCCTCAGGTCTCTTCAAGAGGGCGTGAAACCCTTAAGTTTCTTCAAGAGCGCGAAAAACCCCCAGGTTTCTTCCAGAGGGCGTGAAACCCTGATGTCTCTTCAAGAGGGCGTGAAACCCTCAGGTTTCTTCAAGAGGGCGTAAAACCCTCAGGTTTCTTCAAGAGGGCGTGAAACCCTCAGATTTCTTCAAGAGGGCTTGAAACCCCCAGGTTTCTTTAAGAGCGCGTGAAACCCTCAGGTCTCTTCAAGAGGGCGTGAAACCCTCAGGTTTCTTCAAGAGGGCGTCAAACCCTCAGATTTCTTCAAGAGCGCGTCAAACCCTCAGGTTTCTTCAAGAGCGCGAAAAACCCTCAGGTTTCTTCAAGAGGGCGCAAAACCCTGATGTCTCTTCAAGAGGGCGTGAAACCCTCAGGTCTCTTCAAGAGGGCGTGAAACCCTCAGGTTTCTTCAAGAGCGCGAAAAACCCTCAGGTTTCTTCAAGAGGGCGTGAAACCCTCAGGTTTCTTCAAGTGGGCGTGAAACCCTCAGGTTTCTTCAAGAGGGCGTGAAACCCTCAGGTTTCTTCAAGAGCGCGTGAAACCCTCAGGTTTCTTCAATAGGGCGTGAAACCCTCAGGTTTCTTCAAGAGCGCGAAAAACGCTCAGTTTTCTTCAAGAGGGCGTGAAACCCTGATGACTCTTCAAGAGGGCGTTAAACCCTCAGGTTTCTTCAAGAGGGCGTGAAACCCTCAGGTTTCTTCAAGTGGGCGTGAAACCCTCAGGTCTCTTTAAGAGGGCGTGAAACCCTCAGGTTTCTTCAAGAGGGCGAAAAGCCCCCAGGTTTCTTCAAGAGGGCTTGAAACCCCCAGGTTTCTTCAAGAGCGCGTGAAAACCTCAGGTTTCTTCAAGATGGCGTGAAACCCTGATGTCTCTTCAAGAGGGCGTGAAACCCTCAGGTTTCTTCAAGAGGGCGTGGAATCCTCAGGTTTCTTCAAGTGGGCGTGAAACCCTCAGGTCTCTTCAAGAGGGCGTGAAGGACTCAGTTTTCTTCAAGAGGGCGTGAAACCCTCAGGTTTCTTCAAGAGGGCGTGAAACCCTGATGTCTCTTCAAGAGGGCGTGAAACCCTGATGTCTCTTCAAGAGGGCGTGAAACCCTCAGGTCTCTTCCAGAGGGCGTGAAACCCTGATGTCTCTTCAAGAGGGCGTGAAACCCTCAGGTTTCTTCAAGAGGGCGTAAAACCCTCAGGTTTCTTCAAGAGGGCGTGAAACCCTCTGATTTCTTCAAGAGGGCTTGAAACCCCCAGGTTTCTTTAAGAGCGCGTGAAACCCTCAGGTCTCTTCAAGAGGGCGTGAAACCCTCAGGTTTCTTCAAGAGGGCGTCAAACCCTCAGATTTCTTCAAGAGCGCGTCAAACCCTCAGGTTTCTTCAAGAGCGCGAAAAACCCTCAGGTTTCTTCAAGAGGGCGCAAAACCCTGATGTCTCTTCAAGAGGGCGTGAAACCCTCAGGTCTCTTCAAGAGGGCGTGAAACCCTCAGGTTTCTTCAAGAGGGCGTGAAACCCTCAGGTTTCTTCAAGAGGGCGTGAAACCCTCAGGTTTCTTCAAGAGGGCGTGAAACCCTCAGGTTTCTTCAAGAGGGCGTGAAACCTTTAGGTTTCTTCAAGAGGGCATGAAACCTTTAGGTTTCTTCAAGAGGGCGTGAAACCCTCAGGTTTCACAAGAGGGCGCAAAATCCTTAGGTTTCTTCAAGAGGGCGTGAAACCTTTAGGTTTCTTAAAGAGGGCATGAAACCTTTAGGTTTCTTCAAGAGGGCGTGAAACCCTCAGGTTTCACAAGAGGGCGCAAAATCCTTAGGTTTCTTCAAGAGGGCGTGAAACCCTCAGGTTTCTTAAAGAGGGCATGAAACCCTCAGGTTTCTTAAAGAGGGCGTGAAACCCTCAGGTTTCTTCAAGAGCCCGCGTGAAACCCTCAGGTTTCACAAGAGGGCGCGAAATCCTTAGGTTTCTTCAAGAGGGCGTGAAACCCTCAGGTTTCTTAAAGAGGGCGTGAAATCCTCAGGTTTCTTCAATAGGGCGTGAAACCCTCAGGTTTCTTCAAGAGGGCGTAAAACCCTCAGGTTTCTTCAAGAGGGCGTGAAACCCTCAGATTTCTTCAAGAGGGCTTGAAACCCTCAGATTTCTTCAAGAGGGCTTGAAACCGTCAGGTTTCTTCAAGAGCGCGAAAAACGCTCAGGTTTCTTCAAGAGGGCGTGAAACCCTGATGACTCTTCAAGAGCGCGAAAAACCCTCAGTTTTTTTCAAGAGGGCGTGAAACCCTCAGGTTTCTTCAAGAGGGCGTGAAGCTCTCAGATTTCTTCAAGAGGGCTTGAAACCGTCAGGTTTCTTCAAGAGGGCGTGAAACCCTGATGTCTCTTCAAGTGGGCGTGAAACCCTCAGGTTTCTTCAAGTGGGCGTGAAGCCCTCAGATTTATTCAAGAGGGCTTGAAACCGTCAGGTCTCTTCAAGAGGGCGTGAAGGCCTCAGGTTTCTTCAAGTGGGCGTGAAACCCTCCGGTTTCTTCAAGAGGGCAAGAAACCCTCAGGTTTCTTCAAGTGGGCGTGAAACCCTCAGGTTTCTTCAAGTGGGCGTGAAATCCTCAGGTCTCTTCAAGAGGGCGTGAAACCCTTAAGTTTCTTCAAGAGCGCGAAAAACCCCCAGGTTTCTTCCAGAGGGCGTGAAACCCTGATGTCTCTTCAAGAGGGCGTGAAACCCTCAGGTTTCTTCAAGAGGGCGTAAAACCCTCAGGTTTCTTCAAGAGGGCGTGAAACCCTCAGATTTCTTCAAGAGGGCTTGAAACCCCCAGGTTTCTTTAAGAGCGCGTGAAACCCTCAGGTCTCTTCAAGAGGGCGTGAAACCCTCAGGTTTCTTCAAGAGGGCGTCAAACCCTCAGATTTCTTCAAGAGCGCGTCAAACCCTCAGGTTTCTTCAAGAGCGCGAAAAACCCTCAGGTTTCTTCAAGAGGGCGCAAAACCCTGATGTCTCTTCAAGAGGGCGTGAAACCCTCAGGTCTCTTCAAGAGGGCGTGAAACCCTCAGGTTTCTTCAAGAGCGCGAAAAACCCTCAGGTTTCTTCAAGAGGGCGTGAAACCCTCAGGTTTCTTCAAGTGGGCGTGAAACCCTCAGGTTTCTTCAAGAGGGCGTGAAACCCTCAGGTTTCTTCAAGAGCGCGTGAAACCCTCAGGTTTCTTCAATAGGGCGTGAAACCCTCAGGTTTCTTCAAGAGCGCGAAAAACGCTCAGTTTTCTTCAAGAGGGCGTGAAACCCTGATGACTCTTCAAGAGGGCGTTAAACCCTCAGGTTTCTTCAAGAGGGCGTGAAACCCTCAGGTTTCTTCAAGTGGGCGTGAAACCCTCAGGTCTCTTTAAGAGGGCGTGAAACCCTCAGGTTTCTTCAAGAGGGCGAAAAGCCCCCAGGTTTCTTCAAGAGGGCTTGAAACCCCCAGGTTTCTTCAAGAGCGCGTGAAAACCTCAGGTTTCTTCAAGATGGCGTGAAACCCTGATGTCTCTTCAAGAGGGCGTGAAACCCTCAGGTTTCTTCAAGAGGGCGTGGAATCCTCAGGTTTCTTCAAGTGGGCGTGAAACCCTCAGGTCTCTTCAAGAGGGCGTGAAGGACTCAGTTTTCTTCAAGAGGGCGTGAAACCCTCAGGTTTCTTCAAGAGGGCGTGAAACCCTGATGTCTCTTCAAGAGGGCGTGAAACCCTGATGTCTCTTCAAGAGGGCGTGAAACCCTCAGGTCTCTTCAAGAGGGCGTGAAACCCTCAGGTTTCTTCAAGAGCGCGAAAAACCCTCAGGTTTCTTCAAGAGGGCGTTAAACCCTCAGGTTTCTTCAAGAGCGCGAAAAACCCTCAGTATTTTTCAAGAGGGCGTGAAAACCTCAGGTTTCTTCAAGAGGGCGTGAAGCCCTCAGATTTCTTCAAGAGGGCTTGAAACCGTCAGGTTTCTTCAAAAGCGCGAAAAACGCTCAGGTTTCTTCAAGAGGGCGTGAAACCCTGATGTCTCTTCAAGAGGGCGTGAAACCCTCAGGTTTCTTCAAGAGGTCGTGAAACCCTCAGGTTTCTTCAAGAGGGCGTGAAATCCTCAGGTTTCTTCAAGAGGGCGTGAAACCCTCAGGTTTCTTCAAGTGGGCGTGAAACCCTCAGGTTTCTTCAAGTGGGCGTGAAACCCTCAGGTTTCTTCAAGTGGGCGTGAAACCCTCAGGTCTCTTCAAGAGGGCGTGAAACCCTGATGTCTCTTCAAGAGGGCGTGAAACCCTGATGTCTCTTCAAGAGGGCGTGAAACCCTGATGTCTCTTCAAGAGGGCGTGAAACCCTCAGGTTTCTTCAAGTGGGCGTGAAGCCCTCAGATTTCTTCAAGAGGGCGTGAACCCTTGAGGTCTCTTCAAGAGCGCGTGAAACCCTCAGTTTTTTTCAAGAGGGCGTGAAACCCTCAGGTTTCTTCAAGAGGGCGTGAAGCTCTCAGATTTCTTCAAGAGAGCTTGAAACCGTCAGGTTTCTTCAAGAGGGCGTGAAACCCTGATGTCTCTTCAAGTGGGCGTGAAACCCTCAGGTTTCTTCAAGTGGGCGTGAAGCCCTCAGATTTATTCAAGAGGGCTTGAAACCGTCAGGTCTCTTCAAGAGGGCGTGAAGGCCTCAGGTTTCTTCAAGTGGGCGTGAAACCCTCCGGTTTCTTCAAGAGGGCAAGAAACCCTCAGGTTTCTTCAAGTGGGCGTGAAACCCTCAGGTTTCTTCAAGTGGGCGTGAAATCCTCAGGTCTCTTCAAGAGGGCGTGAAACCCTTAGGTTTCTTCAAGAGCGCGAAAAACCCCCAGGTTTCTTCCAGAGGGCGTGAAACCCTGATGTCTCTTCAAGAGGGCGTGAAACCCTCAGGTTTCTTCAAGAGGGCGTAAAACCCTCAGGTTTCTTCAAGAGGGCGTGAAACCCTCAGATTTCTTCAAGAGGGCTTGAAACCCCCAGGTTTCTTTAAGAGCGCGTGAAACCCTCAGGTCTCTTCAAGAGGGCGTGAAACCCTCAGGTTTCTTCAAGAGGGCGTCAAATCCTCAGATTTCTTCAAGAGCGCGTCAAACCCTCAGGTTTCTTCAAGAGCGCGAAAAACCCTCAGGTTTCTTCAAGAGGGCGCAAAACCCTGATGTCTCTTCAAGAGGGCGTGAAACCCTCAGGTCTCTTCAAGAGGGCGTGAAACCCTCAGGTTTCTTCAAGAGCGCGAAAAACCCTCAGGTTTCTTCAAGAGGGCGTGAAACCCTCAGGTTTCTTCAAGTGGGCGTGAAACCCTCAGGTTTCTTCAAGAGGGCGTGAAACCCTCAGGTTTCTTCAAGAGCGCGTGAAACCCTCAGGTTTCTTCAATAGGGCGTGAAACCCTCAGGTTTCTTCAAGAGCGCGAAAAACGCTCAGTTTTCTTCAAGAGGGCGTGAAACCCTGATGACTCTTCAAGAGGGCGTTAAACCCTCAGGTTTCTTCAAGAGGGCGTGAAACCCTCAGGTTTCTTCAAGTGGGCGTGAAACCCTCAGGTCTCTTTAAGAGGGCGTGAAACCCTCAGGTTTCTTCAAGATGGCGTGAAACCCTGATGTCTCTTCAAGAGGGCGTGAAACCCTCAGGTTTCTTCAAGAGGGCGTGGAATCCTCAGGTTTCTTCAAGTGGGCGTGAAACCCTCAGGTCTCTTCAAGAGGGCGTGAAGGACTCAGTTTTCTTCAAGAGGGCGTGAAACCCTCAGGTTTCTTCAAGAGCGCGTGAAACCCTCAGGTTTCACAAGAGGGCGTGAACCCTTGAGGTCTCTTCAAGAGCGCGTGAAACCCTCAGGTTTCTTCAAGAGGGCGTGAAACCCTCAGGTTTCTTCAAGTGGGCGTGAAACCCTCAGGTTTCTTCAAGTGGGCGTGAAACCCTCAGGTCTCTTCAAGAGGGCGTGAAACCCTCAGGTTTCTTCAAGAGCGCGAAAAACCCCCAGGTTTCTTCAAGAGGGCGTGAAACCCTGATGTCTCTTCAAGAGGGCGTGAAACCCTGATGTCTCTTCAAGAGGGCGTGAAACCCTCAGGTCTCTTCAAGAGGGCGTGAAACCCTCAGGTTTCTTCAAGAGCGCGAAAAACCCTCAGGTTTCTTCAAGAGGGCGTTAAACCCTCAGGTTTCTTCAAGAGCGCGAAAAACCCTCAGTATTTTTCAAGAGGGCGTGAAAACCTCAGGTTTCTTCAAGAGGGCTTGAAACCGTCAGGTTTCTTCAAAAGCGCGAAAAACGCTCAGGTTTCTTCAAGAGGGCGTGAAACCCTGATGTCTCTTCAAGAGGGCGTGAAACCCTCAGGTTTCTTCAAGAGGGCGTGAAACCCTCAGGTTTCTTCAAGAGGGCGTGAAATCCTCAGGTTTCTTCAAGAGGGCGTGAAACCCTCAGGTTTCTTCAAGTGGGCGTGAAACCCTCAGGTTTCTTCAAGTGGGCGTGAAACCCTCAGGTCTCTTCAAGAGGGCGTGAAACCCTGATGTCTCTTCAAGAGGGCGTGAAACCCTGATGTCTCTTCAAGAGGGCGTGAAACCCTGATGTCTCTTCAAGAGGGCGTGAAACCCTCAGGTTTCTTCAAGTGGGCGTGAAGCCCTCAGATTTCTTCAAGAGGGCGTGAACCCTTGAGGTCTCTTCAAGAGCGCGTGAAACCCTCAGGTCTCTTCAAGAGGGTGTGAAACCCTCAGGTTTCTTCCAGAGGGCGTCAAACCCTCAGGTTTCTTCAAGAGGGCGTGAAACCCTCAGGTTTCTTCAAGTGGTCGTGAAACCCTCAGGTTTCTTCCAGAGGGCGTGAAACCCTCAGGTTTCTTCAAGAGCGCGTGAAACACTCAGGTTTCTTCAATAGGGCGTGAAACCCTCAGGTTTCTTCAAGAGCGCGAAAAACGCTCAGTTTTCTTCAAGAGGGCGTGAAACCCTGATGACTCTTCAAGAGGGCGTTAAACCCTCAGGTTTCTTCAAGAGGGCGTGAAACCCTCAGGTTTCTTCAAGAGCGCGTCAAACCCTCAGGTTTCTTCAAGAGCGCGAAAAACCCTCAGGTTTCTTCAAGAGGGTGTGAAACCCTGATGTCTCTTCAAGAGGGCGTGAAACCCTCAGGTCTCTTCAAGAGGGCGAAAAACCCTCAGGTTTCTTCAAGAGGGCGTGAAACCCTGATGTCTCTTCAAGAGGGCGTGAAACCCTCAGGTCTCTTCAAGAGGGCGTGAAACCCTCAGGTTTCTTCAAGAGCGCGAAAAACCCTCAGGTTTCTTCAAGAGGGCGTGAAACCCTCAGGTTTCTTCAAGTGGTCGTGAAACCCTCAGGTTTCTTCCAGAGGGCGTGAAACCCTCAGGTTTCTTCAAGAGCGCGTGAAACACTCAGGTTTCTTCAATAGGGCGTGAAACCCTCAGGTTTCTTCAAGAGCGCGAAAAACGCTCAGTTTTCTTCAAGAGGGCGTGAAACCCTGATGACTCTTCAAGAGGGCGTTAAACCCTCAGGTTTCTTCAAGAGGGCGTGAAACCCTCAGGTTTCTTCAAGTGGGCGTGAAACCCTCAGGTCTCTTCAAGAGGGCGTGAAACCCTGATGTCTCTTCAAGTGGGCGTGAAACCCTCAGGTTTCTTCAAGTGGGCGTGAAACCCTCAGGTTTCTTCAAGTGGGCGTGAAACCCTCAGGTCTCTTCAAGAGGGCGTGAAACCCTGATGTCTCTTCAAGAGGGCGTGAAACCCTGATGTCTCTTCAAGAGGGCGTGAAACCCTCAGGTTTCTTCAAGTGGGCGTGAAGCCCTCAGATTTCTTCAAGAGGGCTTGAAACCGTCAGGTTTCTTCAAGAGGGCTTGAAACCGTCAGGTCTCTTCAAGAGGGCGTGAAGGCCTCAGGTTTCTTCAAGAGGGCGTGAAACCCTCAGGTTTCTTCAAGAGCGCGTGAAACCCTCAATTTTCACAAGAGGGCGTGAACCCTTGAGGTCTCTTCAAGAGCGCGTGAAACCCTCCGGTTTCTTCAAGAGGGCGTGAAACCCTCAGGTTTCTTCAAGTGGGCGTGAAACCCTGATGTCTCTTCAAGAGGGCGTGAAACCCTGATGTCTCTTCAAGAGGGCGTGAAACCCTCAGGTTTCTTCAAGAGCCCGCGTGAAACCCTCAGGTTTCACAAGAGGGCGCGAAATCCTTAGGTTTCTTCAAGAGGGCGTGAAACCCTCAGGTTTCACAAGTGGGCGTGAAACCCTCAGGTCTCTTCAAGAAGGCGTGTAACCCTCAGGTTTCTTCAAGAGGGCGTGAAATCCTCAGGTTTCTTCAATAGGGCGTGAAACCCTCAGGTTTCTTCAAGTGGGCGTGAAACCCTCAGGTTTCTTCAAGTGGGCGTGAAACCCTCAGGTCTCTTCAAGAGGGCGTGAAACCCTGATGTCTCTTCAAGAGGGCGTGAAACCCTGATGTCTCTTCAAGAGGGCGTGAAACCCTCAGGTTTCTTCAAGTGGGCGTGAAGCCCTCAGATTTCTTCAAGAGGGCTTGAAACCGTCAGGTTTCTTCAAGAGGGCTTGAAACCGTCAGGTCTCTTCAAGAGGGCGTGAAGGCCTCAGGTTTCTTCAAGAGGGCGTGAAACCCTCAGGTTTCTTCAAGAGCGCGTGAAACCCTCAATTTTCACAAGAGGGCGTGAACCCTTGAGGTCTCTTCAAGAGCGCGTGAAACCCTCCGGTTTCTTCAAGAGGGCGTGAAACCCTCAGGTTTCTTCAAGTGGGCGTGAAACCCTGATGTCTCTTCAAGAGGGCGTGAAACCCTGATGTCTCTTCAAGAGGGCGTGAAACCCTCAGGTTTCTTCAAGAGCCCGCGTGAAACCCTCAGGTTTCACAAGAGGGCGCGAAATCCTTAGGTTTCTTCAAGAGGGCGTGAAACCCTCAGGTTTCACAAGTGGGCGTGAAACCCTCAGGTCTCTTCAAGAAGGCGTGTAACCCTCAGGTTTCTTCAAGAGGGCGTGAAATCCTCAGGTTTCTTCAATAGGGCGTGAAACCCTCAGGTTTCTTCAAGAGGGCGTAAAACCCTCAGGTTTCTTCAAGAGGGCGTTAAACCCTCAGGTTTCTTCAAGAGCGCGAAAAACCCTCAGTTTTTTTCAAGAGGGCGTGAAACCCTCAGGTTTCTTCAAGAGGGCGTGAAGCTCTCAGATTTCTTCAAGAGGGCTTGAAACCGTCAGGTTTCTTCAAGAACGCGAAAAACGCTCAGGTTTCTTCAAGAGGGCGTGAAACCCTGATGTCCCTTCAAGTGGGCGTGAAACCCTCAGGTTTCTTCAAGTGGGCGTGAAGCCCTCAGATTTATTCAAGAGGGCTTGAAACCGTCAGGTCTCTTCAAGAGGGCGTGAAGGCCTCAGGTTTCTTCAAGTGGGCGTGAAACCCTCCGGTTTCTTCAAGAGGGTAAGAAACCCTCAGGTTTCTTCAAGTGGGCGTGAAACCCTCAGGTTTCTTCAAGTGGGCGTGAAATCCTCAGGTCTCTTCAAGAGGGCGTGAAACCCTTAGGTTTCTTCAAGAGCGCGAAAAACCCCCAGGTTTCTTCCAGAGGGCGTGAAACCCTGATGTCTCTTCAAGAGGGCGTGAAACCCTCAGGTTTCTTCAAGAGGGCGTAAAACCCTCAGGTTTCTTCAAGAGGGCGTGAAACCCTCAGATTTCTTCAAGAGGGCTTGAAACCCCCAGGTTTCTTTAAGAGCGCGTGAAACCCTCAGGTCTCTTCAAGAGGGCGTGAAACCCTCAGGTTTCTTCAAGAGGGCGTGAAACCCTGATGTCTCTTCAAGAGGGCGTGAAACCCTCAGGTCTCTTCAAGAGGGCGAAAAACCCTCAGGTTTCTTCAAGAGGGCGTGAAACCCTGATGTCTCTTCAAGAGGGCGTGAAACCCTCAGGTCTCTTCAAGAGGGCGTGAAACCCTCAGGTTTCTTCAAGAGCGCGAAAAACCCTCAGGTTTCTTCAAGAGGGCGTGAAAACCTCAGGTTTCTTCAAGTGGGCGTGAAACCCTCAGGTTTCTTCAAGAGGGCGTGAAACCCTCAGGTTTCTTCAAGAGCGCGTGAAACCCTCAGGTTTCTTCAATAGGGCGTGAAACCCTCAGGTTTCTTCAAGAGCGCGAAAAACGCTCAGTTTTCTTCAAGAGGGCGTGAAACCCTGATGACTCTTCAAGAGGGCGTTAAACCCTCAGGTTTCTTCAAGAGGGCGTGAAACCCTCAGGTCTCTTTAAGAGGGCGTGAAACCCTCAGGTTTCTTCAAGAGGGCGAAAAGCCCCCAGGTTTCTTCAAGAGGGCTTGAAACCCCCAGGTTTCTTCAAGAGCGCGTGAAAACCTCAGGTTTCTTCAAGAGCGCGTGAAACACTCAGGTTTCTTCAATAGGGCGTGAAACACTCAGGTTTCTTCAATAGGGCGTGAAACCCTCAGGTTTCTTCAAGAGCGCGAAAAACGCTCAGTTTTCTTCAAGAGGGCGTGAAACCCTGATGACTCTTCAAGAGGGCGTGAAACCCTCAGGTCTCTTCAAGAGGGCGTGAAACCCTGATGTCTCTTCAAGTGGGCGTGAAATCTTCAAGTGGGCGTGAAACCCTCAGGTTTCTTCAAGTGGGCGTGAAACCCTCAGGTCTCTTCAAGAGGGCGTGAAACCCTGATGTCTCTTCAAGAAAACGTGAAACCCTGATGTCTCTTCAAGAGGGCGTGAAACCCTCAGGTTTCTTCAAGTGGGCGTGAAGCCCTCAGATTTCTTCAAGAGGGCTTGAAACCGTCAGGTTTCTTCAAGAGGGCTTGAAACCGTCAGGTCTCTTCAAGAGGGCGTGAAGGCCTCAGGTTTCTTCAAGAGGGCGTGAAACCCTCAGGTTTCTTCAAGAGGGCGTGAAACCCTCAGGTTTCTTCAAGAGCGCGTGAAACCCTCAGGTTTCACAAGAGGGCGTGAACCCTTGAGGTCTCTTCAAGAGCGCGTGAAACCCTCCGGTTTCTTCAAGAGGGCGTGAAACCCTGATGTCTCTTCAAGAGGGCGTGAAACCCTGATGTCTCTTCAAGAGGGCGTGAAACCCTCAGGTTTCTTCAAGTGGGCGTGAAGCCCTCAGATTTCTTCAAGAGGACTTGAAACCGTCAGGTTTCTTCAAGAGGGCTTGAAACCGTCAGGTCTCTTCAAGAGGGCGTGAAGGCCTCAGGTTTCTTCAAGAGCGCGTGAAACCCTCAGGTTTCACAAGAGGGCGTGAACCCTTGAGGTCTCTTCAAGAGCGCGTGAAACCCTCAGGTTTCACAAGAGGGCGTGAACCCTTGAGGTCTCTTCAAGAGCGCGTGAAACCCTCAGGTTTCACAAGAGGGCGTGAACCCTTGAGGTCTCTTCAAGAGCGCGTGAAACCCTCAGGTTTCTTCAAGAGGGCGTGAAACCCTCAGGTTTCTTCAAGAGGGCTTGAAACCCTCAGGTCTCTTCTCGAAGGCGTCAAACCCTCAGGTTTCTTCAAGAGGGCTTGAAACCGTCAGGTTTCTTCAAAAGCGCGAAAAACGCTCAGGTTTCTTCAAGAGGGCGTGAAACCCTGATGTCTCTTCAAGAGGGCGTGAAACCCTCAGGTTTCTTCAAGAGGGCGTGAAACCCTCAGGTTTCTTCAAGTGGGCGTGAAACCCTCAGGTTTCTTCAAGAGGGCGTGAAACCCTCAGGTTTCTTCAAGAGCGCGAAAAACCCCCAGGTTTCTTCAAGAGGGCGTGAACCCTTGAGGTCTCTTCAAGAGCGCGTGAAACCCTCAGGTTTCTTCAAGAGGGCGTGAAACCCTCAGGTTTCTTCAAGAGCGCTTGAAACCCTCAGGTTTCTTCAAGAGGGCGTCAAACCCTCAGGTTTCTTCAAGAGCGCGAAAAACCCTCAGGTTTCTTCAAGAGGGCGTGAAACCCTGATGTCTCTTCAAGAGGGCGTGAAACCCTCAGGTCTCTTCAAGAGGGCGTGAAACCCTCAGGTTTCTTCAAGAGCGCGTGAAACCCTTAGGTTTCTTCAAGTGGGCGTGAAACCCTCAGGTTTCTTCAAGAGGGCGTGAAACCCTCAGGTTTCTTCAAGAGCGCGTGAAACCCTCAGGTTTCTTCAAGAGGGCTTGAAACCCTCAGGTCTCTTCAAGAAGGCGTCAAACCCTCAGGTTTCTTCAAGAGGGCTTGAAACCGTCAGGTTTCTTCAAAAGCGCGAAAAACGCTCAGGTTTCTTCAAGAGGGCGTGAAACCCTGATGTCTCTTCAAGAGGGCGTGAAACCCTCAGGTTTCTTCAAGTGGGCGTGAAACCCTCAGGTTTCTTCAAGTGGGCGTGAAACCCTCAGGTCTCTTCAAGAGGGCGTGAAACCCTGATGTCTCTTCAAGAGGGCGTGAAACCCTCAGGTTTCTTCAAGAGGGCGTGAAACCCTCAGGTTTCTTCAAGTGGGCGTGAAACCCTCAGGTTTCTTCAAGTGGGCGTGAAACCCTCAGGTCTCTTCAAGAGGGCGTGAAACCCTGATGTCTCTTCAAGAGGGCGTGAAACCCTCAGGTTTCTTCAAGAGGGCGTGAAACCCTCAGGTTTCTTCAAGTGGGCGTGAAACCCTCAGGTTTCTTCAAGTGGGCGTGAAACCCTCAGGTCTCTTCAAGAGGGCGTGAAACCCTGATGTCTCTTCAAGAGGGCGTGAAACCCTCAGGTTTCTTCAAGAGGGCGTGAAACCCTGATGTCTCTTCAAGAGGCCGTGAAACCCTGATGTATCTTTAAGAGGGCGTGAAACCCTCAGGTTTCTTCAAGAGGGCGTGAAACCCTGATGTCTCTTCAAGAGGGCGTGAAACCCTGATGTCTCTTTAAGAGGGCGTGAAACCCTCAGGTTTCTTCAAGAGGGCGTAAAACCCTCAGGTTTCTTAAAGAGGGCGTGAAACCCTCAGATTTCTTCAAGAGGGCTTGAAACCCTCAGATTTCTTCAAGAGGGCTTGAAACCCTCAGGTTTCTTCAAGAGCGCGTGAAACCCTCAGATTTCTTCAAGAGCGCGTGAAATCCTCAGGTTTCTTCAATAGGGCGTGAAACCCTGATGTCTCTTCAAGAGGGCGTGAAACCCTCAGGTTTCTTCAAGAGGGCGTCAAACCCTCAGGTTTCTTCAAGAGCGCGAAAAACCCTCAGGTTTCTTCAAGAGCGCGAAAAACCCTCAGGTTTCTTCAAGAGCGCGAAAAACCCTCAGGTTTCTTCAAGAGGGCGTGAAACCCTGATGTCTCTTCAAGAGGGCGTGAAACCCTCAGGTTTCTTCAAGAGCGCGAAAAACCCTCAGGTTTCTTCAAGAGGGCGTGAAACCCTGATGTCTCTTCAAGAGGGCGTGAAACCCTCAGATTTCTTCAAGAGGGCGCGAAACACTCCGGTTTCTTCAAGTGGGCGTAAAACCCTCAGGTTTCTTCAAGAGGGCGTGAAACCCTCAGGTTTCTTCAAGAGGGCGTGAAACCCTCAGGTTTCTTCAAGTGGGTGTGAAACCCTCAGGTCTCTTCAAGAGGGCGTGAAACCCTCAGGTTTCTTCAAGTGGGCGTGACACCCTCAGGTCTCTTCAAGAGGGCGTGAAACCCTCAGGTTTCTTCACGTGGGCGTGAAACCCTCAGGTCTCTTCAAGAGGGCGTGAAACCCTCAGGTTTCTTCAAGAGCACGTGAAACCCTCAGGTTTCTTCAAGTGGGCGTGAAACCCTCAGGTTTCTTCAAGAGCGCGTGAAACCCTCAGGTTTCTTCAAGTGGGCGTGAAACCCTCAGGTCTCTTCAAGAGGGCGTGAAACCCTCAGGTTTCTTCAAAAGCGCGTGAAACCCTCAGGTTTCTTCAAGTGGGCGTGAAACCCTCAGGTCTCTTCAAGAGGGCGTGAAACCCTCAGGTTTCTTCAAGAGGGCGTGAAACCCTCAGGTTTCTTCAAGAGCGCGTGAAACCCTCAGGTTTATTCAAGTGGGCGTGAAACCCTCATGTTTCTTCAAGAGGGCGTGAAACCCTCATGTTTCTTCAAGAGGGCGTGAAACCCTCAGGTTTCTTCAAATGCGCGTTAAACCCTCAGGTTTCTTCAAGTGGGCGTGAAACCCTCAGGTCTCTTCAAGTGGGCGTGAAACCCTCAGGTCTCTTCAAGAGGGCGTGAAACCCTCAGGTTTCTTTAAGAGCGTGTGAAACCCTCAGGTTTCTTCAAGAGGGCGTAAAATTCTCAGGTTTCTTCAAGAAGGCGTGAAACCCTCAGGTTTCTTCAAGAGGGCGTGAAACCCTCAGGTTTCTTCAAGTGGGCGTGAAACCCTCAGGTTTCTTTAAGAGCGCGTGAAACCCTCAGGTTTCTTCAAGTGGGCGTGAAACCCTCAGGTTTCTTCAAGAGGGCGTGAAACCCTCAGGTTTCTTCAAGAGCGCGTGAAACCCTCAGGTTTCTTCAATAGGGCGTGAAACCCTCAGGTTTCTTCAAGAGCGCGAAAAACGCTCAGTTTTCTTCAAGAGGGCGTGAAACCCTGATGACTCTTCAAGAGGGCGTTAAACCCTCAGGTTTCTTCAAGAGGGCGTGAAACCCTCAGGTCTCTTTAAGAGGGCGTGAAACCCTCAGGTTTCTTCAAGAGGGCGAAAAGCCCCCAGGTTTCTTCAAGAGGGCTTGAAACCCCCAGGTTTCTTCAAGAGCGCGTGAAAACCTCAGGTTTCTTCAAGAGCGCGTGAAACACTCAGGTTTCTTCAATAGGGCGTGAAACACTCAGGTTTCTTCAATAGGGCGTGAAACCCTCAGGTTTCTTCAAGAGCGCGAAAAACGCTCAGTTTTCTTCAAGAGGGCGTGAAACCCTGATGACTCTTCAAGAGGGCGTGAAACCCTCAGGTCTCTTCAAGAGGGCGTGAAACCCTGATGTCTCTTCAAGTGGGCGTGAAATCTTCAAGTGGGCGTGAAACCCTCAGGTTTCTTCAAGTGGGCGTGAAACCCTCAGGTCTCTTCAAGAGGGCGTGAAACCCTGATGTCTCTTCAAGAAAACGTGAAACCCTGATGTCTCTTCAAGAGGGCGTGAAACCCTCAGGTTTCTTCAAGTGGGCGTGAAGCCCTCAGATTTCTTCAAGAGGGCTTGAAACCGTCAGGTTTCTTCAAGAGGGCTTGAAACCGTCAGGTCTCTTCAAGAGGGCGTGAAGGCCTCAGGTTTCTTCAAGAGGGCGTGAAACCCTCAGGTTTCTTCAAGTGGGCGTGAAACCCTCAGGTTTCTTCAAGTGGGCGTGAAACCCTCAGGTCTCTTCAAGAGGGCGTGAAACCCTGATGTCTCTTCAAGAGGGCGTGAAACCCTCAGGTTTCTTCAAGAGGGCGTGAAACCCTCAGGTTTCTTCAAGAGGGCGTGAAACCCTGATGTCTCTTCAAGAGGGCGTGAAACCCTGATGTATCTTTAAGAGGGCGTGAAACCCTCAGGTTTCTTCAAGAGGGCGTGAAACCCTGATGTCTCTTCAAGAGGGCGTGAAACCCTGATGTCTCTTTAAGAGGGCGTGAAACCCTCAGGTTTCTTCAAGAGGGCGTAAAACCCTCAGGTTTCTTAAAGAGGGCGTGAAACCCTCAGATTTCTTCAAGAGCGCGTGAAATCCTCAGGTTTCTTCAAGAGCGCGTGAAACCCTCAGGTTTCTTCAAGAGGGCGTGAAACCCTCAGGTTTCTTCAAGTGGGCGTGAAACCCTCAGGTTTCTTCAAGTGGGCGTGAAACCCTCAGGTCTCTTCAAGAGGGCGTGAAACCCTGATGTCTCTTCAAGAGGGCTTGAAACCCTCAGGTCTCTTCTCGAAGGCGTCAAACCCTCAGGTTTCTTCAAGAGGGCTTGAAACCGTCAGGTTTCTTCAAAAGCGCGAAAAACGCTCAGGTTTCTTCAAGAGGGCGTGAAACCCTGATGTCTCTTCAAGAGGGCGTGAAACCCTCAGGTTTCTTCAAGAGGGCGTGAAACCCTCAGGTTTCTTCAAGTGGGCGTGAAACCCTCAGGTTTCTTCAAGAGGGCGTGAAACCCTCAGGTTTCTTCAAGAGCGCGAAAAACCCCCAGGTTTCTTCAAGAGGGCGTGAACCCTTGAGGTCTCTTCAAGAGCGCGTGAAACCCTCAGGTTTCTTCAAGAGGGCGTGAAACCCTCAGGTTTCTTCAAGAGCGCTTGAAACCCTCAGGTTTCTTCAAGAGGGCGTCAAACCCTCAGGTTTCTTCAAGAGCGCGAAAAACCCTCAGGTTTCTTCAAGAGGGCGTGAAACCCTGATGTCTCTTCAAGAGGGCGTGAAACCCTCAGGTCTCTTCAAGAGGGCGTGAAACCCTCAGGTTTCTTCAAGAGCGCGTGAAACCCTTAGGTTTCTTCAAGTGGGCGTGAAACCCTCAGGTTTCTTCAAGAGGGCGTGAAACCCTCAGGTTTCTTCAAGAGCGCGTGAAACCCTCAGGTTTCTTCAAGAGGGCTTGAAACCCTCAGGTCTCTTCAAGAAGGCGTCAAACCCTCAGGTTTCTTCAAGAGGGCTTGAAACCGTCAGGTTTCTTCAAAAGCGCGAAAAACGCTCAGGTTTCTTCAAGAGGGCGTGAAACCCTGATGTCTCTTCAAGAGGGCGTGAAACCCTCAGGTTTCTTCAAGTGGGCGTGAAACCCTCAGGTTTCTTCAAGTGGGCGTGAAACCCTCAGGTCTCTTCAAGAGGGCGTGAAACCCTGATGTCTCTTCAAGAGGGCGTGAAACCCTCAGGTTTCTTCAAGAGGGCGTGAAACCCTCAGGTTTCTTCAAGAGGGCGTGAAACCCTGATGTCTCTTCAAGAGGGCGTGAAACCCTGATGTATCTTTAAGAGGGCGTGAAACCCTCAGGTTTCTTCAAGAGGGCGTGAAACCCTGATGTCTCTTCAAGAGGGCGTGAAACCCTGATGTCTCTTTAAGAGGGCGTGAAACCCTCAGGTTTCTTCAAGAGGGCGTAAAACCCTCAGGTTTCTTAAAGAGGGCGTGAAACCCTCAGATTTCTTCAAGAGCGCGTGAAATCCTCAGGTTTCTTCAAGAGCGCGTGAAACCCTCAGGTTTCTTCAAGAGGGCGTCAAACCCTCAGGTTTCTTCAAGAGGGCTTGAAACCCTCAGATTTCTTCAAGAGGGCTTGAAACCCTCAGGTTTCTTCAAGAGCGCGTGAAACCCTCAGATTTCTTCAAGAGCGCGTGAAATCCTCAGGTTTCTTCAATAGGGCGTGAAACCCTGATGTCTCTTCAAGAGGGCGTGAAACCCTCAGGTTTCTTCAAGAGGGCGTGAAACCCTCAGGTTTCTTCAAGTGGGCGTGAAACCCTCAGGTTTCTTCAAGTGGGCGTGAAACCCTCAGGTCTCTTCAAGAGGGCGTGAAACCCTGATGTCTCTTCAAGAGGGCGTGAAACCCTCAGGTTTCTTCAAGAGGGCGTGAAACCCTGATGTCTCTTCAAGAGGCCGTGAAACCCTGATGTATCTTTAAGAGGGCGTGAAACCCTCAGGTTTCTTCAAGAGGGCGTGAAACCCTGATGTCTCTTCAAGAGGGCGTGAAACCCTGATGTCTCTTTAAGAGGGCGTGAAACCCTCAGGTTTCTTCAAGAGGGCGTAAAACCCTCAGGTTTCTTAAAGAGGGCGTGAAACCCTCAGATTTCTTCAAGAGGGCTTGAAACCCTCAGATTTCTTCAAGAGGGCTTGAAACCCTCAGGTTTCTTCAAGAGCGCGTGAAACCCTCAGATTTCTTCAAGAGCGCGTGAAATCCTCAGGTTTCTTCAATAGGGCGTGAAACCCTGATGTCTCTTCAAGAGGGCGTGAAACCCTCAGGTTTCTTCAAGAGGGCGTCAAACCCTCAGGTTTCTTCAAGAGCGCGAAAAACCCTCAGGTTTCTTCAAGAGCGCGAAAAACCCTCAGGTTTCTTCAAGAGCGCGAAAAACCCTCAGGTTTCTTCAAGAGGGCGTGAAACCCTGATGTCTCTTCAAGAGGGCGTGAAACCCTCAGGTTTCTTCAAGAGCGCGAAAAACCCTCAGGTTTCTTCAAGAGGGCGTGAAACCCTGATGTCTCTTCAAGAGGGCGTGAAACCCTGATGTCTCTTCAAGAGGGCGTGAAACCCTCAGATTTCTTCAAGAGGGCGCGAAACACTCCGGTTTCTTCAAGTGGGCGTAAAACCCTCAGGTTTCTTCAAGAGGGCGTGAAACCCTCAGGTTTCTTCAAGAGGGCGTGAAACCCTCAGGTTTCTTCAAGTTGGCGTGAAGCCCTCAGATTTCTTCAAGAGGGCTTGAAACCGTCAGGTTTCTTCAGGAGGGCGTGAAACCCTCAGGTTTCACAAGAGGGCGTGAAACCTTGAGGTATCTTCAAGGGCGCGAAAAACCCTCAGGTTTCTTCAAGAGGGCGTGCAATCCTCGGGTTTCTTCAAGAGGGCGTGAAATCCTCAGGTTTCTTCAAGAGGGCGTGAAATCCTCAGGTTTCTTCAAGAGGGCGTGAAACCCTCAGGTTTCTTCAAGAGCGCGTGAAACCCTCGGGTTTCTTCAAGTGGGCGTGAAACCCTCAGGTCTCTTCAAGAGGGCGTGAAACCCTCAGGTTTCTTCAAGAGCGCGTTAAACCCTCAGGTTTCTTCAAGTGGGCGTGAAACCCTCAGGTTTCTTCAAGTGGGCGTGAAACCCTCAGGTCTCTTCAAGAGGGCGTGAAACCCTGATGTCTCTTCAAGAGGGCGTGAAACCCTCAGGTTTCTTCAAGAGGGCGTGAAACCCTGATGTCTCTTCAAGAGGCCGTGAAACCCTGATGTATCTTTAAGAGGGCGTGAAACCCTCAGGTTTCTTCAAGAGGGCGTGAAACCCTGATGTCTCTTCAAGAGGGCGTGAAACCCTGATGTCTCTTTAAGAGGGCGTGAAACCCTCAGGTTTCTTCAAGAGGGCGTAAAACCCTCAGGTTTCTTAAAGAGGGCGTGAAACCCTCAGATTTCTTCAAGAGGGCTTGAAACCCTCAGATTTCTTCAAGAGGGCTTGAAACCCTCAGGTTTCTTCAAGAGCGCGTGAAACCCTCAGATTTCTTCAAGAGCGCGTGAAATCCTCAGGTTTCTTCAATAGGGCGTGAAACCCTGATGTCTCTTCAAGAGGGCGTGAAACCCTCAGGTTTCTTCAAGAGGGCGTCAAACCCTCAGGTTTCTTCAAGAGCGCGAAAAACCCTCAGGTTTCTTCAAGAGCGCGAAAAACCCTCAGGTTTCTTCAAGAGCGCGAAAAACCCTCAGGTTTCTTCAAGAGGGCGTGAAACCCTGATGTCTCTTCAAGAGGGCGTGAAACCCTCAGGTTTCTTCAAGAGCGCGAAAAACCCTCAGGTTTCTTCAAGAGGGCGTGAAACCCTGATGTCTCTTCAAGAGGGCGTGAAACCCTGATGTCTCTTCAAGAGGGCGTGAAACCCTCAGATTTCTTCAAGAGGGCGCGAAACACTCCGGTTTCTTCAAGTGGGCGTAAAACCCTCAGGTTTCTTCAAGAGGGCGTGAAACCCTCAGGTTTCTTCAAGAGGGCGTGAAACCCTCAGGTTTCTTCAAGTTGGCGTGAAGCCCTCAGATTTCTTCAAGAGGGCTTGAAACCGTCAGGTTTCTTCAAGAGGGCTTGAAACCGTCAGGTCTCTTCAAGAGGGCGTGAAGGCCTCAGGTTTCTTCAAGAGGGCGTGAAACCCTCAGGTTTCTTCAAGAGGGCGTGAAACCCTCAGGTTTCTTCAAGAGCGCGTGAAACCCTCAGGTTTCACAAGAGGGCGTGAACCCTTGAGGTCTCTTCAAGAGCGCGTGAAACCCTCCGGTTTCTTCAAGAGGGCGTGAAACCCTGATGTCTCTTCAAGAGGGCGTGAAACCCTGATGTCTCTTCAAGAGGGCGTGAAACCCTCAGGTTTCTTCAAGTGGGCGTGAAGCCCTCAGATTTCTTCAAGAGGACTTGAAACCGTCAGGTTTCTTCAAGAGGGCTTGAAACCGTCAGGTCTCTTCAAGAGGGCGTGAAGGCCTCAGGTTTCTTCAAGAGCGCGTGAAACCCTCAGGTTTCACAAGAGGGCGTGAACCCTTGAGGTCTCTTCAAGAGCGCGTGAAACCCTCAGGTTTCACAAGAGGGCGTGAACCCTTGAGGTCTCTTCAAGAGCGCGTGAAACCCTCAGGTTTCACAAGAGGGCGTGAACCCTTGAGGTCTCTTCAAGAGCGCGTGAAACCCTCAGGTTTCTTCAAGAGGGCGTGAAACCCTCAGGTTTCTTCAAGAGGGCTTGAAACCCTCAGGTCTCTTCTCGAAGGCGTCAAACCCTCAGGTTTCTTCAAGAGGGCTTGAAACCGTCAGGTTTCTTCAAAAGCGCGAAAAACGCTCAGGTTTCTTCAAGAGGGCGTGAAACCCTGATGTCTCTTCAAGAGGGCGTGAAACCCTCAGGTTTCTTCAAGAGGGCGTGAAACCCTCAGGTTTCTTCAAGTGGGCGTGAAACCCTCAGGTTTCTTCAAGAGGGCGTGAAACCCTCAGGTTTCTTCAAGAGCGCGAAAAACCCCCAGGTTTCTTCAAGAGGGCGTGAACCCTTGAGGTCTCTTCAAGAGCGCGTGAAACCCTCAGGTTTCTTCAAGAGGGCGTGAAACCCTCAGGTTTCTTCAAGAGCGCTTGAAACCCTCAGGTTTCTTCAAGAGGGCGTCAAACCCTCAGGTTTCTTCAAGAGCGCGAAAAACCCTCAGGTTTCTTCAAGAGGGCGTGAAACCCTGATGTCTCTTCAAGAGGGCGTGAAACCCTCAGGTCTCTTCAAGAGGGCGTGAAACCCTCAGGTTTCTTCAAGAGCGCGTGAAACCCTTAGGTTTCTTCAAGTGGGCGTGAAACCCTCAGGTTTCTTCAAGAGGGCGTGAAACCCTCAGGTTTCTTCAAGAGCGCGTGAAACCCTCAGGTTTCTTCAAGAGGGCTTGAAACCCTCAGGTCTCTTCAAGAAGGCGTCAAACCCTCAGGATTCTTCAAGAGGGCTTGAAACCGTCAGGTTTCTTCAAAAGCGCGAAAAACGCTCAGGTTTCTTCAAGAGGGCGTGAAACCCTGATGTCTCTTCAAGAGGGCGTGAAACCCTCAGGTTTCTTCAAGTGGGCGTGAAACCCTCAGGTTTCTTCAAGTGGGCGTGAAACCCTCAGGTCTCTTCAAGAGGGCGTGAAACCCTGATGTCTCTTCAAGAGGGCGTGAAACCCTCAGGTTTCTTCAAGAGGGCGTGAAACCCTCAGGTTTCTTCAAGAGGGCGTGAAACCCTGATGTCTCTTCAAGAGGGCGTGAAACCCTGATGTATCTTTAAGAGGGCGTGAAACCCTCAGGTTTCTTCAAGAGGGCGTGAAACCCTGATGTCTCTTCAAGAGGGCGTGAAACCCTGATGTCTCTTTAAGAGGGCGTGAAACCCTCAGGTTTCTTCAAGAGGGCGTAAAACCCTCAGGTTTCTTAAAGAGGGCGTGAAACCCTCAGATTTCTTCAAGAGCGCGTGAAATCCTCAGGTTTCTTCAAGAGCGCGTGAAACCCTCAGGTTTCTTCAAGAGGGCGTCAAACCCTCAGGTTTCTTCAAGAGGGCTTGAAACCCTCAGATTTCTTCAAGAGGGCTTGAAACCCTCAGGTTTCTTCAAGAGCGCGTGAAACCCTCAGATTTCTTCAAGAGCGCGTGAAATCCTCAGGTTTCTTCAATAGGGCGTGAAACCCTGATGTCTCTTCAAGAGGGCGTGAAACCCTCAGGTTTCTTCAAGAGGGCGTGAAACCCTCAGGTTTCTTCAAGTGGGCGTGAAACCCTCAGGTTTCTTCAAGTGGGCGTGAAACCCTCAGGTCTCTTCAAGAGGGCGTGAAACCCTGATGTCTCTTCAAGAGGGCGTGAAACCCTCAGGTTTCTTCAAGAGGGCGTGAAACCCTGATGTCTCTTCAAGAGGCCGTTAAACCCTGATGTATCTTTAAGAGGGCGTGAAACCCTCAGGTTTCTTCAAGAGGGCGTGAAACCCTGATGTCTCTTCAAGAGGGCGTGAAACCCTGATGTCTCTTTAAGAGGGCGTGAAACCCTCAGGTTTCTTCAAGAGGGCGTAAAACCCTCAGGTTTCTTAAAGAGGGCGTGAAACCCTCAGATTTCTTCAAGAGGGCTTGAAACCCTCAGATTTCTTCAAGAGGGCTTGAAACCCTCAGGTTTCTTCAAGAGCGCGTGAAACCCTCAGATTTCTTCAAGAGCGCGTGAAATCCTCAGGTTTCTTCAATAGGGCGTGAAACCCTGATGTCTCTTCAAGAGGGCGTGAAACCCTCAGGTTTCTTCAAGAGGGCGTCAAACCCTCAGGTTTCTTCAAGAGCGCGAAAAACCCTCAGGTTTCTTCAAGAGCGCGAAAAACCCTCAGGTTTCTTCAAGAGCGCGAAAAACCCTCAGGTTTCTTCAAGAGGGCGTGAAACCCTGATGTCTCTTCAAGAGGGCGTGAAACCCTCAGGTTTCTTCAAGAGCGCGAAAAACCCTCAGGTTTCTTCAAGAGGGCGTGAAACCCTGATGTCTCTTCAAGAGGGCGTGAAACCCTGATGTCTCTTCAAGAGGGCGTGAAACCCTCAGATTTCTTCAAGAGGGCGCGAAACACTCCGGTTTCTTCAAGTGGGCGTAAAACCCTCAGGTTTCTTCAAGAGGGCGTGAAACCCTCAGGTTTCTTCAAGAGGGCGTGAAACCCTCAGGTTTCTTCAAGTTGGCGTGAAGCCCTCAGATTTCTTCAAGAGGGCTTGAAACCGTCAGGTTTCTTCAGGAGGGCGTGAAACCCTCAGGTTTCACAAGAGGGCGTGAAACCTTGAGGTATCTTCAAGGGCGCGAAAAACCCTCAGGTTTCTTCAAGAGGGCGTGCAATCCTCGGGTTTCTTCAAGAGGGCGTGAAATCCTCAGGTTTCTTCAAGAGGGCGTGAAATCCTCAGGTTTCTTCAAGAGGGCGTGAAACCCTCAGGTTTCTTCAAGAGCGCGTGAAACCCTCGGGTTTCTTCAAGTGGGCGTGAAACCCTCAGGTCTCTTCAAGAGGGCGTGAAACCCTCAGGTTTCTTCAAGAGCGCGTTAAACCCTCAGGTTTCTTCAAGTGGGTGTGAAACCCTCAGGTCTCTTCAAGAGGGCGTGAAACCCTCAGGTTTCTTCAAGTGGGCGTGAAACCCTCGGTTTCTTCAAGAGGGCGTGAAACCCTGATGTCTCTTCAAGAGGGCGTGAAACCCTGATGTCTCTTCAAGAGGGCGTGAAACCCTCAGATTTCTTCAAGAGGGCGCGAAACACTCCGGTTTCTTCAAGTGGGCGTAAAACCCTCAGGTTTCTTCAAGAGGGCGTGAAACCCTCAGGTTTCTTCAAGAGGGCGTGAAACCCTCAGGTTTCTTCAAGTTGGCGTGAAGCCCTCAGATTTCTTCAAGAGGGCTTGAAACCGTCAGGTTTCTTCAGGAGGGCGTGAAACCCTCAGGTTTCACAAGAGGGCGTGAAACCTTGAGGTATCTTCAAGGGCGCGAAAAACCCTCAGGTTTCTTCAAGAGGGCGTGCAATCCTCGGGTTTCTTCAAGAGGGCGTGAAATCCTCAGGTTTCTTCAAGAGGGCGTGAAATCCTCAGGTTTCTTCAAGAGGGCGTGAAACCCTCAGGTTTCTTCAAGAGCGCGTGAAACCCTCGGGTTTCTTCAAGTGGGCGTGAAACCCTCAGGTCTCTTCAAGAGGGCGTGAAACCCTCAGGTTTCTTCAAGAGCGCGTTAAACCCTCAGGTTTCTTCAAGTGGGTGTGAAACCCTCAGGTCTCTTCAAGAGGGCGTGAAACCCTCAGGTTTCTTCAAGTGGGCGTGACACCCTCTGGTCTCTTCAAGAGGGCGTGAAACCCTCAGGTTTCTTCACGTGGGCGTGAAACCCTCAGGTCTCTTCAAGAGGGCGTGAAACCCTCAGGTTTCTTCAAGAGCACGTGAAACCCTCAGGTTTCTTCAAGTGGGCGTGAAACCCTCAGGTTTCTTCAAGAGCGCGTGAAACCCTCAGGTTTCTTCAAGTGGGCGTGAAACCCTCAGGTCTCTTCAAGAGGGCGTGAAACCCTCAGGTTTCTTCAAAAGCGCGTGAAACCCTCAGGTTTCTTCAAGTGGGCGTGAAACCCTCAGGTCTCTTCAAGAGGGCGTGAAACCCTCAGGTTTCTTCAAGAGGGCGTGAAACCCTCAGGTTTCTTCAAGAGCGCGTGAAACCCTCAGGTTTATTCAAGTGGGCGTGAAACCCTCATGTTTCTTCAAGAGGGCGTGAAACCCTCATGTTTCTTCAAGAGGGCGTGAAACCCTCAGGTTTCTTCAAATGCGCGTTAAACCCTCAGGTTTCTTCAAGTGGGCGTGAAACCCTCAGGTCTCTTCAAGTGGGCGTGAAACCCTCAGGTCTCTTCAAGAGGGCGTGAAACCCTCAGGTTTCTTTAAGAGCGTGTGAAACCCTCAGGTTTCTTCAAGAGGGCGTAAAATTCTCAGGTTTCTTCAAGAAGGCGTGAAACCCTCAGGTTTCTTCAAGAGGGCGTGAAACCCTCAGGTTTCTTCAAGTGGGCGTGAAACCCTCAGGTCTCTTCAAGAGGGCGTGAAACTCTTAGGTTTCTTCAAGAGGGCGTGAAACTCTTAGGTTTCTTCAAGAGGGCGTAAAATTCTCAGGTTTCTTCAAGAGGGCGTGAAACCCTCAGGTTTCTTTAAGAGCGCGTGAAACCCTCAGGTTTCTTCAAGAGCGTGTGAAACCCTCAGGTTTCTTCAAGTGGGCGTGAAACTCTTAGGTTTCTTCAAGAGGGCGTAAAATTCTCAGGTTTCTTTAAGAGGGCGTGAAACCCTCCGGTTTCTTCAAGAGGGCGTGAAACCCTCAGGTTTCTTTAAGAGCGCGTGAAACCCTCAGGTCTCTTCAAGAGGGCGTGAAACCCTCAGGTTTCTTCAAGAGGGCGTGAAATCCTCAGGTTTCTTCAAGAGGGCGTGAAATCCTCCGGTTTCTTCAAGAGGGCGTGAAACCCTCAGGTTTCTTTAAGAGCGCGTGAAACCCTCAGGTCTCTTCAAGAGGGCGTGAAACCCTCAGGTTTCTTCAAGAGGGCGTGAAATCCTCAGGTTTCTTCAAGAGGGCGTGAAATCCTCCGGTTTCTTCAAGAGGGCGTGAAACCCTCAGGTTTCTTTAAGAGCGCGTGAAACCCTCAGGTTTCTTCAAGAGCGCGTTAAACCCTCAGGTTTCTTCAAGTGGGTGTGAAACCCTCAGGTCTCTTCAAGAGGGCGTGAAACCCTCAGGTTTCTTCAAGTGGGCGTGAAACCCTCGGTCTCTTCAAGAGGGCGTGAAACCCTCAGGTTTCTTCACGTGGGCGTGAAACCCTCAGGTTTCTTCACGTGGGCGTGAAACCCTCAGGTTTCTTCACGTGGGCGTGAAACCCTCAGGTTTCTTCAAGAGCGCGTGAAACCCTCAGGTTTCTTCAAGTGGGCGTGAAACCCTCAGGTTTCTTCAAGAGGGCGTGAAACCCTCAGGTTTCACAAGAGGGCGTGAAACCTTGAGGTATCTTCAAGGGCGCGAAAAACCCTCAGTTTTCTTCAAGAGGGCGTGAAATTCTTAGGTTTCTTCAAGAGGGCGTTAAACCCTCAGGTTTCTTCAAGAGGGCGTGAAATCCTCAGGTTTCTTCAAGTGGGCGTGAAACCCTCAGGTTTCTTTAAGAGCGCGTGAAACCCTCAGGTTTCTTCAAAGGCGCGTTAAACCCTCAGGTTTCTTCAAGTGGGTGTGAAACCCTCAGGTCTCTTCAAGAGGGCGTGAAACCCTCAGGTTTCTTCAAGTGGGCGTGAAACCCTCGGTCTCTTCAAGAGGGCGTGAAACCCTCAGGTTTCTTCACGTGGGCGTGAAACCCTCAGGTTTCTTCACGTGGGCGTGAAACCCTCAGGTTTCTTCACGTGGGCGTGAAACCCTCAGGTCTCTTCAAGAGGGCGTGAAACCCTCAGGTTTCTTCAAGAGCGCGTTAAACCCTCAGGTTTCTTCAAGTGGGTGTGAAACCCTCAGGTCTCTTCAAGAGGGCGTGAAACCCTCAGGTTTCTTCAAGTGGGCGTGAAACCCTCGGTCTCTTCAAGAGGGCGTGAAACCCTCAGGTTTCTTCAAGAGCGCGTGAAACCCTCAGGTTTCTTCAAGTGGGCGTGAAACCCTCAGGTTTCTTCAAGAGGGCGTGAAACTCTTAGGTTTCTTCAAGAGGGCGTGAAACCCTCAGGTTTCACAAGAGGGCGTGAAACCTTGAGGTATCTTCAAGGGCGCGAAAAACCCTCAGTTTTCTTCAAGAGGGCGTGAAATTCTTAGGTTTCTTCAAGAGGGCGTTAAACCCTCAGGTTTCTTCAAGAGGGCGTGAAATCCTCAGGTTTCTTCAAATGGGCGTGAAACCCTCAGGTTTCTTTAAGAGCGCGTGAAACCCTCAGGTTTCTTCAAGAGCGCGTTAAACCCTCAGGTTTCTTCAAGTGGGTGTGAAACCCTCAGGTCTCTTCAAGAGGGCGTGAAACCCTCAGGTTTCTTCAAGTGGGCGTGAAACCCTCGGTCTCTTCAAGAGGGCGTGAAACCCTCAGGTTTCTTCACGTGGGCGTGAAACCCTCAGGTGTCTTCACGTGGGCGTGAAACCCTCAGGTTTCTTCACGTGGGCGTGAAACCCTCAGGTTTCTTCACGTGGGCGTGAAACCCTCAGGTCTCTTCAAGAGGGCGTGAAACCCTCAGGTTTCTTCAAGAGCACGTGAAACCCTCAGGTTTCTTCAAGTGGGCGTGAAACCCTCAGGTTTCTTCACGTGGGCGTGAAACCCTCAGGTCTCTTCAAGAGGGCGTGAAACCCTCAGGTTTCTTCAAGAGCACGTGAAACCCTCAGGTTTCTTCAAGTGGGCGTGAAACCCTCAGGTCTCTTCAAGAGGGCGTGAAACCCTCAGGTTTCTTCAAGAGGGCGTGAAACCCTCAGGTTTCTTCAAGAGCGCGTGAAACCCTCAGGTCTCTTCAAGAGGGCGTGAAACCCTCAGGTTTCTTCAAGAGGGCGTGACACCCTCAGGTTTCTTCAAGAGGGCGTGAAACCCTCAGGTTTCTTCAAGAGGGCGTGAAACCCTCAGGTTTCTTCAAGAGGGCGTGAAACCCTCAGGTTTCTTCAAGAGGGCGTGACACCCTCAGGTTTCTTCAAGAGGGCGTGAAACCCTCAGGTTTCTTCAAGAGGGCGTGAAACCTTGAGGTATCTTCAAGGGCGCGAAAAACCCTCAGGTTTCTTCAAGAGGGCGTGAAATCCTCAGGTTTCTTCAGGAGGGCGTGAAACCCTCAGGTCTCTTCAAGAGGGCGTGAAACCCTCAGGTTTCTTCAAGAGGGCGTGAAACCCTCAGGTTTCTTCAAGAGCGCGTGAAACCCTCAGGTTTCTTCAAGTGGGTGTAAACCCTCAGGTTTCTTCAAGAGGGCGTGAAACCCTCAGGTTTCTTCAAGAGGGCGTGACACCCTCAGGTTTCTTCAAGGGGGCGTGAAACCCTCAGGTTTCTTCAAGAGGGCGTGAAACCTTGAGGTATCTTCAAGGGCGCGAAAAACCCTCAGGTTTCTTCAAGAGGGCGTGAAATCCTCAGGTTTCTTCAGGAGGGCGTGAAACCCTCAGGTCTCTTCAAGAGGGCGTGAAACCCTCAGGTTTCTTCAAGAGGGCGTGAAACCCTCAGGTTTCTTCAAGAGCGCGTGAAACCCTCAGGTTTCTTCAAGTGGGTGTAAACCCTCAGGTTTTTTCAAGTGGGCGTGAAACCCTCAGGTTTCTTCAAGTGGGCGTGAAACCCTCAGGTTTCTTCAAGAGGGCGTGAAACCTTGAGGTATCTTCAAGGGCGCGAAAAACCCTCAGGTTTCTTCAAGTGGGCGTGAAACCCTCAGGTCTCTTCAAGAGGGCGTGAAACCCTCAGGTTTCTTCAAGAGCGCGTGAAACCCTCAGGTTTCTTCAAGTGGGCGTGACACCCTCAGGTCTCTTCAAGAGGGCGTGAAACCCTCAGGTTTCTTCACGTGGGCGTGAAACCCTCAGGTCTCTTCAAGAGGGCGTGAAACCCTCAGGTTTCTTCAAGAGCACGTGAAACCCTCAGGTTTCTTCAAGTGGGCGTGAAACCCTCAGGTTTCTTCAAGAGCGCGTGAAACCCTCAGGTTTCTTCAAGTGGGCGTGAAACCCTCAGGTCTCTTCAAGAGGGCGTGAAACCCTCAGGTTTCTTAAAAAGCGCGTGAAACCCTCAGGTTTCTTCAAGTGGGCGTGAAACCCTCAGGTCTCTTCAAGAGGGCGTGAAACCCTCAGGTCTCTTCAAGAGGGCGTGAAACCCTCAGGTTTCTTCAAGAGGGCGTGAAACCCTCAGGTTTCTTCAAGAGCGCGTGAAACCCTCAGGTTTCTTCAAGTGGGTGTAAACCCTCAGGTTTCTTCAAGAGGGCGTGAAACCCTCAGGTTTCTTCAAGAGGGCGTGACACCCTCAGGTTTCTTCAAGAGGGCGTGAAACCCTCAGGTTTCTTCAAGAGGGCGTGAAACCTTGAGGTATCTTCAAGGGCGCGAAAAACCCTCAGGTTTCTTCAAGAGGGCGTGAAATCCTCAGGTTTCTTCAGGAGGGCGTGAAACCCTCAGGTCTCTTCAAGAGGGCGTGAAACCCTCAGGTTTCTTCAAGAGGGCGTGAAACCCTCAGGTTTCTTCAAGAGGGCGTGAAACCCTCAGGTTTCTTCAAGAGCGCGTGAAACCCTCAGGTTTCTTCAAGAGGGCGTGAAACCCTCAGGTTTCTTCAAGAGGGCGTGACACCCTCAGGTTTCTTCAAGAGGGCGTGAAACCCTCAGGTTTCTTCAAGAGGGCGTGAAACCTTGAGGTATCTTCAAGGGCGCGAAAAACCCTCAGGTTTCTTCAAGAGGGCGTGAAATCCTCAGGTTTCTTCAGGAGGGCGTGAAACCCTCAGGTCTCTTCAAGAGGGCGTGAAACCCTCAGGTTTCTTCAAGAGGGCGTGAAACCCTCAGGTTTCTTCAAGAGCGCGTGAAACCCTCAGGTTTCTTCAAGTGGGTGTAAACCCTCAGGTTTCTTCAAGAGGGCGTGAAACCCTCAGGTTTCTTCAAGAGGGCGTGACACCCTCAGGTTTCTTCAAGAGGGCGTGAAACCCTCAGGTTTCTTCAAGAGGGCGTGAAACCTTGAGGTATCTTCAAGGGCGCGAAAAACCCTCAGGTTTCTTCAAGAGGGCGTGAAATCCTCAGGTTTCTTCAGGAGGGCGTGAAACCCTCAGGTCTCTTCAAGAGGGCGTGAAACCCTCAGGTTTCTTCAAGAGGGCGTGAAACCCTCAGGTTTCTTCAAGAGCGCGTGAAACCCTCAGGTTTCTTCAAGTGGGTGTAAACCCTCAGGTTTTTTCAAGTGGGCGTGAAACCCTCAGGTTTCTTCAAGTGGGCGTGAAACCCTCAGGTCTCTTCAAGAGGGCGTGAAACTCTTAGGTTTCTTCAAGAGGGCGTGAAACCCTCAGGTTTCTTCAAGAGGGCGTAAAATTCTCAGGTTTCTTCAAGAAGGCGTGAAACCCTCAGGTTTCTTCAAGAGGGCGTGAAACCCTCAGGTTTCTTTAAGAGGGCGTGAAACCCTCAGGTTTCTTCAAGAGGGCGTGAAACCCTCAGGTTTCTTCAAGTGGGCGTGAAACCCTCAGGTTTCTTCAAGTGGGCGTGAAACCCTCAGGTCTCTTCAAGAGGGCGTGAAACCCTCAGGTTTCTTCAAGAGCGCGTGAAACCCTCAGGTTTCTTCAAGTGGGCGTGAAACCCTCAGGTTTCTTCAAGTGGGCGTGAAACCCTCAGGTTTCTTCAAGAGGGCGTGAAACCCTCAGGTTTCTTCAAGAGCGCGTGAAACCCTCATGTTTCTTCAAGTGGGCGTGAAACCCTCAGGTCTCTTCAAGAGGGCGTAAAACCCTCAGGTCTCTTCAAGAGGGCGTGAAACCCTCAGGTTTCTTCAAGAGGGCGTGAAACCCTCAGGTTTCTTCAAGAGCGCGTGAAACCCTCAGGTTTCTTCAAGAGCGCGTGAAACCCTCAGGTTTCTTCAAGAGGGCGTGAAACCCTCAGGTTTCTTCAAGTGGGCGTGAAACCCTAAGGTTTCTTCAAGTGGGCGTGAAACCCTCAGGTTTCTTCAAGAGGGCGTGAAACTCTTAGGTTTCTTCAAGAGGGCGTGAAACCCTCAGGTTTCTTCAAGAGGGCGTAAAATTCTCAGGTTTCTTCAAGAAGGCGTGAAACCCTCAGGTTTCTTCAAGAGGGCGTGAAACCCTCAGGTTTCTTTAAGAGGGCGTGAAACCCTCAGGTTTCTTCAAGAGCGCGTGAAACCCTCAGGTTTCTTCAAGTGGGTGTAAACCCTCAGGTTTCTTCAAGAGGGCGTGAAACCCTCAGGTTTCTTCAAGAGGGCGTGACACCCTCAGGTTTCTTCAAGAGGGCGTGAAACCCTCAGGTTTCTTCAAGAGGGCGTGAAACCTTGAGGTATCTTCAAGGGCGCGAAAAACCCTCAGGTTTCTTCAAGAGGGCGTGAAATCCTCAGGTTTCTTCAGGAGGGCGTGAAACCCTCAGGTCTCTTCAAGAGGGCGTGAAACCCTCAGGTTTCTTCAAGAGGGCGTGAAACCCTCAGGTTTCTTCAAGAGCGCGTGAAACCCTCAGGTTTCTTCAAGTGGGTGTAAACCCTCAGGTTTTTTCAAGTGGGCGTGAAACCCTCAGGTTTCTTCAAGTGGGCGTGAAACCCTCAGGTCTCTTCAAGAGGGCGTGAAACTCTTAGGTTTCTTCAAGAGGGCGTGAAACCCTCAGGTTTCTTCAAGAGGGCGTAAAATTCTCAGGTTTCTTCAAGAAGGCGTGAAACCCTCAGGTTTCTTCAAGAGGGCGTGAAACCCTCAGGTTTCTTTAAGAGGGCGTGAAACCCTCAGGTTTCTTCAAGAGGGCGTGAAACCCTCAGGTTTCTTCAAGTGGGCGTGAAACCCTCAGGTTTCTTCAAGTGGGCGTGAAACCCTCAGGTCTCTTCAAGAGGGCGTGAAACCCTCAGGTTTCTTCAAGAGCGCGTGAAACCCTCAGGTTTCTTCAAGTGGGCGTGAAACCCTCAGGTTTCTTCAAGTGGGCGTGAAACCCTCAGGTTTCTTCAAGAGGGCGTGAAACCCTCAGGTTTCTTCAAGAGCGCGTGAAACCCTCATGTTTCTTCAAGTGGGCGTGAAACCCTCAGGTCTCTTCAAGAGGGCGTGAAACCCTCAGGTCTCTTCAAGAGGGCGTGAAACCCTCAGGTTTCTTCAAGAGGGCGTGAAACCCTCAGGTTTCTTCAAGAGCGCGTGAAACCCTCAGGTTTCTTCAAGAGGGCGTGAAACCCTCAGGTTTCTTCAAGTGGGCGTGAAACCCTAAGGTTTCTTCAAGTGGGCGTGAAACCCTCAGGTTTCTTCAAGAGGGCGTGAAACCCTCAGGTCTCTTCAAGAGGGCGTGAAACCCTCAGGTTTCTTCAAGAGGGCGTAAAATTCTCAGGTTTCTTCAAGAAGGCGTGAAACCCTCAGGTTTCTTCAAGAGGGCGTGAAACCCTCAGGTTTCTTCAAGAGGGCGTGAAACCCTCAGGTTTCTTCAAGTGGGCGTGAAACCCTCAGGTTTCTTCAAGTGGGCGTGAAACCCTCAGGTCTCTTCAAGAGGGCGTGAAACCCTCAGGTTTCTTCAAGAGCGCGTGAAACCCTTAGGTTTCTTCAAGTGGGCGTGAAACCCTCAGGTTTCTTCAAGTGGGCGTGAAACCCTCAGGTTTCTTCAAGAGGGCGTGAAACCCTCAGGTTTCTTCAAGAGCGCGTGAAACCCTCAGGTTTCTTCAAGAGGGCGTGAAACCCTCAGGTTTCTTCAAGAGGGCGTGAAACCCTCAGGTTTCTTCAAGAGGGCGTGAAACCCTCAGGTTTCACAAGTGGGCGTGAAACCTTGAGGTATCTTCAAGGGCGCGAAAAACCCTCAGGTTTCTTCAAGAGGGCGTGAAATCCTCAGGTTTCTTCAGGAGGGCGTGAAACCCTCAGGTCTCTTCAAGAGGGCGTGAAACCCTCAGGTTTCTTCAAGAGGGCGTGAAACCCTCAGGTTTCTTCAAGAGCGCGTGAAACCCTCAGGTTTCTTCAAGTGGGTGTAAACCCTCAGGTTTTTTCAAGTGGGCGTGAAACCCTCAGGTTTCTTCAAGTGGGCGTGAAACCCTCAGGTCTCTTCAAGAGGGCGTGAAACTCTTAGGTTTCTTCAAGAGGGCGTGAAACCCTCAGGTTTCTTCAAGAGGACGTAAAATTCTCAGGTTTCTTCAAGAAGGCGTGAAACCCTCAGGTTTCTTCAAGAGGGCGTGAAACCCTCAGGTTTCTTTAAGAGGGCGTGAAACCCTCAGGTTTCTTCAAGTGGGCGTGAAACCCTCGGGTTTCTTCAAGTGGGCGTGAAACCCTCAGGTCTCTTCAAGAGGGCGTGAAACCCTCAGGTTTCTTCAAGAGCGCGTGAAACCCTCAGGTTTCTTCAAGTGGGCGTGAAACCCTCAGGTTTCTTCAAGAGGGCGTGAAACCCTCAGGTTTCTTCAAGAGGGCGTGAAACCCTCAGGTTTCTTCAAGAGCGCGTGAAACCCTCAGGTTTCTTCAAGAGGGCGTGAAACCCTCAGGTTTCTTCAAGAGGGCGTGAAACCCTCAGGTTTCTTCAAGAGCGCGTGAAACCCTCAGGTTTCTTCAAGAGGGCGTGAAACCCTCAGGTTTCTTCAAGAGGGCGTGAAACCCTCAGGTTTCTTCAAGAGGGCGTGAAACCCTCAGGTTTCTTCAAGAGGGCGTGAAACCCTCAGGTTTCACAAGAGGGCGTGAATCCTTGAGGTATCTTCAAGGGCGCGAAAAACCCTCAGATTTCTTCAAGAGGGCGTGAAATCCTCAGGTTTCTTCAAGAGGGCGTTAAATTCTCAGGTGTCTTCAAGAGGGCGTAAAACCCTCGGGTTTCTTCAAGTGGGCGTGAAACCCTCGGGTCTCTTCAAGAGGGCGTGAAACCCTCAGGTTTCTTCAAGAGCGCGTTAAACCCTCAGGTTTCTTCAAGTGGGCGTGAAACCCTCAGGTCTCTTCAAGAGGGCGTGAAACCCTCAGGTTTCTTCAAGTGGGCGTGAAACCCTCAGGTCTCTTCAAGAGGGCGTGAAACCCTCAGGTTTCTTCACGTGGGCGTGAAACCCTCAGGTCTCTTCAAGAGGGCGTGAAATCCTCAGGTTTCTTCAAGAGGGCGTGAAATTCTCAGGTTTCTTCAAGAGGGCGTAAAATTCTCAGGTTTCTTCAAGAAGGCGTGAAACCCTCAGGTTTCTTCAAGAGGGCGTGAAACCCTCAGGTTTCTTCAAGTGGGCGTGAAACCCTCAGGTCTCTTCAAGAGGGCGTGAAACCCTCAGGTTTCTTCAAGTGGGCGTGAAACCCTCAGGTCTCTTCAAGAGGGCGTGAAACTCTTAGGTTTCTTCAAGAGGGCGTGAAATTCTCAGGTTTCTTCAAGAGGGCGTGAAATTCTCAGGTTTCTTCAAGAAGGCGTGAAACCCTCAGGTTTCTTCAAGAGGGCGTGAAACCCTCAGGTTTCTTTAAGAGGGCGTGAAACCCTCAGGTGTCACAAGTGGGCGTGAAACCCTCAGGTTTCTTCAAGTGGGCGTGAAACCCTCAGGTCTCTTCAAGAGCGCGTGAAACCCTCAGGTTTCTTCAAGAGCGCGTGAAACCCTCAGGTTTCTTCAAGAGCGCGTGAAACCCTCAGGTTTCTTCAAGAGGGCGTGAAACCCTCAGGTTTCTTCAAGAGCGCGTGAAACCCTCAGGTTTCTTCAAGAGGGCGTCAAACCCTCAGGTTTCTTCAAGAGGGCTTGAAACCGTCAGGTTTCTTCAAAAGCGCGAAAAACGCTCAGGTTTCTTCAAGAGGGCGTGAAACCCTGATGTCTCTTCAAGAGGGCGTGAAACCCTCAGGTTTCTTCAAGAGGGCGTGAAACCCTCAGGTTTCTTCAAGAGGGCGTGAAACCCTGATGTCTCTTCAAGTGGGCGTGAAACCCTCAGGTCTCTTCAAGAGGGCGTGAAACCCTCAGGTTTCTTCAAGTGGGCGTGAAACCCTCAGGTCTCTTCAAGAGGGCGTGAAACCCTCAGGTGTCACAAGTGGGCGTGAAACCCTCAGGTTTCTTCAAGTGGGCGTGAAACCCTCAGGTCTGTTCAAGAGGGCGTGAAACCCTCAGGTTTCTTCAAGAGCGCGTGAAACCCTCAGGTTTCTTCAAGAGGGCGTGAAACCCTCAGGTTTCTTCAAGAGCGCGTGAAACCCTCAGGTTTCTTCAAGAGGGCGTCAAACCCTCAGGTTTCTTCAAGAGGGCTTGAAACCGTCAGGTTTCTTCAAAAGCGCGAAAAACGCTCAGGTTTCTTCAAGAGGGCGTGAAACCCTGATGTCTCTTCAAGAGGGCGTGAAACCCTGATGTATCTTTAAGAGGGCGTGAAACCCTCAGGTTTCTTCAAGAGGGCGTGAAACCCTGATGTCTCTTCAAGAGGGCGTGAAACCCTGATGTCTCTTTAAGAGGGCGTGAAACCCTCAGGTTTCTTCAAGAGGGCGTCAAACCCTCAGGTTTCTTAAAGAGGGCGTGAAACCCTCAGATTTCTTCAAGAGGGCTTGAAACCCTCAGATTTCTTCAAGAGGGCTTGAAACCCTCAGGTTTCTTCAAGAGCGCGTGAAACCCTCAGGTTTCTTCAAGAGCGCGTGAAATCCTCAGGTTTCTTCAATAGGGCGTGAAACCCTGATGTCTCTTCAAGAGGGCGTGAAACCCTCAGGTTTCTTCAAGAGGGCGTCAAACCCTCAGGTTTCTTCAAGAGCGCGAAAAACCCTCAGGTTTCTTCAAGAGGGCGTGAAACCCTCAGGTTTCTTCAATAGGGCGTGAAACCCTCAGATTTCTTCAAGAGGGCGCGAAACCCTCCGGTTTCTTCAAGAGGGCGCGAAACCCTCCGGTTTCTTCAAGTGGGCGTAAAACCCTCAGGTTTCTTCAAGAGGGCGTGAAACCCTCAGGTTTCTTCAAGAGCGCGAAAAACCCTCAGGTTTCTTCAAGAGCGCGTGAAACCCTCAGGTTTCTTCAATAGGGCGTGAAACCCTCAGATTTCTTCAAGAGGGCGCGAAACCCTCCGGTTTCTTCAAGTGGGCGTAAAACCCTCAGGTTTCTTCAAGAGGGCGTGAAACCCTCAGGTTTCTTCAAGAGGGCGTGAAACCCTCAGGTTTCTTCAAGTTGGCGTGAAGCCCTCAGATTTCTTCAAGAGGGCTTGAAACCGTCAGGTTTCTTCAAGAGCGCGAAAAACGCTCAGGTTTCTTCAAGAGGGCGTGAAACCCTGATGACTCTTCAAGAGGGCGTTAAACCCTCAGGTTTCTTCAAGAGCGCGAAAAACCCTCAGTATTTTTCAAGAGGGCGTGAAAACCTCAAGTTTCTTCAAGAGGGCGTGAAGCCCTCAGAGTTCTTCAAGAGGGCTTGAAACCGTCAGGTTTCTTCAAAAGCGCGAAACACGCTCAGGTTTCTTCAAGAGGGCGTGAAACCCTGATGTCTCTTCAAGAGGGCGTGAAACCCTCAGGTTTCTTCAAGAGCGCGTGAAACCCTCAGGTTTCTTCACGAGGGCGTGAAACCCTCAGATTTCTTCAAGTGCGCGAAAAACCCCCAGGTTTCTTCAAGAGGGCGTGAAACCCTCAGGTTTCTTCACGTGGGCGTGAAACCCTCAGGTCTCTTCAAGAGGGCGTGAAACCGTCAGGTTTCTTCAAGAGCGCGTGAAACCCTCAGGTTTCTTCAAGTGGGCGTGAAACCCTCAGGTCTCTTCAAGAGGGCGTGAAACCCTCAGGTTTCTTCAAGTGGGCGTGAAACCCTCAGGTCTCTTCAAGAGGGCGTGAAACTCTTAGGTTTCTTCAAGAGGGCGTGAAATTCTCAGGTTTCTTCAAGAAGGCGTGAAACCCTCAGGTTTCTTCAAGAGGGCGTGAAACCCTCAGGTTTCTTTAAGAGGGCGTGAAACCCTCAGGTGTCACAAGTGGGCGTGAAACCCTCAGGTTTCTTCAAGAGGGCGTGAAACCCTCAGGTTTCTTCAAGAGGGCGTGAAACCCTCAGGTTTCTTCAAGAGGGCGTGAAACCCTCAGGTTTCTTCAAGAGCGCGTGAAACCCTCAGGTTTCTTCAAGTGGGCGTGAAACCCTCAGGTTTCTTCAAGAGGGCGTGAAACCCACAGGTTTCTTCAAGAGGGGGTGAAACCCTCAGGTTTCTTCAAGAGGGCGTGAAACCCTCAGGTCTCTTCAAGAGGGCGTGAACACCTCAGGTTTCTTCACGTGGGCGTGAAACCCTTAGGTCTCTTCAAGAGGGCGTGAAACCCTCAGGTTTCTTCAAGTGGGCGTGAAACCCTCAGGTCTCTTCAAGAGGGCGTGAAACCCTCAGGTTTCTTCAAGTGGGCGTGAAACCCTCAGGTCTCTTCAAGAGGGCGTGAAACCCTCAGGTTTCTTCAAGTGGGCGTGAAACCCTCAGGTCTCTTCAAGAGGGCGTGAAACTCTTAGGTTTCTTCAAGAGGGCGTGAAACCCTCAGGTTTCTTCAAGAGGGCGTGAAACCCTCAGGTTTCTTCAAGAGGGCGTGAAACCCTCAGGTGTCACAAGTGGGCGTGAAACCCTCAGGTTTCTTCAAGTGGGCGTGAAACCCTCAGGTCTGTTCAAGAGGGCGTGAAACCCTCAGGTTTCTTCAAGAGCGCGTGAAACCCTCAGGTTTCTTCAAGAGGGCGTGAAACCCTCAGGTTTCTTCAAGAGCGCGTGAAACCCTCAGGTTTCTTCAAGAGGGCGTCAAACCCTCAGGTTTCTTCAAGAGGGCTTGAAACCGTCAGGTTTCTTCAAAAGCGCGAAAAACGCTCAGGTTTCTTCAAGAGGGCGTGAAACCCTGATGTCTCTTCAAGAGGGCGTGAAACCCTGATGTATCTTTAAGAGGGCGTGAAACCCTCAGGTTTCTTCAAGAGGGCGTGAAACCCTGATGTCTCTTCAAGAGGGCGTGAAACCCTGATGTCTCTTTAAGAGGGCGTGAAACCCTCAGGTTTCTTCAAGAGGGCGTCAAACCCTCAGGTTTCTTAAAGAGGGCGTGAAACCCTCAGATTTCTTCAAGAGGGCTTGAAACCCTCAGATTTCTTCAAGAGGGCTTGAAACCCTCAGGTTTCTTCAAGAGCGCGTGAAACCCTCAGGTTTCTTCAAGAGCGCGTGAAATCCTCAGGTTTCTTCAATAGGGCGTGAAACCCTGATGTCTCTTCAAGAGGGCGTGAAACCCTCAGGTTTCTTCAAGAGGGCGTCAAACCCTCAGGTTTCTTCAAGAGCGCGAAAAACCCTCAGGTTTCTTCAAGAGGGCGTGAAACCCTCAGGTTTCTTCAATAGGGCGTGAAACCCTCAGATTTCTTCAAGAGGGCGCGAAACCCTCCGGTTTCTTCAAGAGGGCGCGAAACCCTCCGGTTTCTTCAAGTGGGCGTAAAACCCTCAGGTTTCTTCAAGAGGGCGTGAAACCCTCAGGTTTCTTCAAGAGCGCGAAAAACCCTCAGGTTTCTTCAAGAGCGCGTGAAACCCTCAGGTTTCTTCAATAGGGCGTGAAACCCTCAGATTTCTTCAAGAGGGCGCGAAACCCTCCGGTTTCTTCAAGTGGGCGTAAAACCCTCAGGTTTCTTCAAGAGGGCGTGAAACCCTCAGGTTTCTTCAAGAGGGCGTGAAACCCTCAGGTTTCTTCAAGTTGGCGTGAAGCCCTCAGATTTCTTCAAGAGGGCTTGAAACCGTCAGGTTTCTTCAAGAGCGCGAAAAACGCTCAGGTTTCTTCAAGAGGGCGTGAAACCCTGATGACTCTTCAAGAGGGCGTTAAACCCTCAGGTTTCTTCAAGAGCGCGAAAAACCCTCAGTATTTTTCAAGAGGGCGTGAAAACCTCAAGTTTCTTCAAGAGGGCGTGAAGCCCTCAGAGTTCTTCAAGAGGGCTTGAAACCGTCAGGTTTCTTCAAAAGCGCGAAACACGCTCAGGTTTCTTCAAGAGGGCGTGAAACCCTGATGTCTCTTCAAGAGGGCGTGAAACCCTCAGGTTTCTTCAAGAGCGCGTGAAACCCTCAGGTTTCTTCACGAGGGCGTGAAACCCTCAGATTTCTTCAAGTGCGCGAAAAACCCCCAGGTTTCTTCAAGAGGGCGTGAAACCCTCAGGTTTCTTCACGTGGGCGTGAAACCCTCAGGTCTCTTCAAGAGGGCGTGAAACCGTCAGGTTTCTTCAAGAGCGCGTGAAACCCTCAGGTTTCTTCAAGTGGGCGTGAAACCCTCAGGTCTCTTCAAGAGGGCGTGAAACCCTCAGGTTTCTTCAAGTGGGCGTGAAACCCTCAGGTTTCTTCAAGAGGGCGTGAAACCCTCAGGTTTCTTTAAGAGGGCGTGAAACCCTCAGGTGTCACAAGTGGGCGTGAAACCCTCAGGTTTCTTCAAGAGGGCGTGAAACCCTCAGGTTTCTTCAAGAGGGCGTGAAACCCTCAGGTTTCTTCAAGAGGGCGTGAAACCCTCAGGTTTCTTCAAGAGCGCGTGAAACCCTCAGGTTTCTTCAAGTGGGCGTGAAACCCTCAGGTTTCTTCAAGAGGGCGTGAAACCCACAGGTTTCTTCAAGAGGGGGTGAAACCCTCAGGTTTCTTCAAGAGGGCGTGAAACCCTCAGGTCTCTTCAAGAGGGCGTGAACACCTCAGGTTTCTTCACGTGGGCGTGAAACCCTTAGGTCTCTTCAAGAGGGCGTGAAACCCTCAGGTTTCTTCAAGTGGGCGTGAAACCCTCAGGTCTCTTCAAGAGGGCGTGAAACCCTCAGGTTTCTTCAAGTGGGCGTGAAACCCTCAGGTCTCTTCAAGAGGGCGTGAAACCCTCAGGTTTCTTCAAGTGGGCGTGAAACCCTCAGGTCTCTTCAAGAGGGCGTGAAACTCTTAGGTTTCTTCAAGAGGGCGTGAAACCCTCAGGTTTCTTCAAGAGGGCGTGAAACCCTCAGGTGTCACAAGTGGGCGTGAAACCCTCAGGTTTCTTCAAGTGGGCGTGAAACCCTCAGGTCTCTTCAAGAGGGCGTGAAACCCTCAGGTTTCTTCAAGAGCGCGTGAAACCCTCAGGTTTCTTCAAGAGGGCGTGAAACCCTCAGGTGTCACAAGTGGGCGTGAAACCCTCAGGTTTCTTCAAGAGGGCGTAAAATTCTCAGTTTCTTCAAGAAGGCGTGAAACCCTCAGGTTTCTTCAAGAGGGCGTGAAACCCTCAGGTTTCTTCAAGTGGGCGTGAAATTCTCAGGTTTCTTCAAGAAGGCGTGAAACCCTCAGGTTTCTTCAAGAGGGCGTGAAACCCTCAGGTTTCTTTAAGAGGGCGTGAAACCCTCAGGTGTCACAAGTGGGCGTGAAACCCTCAGGTTTCTTCAAGTGGGCGTGAAACCCTCAGGTCTCTTCAAGAGGGCGTGAAACCCTCAGGTTTCTTCAAGAGCGCGTGAAACCCTCAGGTTTCTTCAAGAGGGCGTGAAACCCTCAGGTTTCTTCAAGAGGGCGTGAAACCCTCAGGTTTCTTCAAGAGGGCGTGAAATCCTCAGGTTTCTTCAAGAGGGCGTGAAATTCTCAGGTTTCTTCAAGAGGGCGTAAAATTCTCAGTTTCTTCAAGAAGGCGTGAAACCCTCAGGTTTCTTCAAGAGGGCGTGAAACCCTCAGGTTTCTTCAAGTGGGCGTGAAACCCTCAGGTCTCTTCAAGAGGGCGTGAAACCCTCAGGTTTCTTCAAGAGGGCGTGAAATCCTCAGGTTTCTTCAAGAGGGCGTGAAATTCTCAGGTTTCTTCAAGAGGGCGTAAAATTCTCAGGTTTCTTCAAGAGGGCGTGAAATTCTCAGGTTTCTTCAAGAGGGCGTAAAATTCTCAGGTTTCTTCAAGAAGGCGTGAAACCCTCAGGTTTCTTCAAGAGGGCGTGAAACCCTCAGGTTTCTTCAAGAGCACGTGAAACCCTCAGGTTTCTTCAAGTGGGCGTGAAACCCTCAGGTCTCTTCAAGAGGGCGTGAAACCCTCAGGTTTCTTCAAGAGGGCGTGAAACCCTCAGGTTTCTTCAAGAGGGCGTGAAACCCTCAGGTTTCTTCAAGAGGGCGTGAAACCCTCAGGTTTCACAAGAGGGCGTGAATCCTTGAGGTATCTTCAAGGGCGCGAAAAACCCTCAGGTTTCTTCAAGAGGGCGTGCAATCCTCGGGTTTCTTCAAGAGGGCGTGAAACCCTCAGGTTTCTTCAAGTGGGCGTGAAACCCTCAGGTCTCTTCAAGAGGGCGTGAAACCCTCAGGTGTCACAAGTGGGCGTGAAACCCTCAGGTTTCTTCAAGTGGGCGTGAAACCCTCAGGTCACTTCAAGAGGGCGTGAAACCCTCAGGTTTCTTCAAGAGCGCGTGAAACCCTCAGGTGTCACAAGTGGGCGTGAAACCCTCAGGTTTCTTCAAGTGGGCGTGAAACCCTCAGGTTTCTTCAAGAGGGCGTGAAACCCTCAGGTTTCTTCAAGGGCGCGTGAAACCCTCAGGTTTCTTCAAGTGGGTGTAAACCCTCAGGTTTTTTCAAGTGGGCGTGAAACCCTCAGGTTTCTTCAAGTGGGCGTGAAACCCTCAGGTTTCTTCAAGTGGGCGTGAAACCCTCAGGTTTCACAAGAGGGCGTGAATCCTTGAGGTATCTTCAAGGGCGCGAAAAACCCTCAGGTTTCTTCAAGAGGGCGTGCAATCCTCGGGTTTCTTCAAGAGGGCGTGAAACCCTCAGGTTTCTTCAAGTGGGCGTGAAACCCTCAGGTCTCTTCAAGAGGGCGTGAAACCCTCAGGTGTCACAAGTGGGCGTGAAACCCTCAGGTTTCTTCAAGTGGGCGTGAAACCCTCAGGTCACTTCAAGAGGGCGTGAAACCCTCAGGTTTCTTCAAGAGCGCGTGAAACCCTCAGGTGTCACAAGTGGGCGTGAAACCCTCAGGTTTCTTCAAGTGGGCGTGAAACCCTCAGGTTTCTTCAAGAGGGCGTGAAACCCTCAGGTTTCTTCAAGGGCGCGTGAAACCCTCAGGTTTCTTCAAGTGGGTGTAAACCCTCAGGTTTTTTCAAGTGGGCGTGAAACCCTCAGGTTTCTTCAAGTGGGCGTGAAACCCTCAGGTTTCTTCAAGTGGGCGTGAAACCCTCAGGTCTCTTCAAGAGGGCGTGAAACTCTTAGGTTTCTTCAAGAGGGCGTGAAACCCTCAGGTTTCTTCAAGAGGGCGTAAAATTCTCAGGTTTCTTCAAGAAGGCGTGAAACCCTCAGGTTTCTTCAAGAGGGCGTGAAACCCTCAGGTTTCTTTAAGAGGGCGTGAAACCCTCAGGTTTCTTCAAGAGGGCGTGAAACCCTCAGGTTTCTTCAAGTGGGCGTGAAACCCTCAGGTTTCTTCAAGTGGGCGTGAAACCCTCAGGTCTCTTCAAGAGGGCGTGAAACCCTCAGGTTCTTCAAGAGGGCGTGAAACCCTCAGGTTTCTTCAAGAGGGCGTAAAATTCTCAGGTTTCTTCAAGAAGGCAGGAAACCCTCAGGTTTCTTCAAGAGGGCGTGAAACCCTCAGGTTTCTTCAAGAGGGCGTGAAACCCTCAGGTTTCTTCAAGAGCGCGTGAAACCCTCAGGTTTCTTCAAGTGGGCGTGAAACCCTCAGGTCTCTTCAAGAGGGCGTGAAACCCTCAGGTTTCTTCAAGAGTGCGTGAAACCCTCAGGTTTCTTCAAGAGGGCGTGAAACTCTTAGGTTTCTTCAAGAGGGCGTGAAACCCTCAGGTTTCACAAGAGGGCGTGAAACCTTGAGGTATCTTCAAGGGCGCGAAAAACCCTCAGTTTTCTTCAAGAGGGCGTGAAACTCTTAGGTTTCTTCAAGAGGGCGTTAAACCCTCAGGTTTCTTCAAGAGGGCGTGAAATCCTCAGGTTTCTTCAAGAGGGCGTGAAATTCTCAGGTTTCTTCAAGAGGGCGTAAAATTTTCAGGTTTCTTCAAGAAGGCGTGAAACCCTCAGGTTTCTTGAAGAGGGCGTGAAACCCTCAGGTGTCTTGAAGAGGGCGTGAAACCCTCAGGTTTATTCAAGAGGGCGTGAAACCCTCAGGTTTCTTCAAGAGGGCGTGAAACCCTCAGGTTTCTTCAAGAGGGCGTGAAATCCTCAGGTTTCTTCAAGAGGGCGTGAAATTCTCAGGTTTCTTCAAGAGGGCGTAAAATTTTCAGGTTTCTTCAAGAAGGCGTGAAACCCTCAGGTTTCTTGAAGAGGGCGTGAAACCCTCAGGTTTCTTGAAGAGGGCGTGAAACCCTCAGGTTTATTCAAGAGGGCGTGAAACCCTCAGGTTTCTTCAAGAGGGCGTGAAACCCTCAGGTTTCTTCAAGAGGGCGTGAAACCCTCAGGTTTCTTCAAGAGCGCGTGAAACCCTCAGGTTTCTTCAAGTGGGCGTGAAACCCTCAGGTCTCTTCAAGAGGGCGTGAAACCCTCAGGTTTCTTCAAGAGGGCGTGAAACCCTCAGGTTTCTTCAAGAGGGCGTGAAACCCTCAGGTTTCACAAGAGGGCGTGAATCCTTGAGGTATCTTCAAGGGCGCGAAAAACCCTCAGGTTTCTTCAAGAGGGCGTGCAATCCTCGGGTTTCTTCAAGAGGGCGTGAAATCCTCAGGTTTCTTCAAGAGGGCGTGAAATCCTCAGGTTTCTTCAAGAGGGCGTGAAATCCTCAGGTTTCTTCAGGAGGGCGTGAAACCCTCAGGTTTCTTCAAGAGGGCGTGAAATCCTCAGGTTTCTTCAAGAGGGCGTGAAACCCTCAGGTTTCTTCAAGAGGGCGTGAAACCCTCGGGTTTCTTCAAGTGGGCGTGAAACCCTCGGGTCTCTTCAAGAGGGCGTGAAACCCTCAGGTTTCTTCAAGAGCGCGTTAAACCCTCAGGTTTCTTCAAGTGGGCGTGAAACCCTCAGGTCTCTCCAAGAGGGCGTGAAACCCTCAGGTTTCTTCAAGTGGGCGTGAAACCCTCAGGTCTCTTCAAGAGGGCGTGAAACCCTCAGGTTTCTTCACGTGGGCGTGAAACCCTCAGGTCTCTTCAAGAGGGCGTGAAACCCTCAGGTTTCTTCAAGAGGGCGTGAAATCCTCAGGTTTCTTCAAGAGGGCGTGAAATTCTCAGGTTTCTTCAAGAGGGCGTAAAATTCTCAGGTTTCTTCAAGAAGGCGTGAAACCCTCAGGTTTCTTCAAGAGGGCGTGAAACCCTCAGGTTTCTTCAAGTGGGCGTGAAACCCTCAGGTCTCTTCAAGAGGGCGTGAAATCCTCAGGTTTCTTCAAGAGGGCGTGAAATTCTCAGGTGTCTTCAAGAGGGCGTAAAATTCTCAGGTTTCTTCAAGAGGGCGTGAAATTCTCAGGTCTCTTCAAGTGGGCGTGAAACCCTCAGGTTTCTTCAAGAGGGCGTAAAATTCTCAGGTTTCTTCAAGAAGGCGTGAAACCCTCAGGTTTCTTCAAGAGGGCGTGAAACCCTCAGGTTTCTTCAAGTGGGCGTGAAACCCTCAGGTCTCTTCAAGAGGGCGTGAAACTCTTAGGTTTCTTCAAGAGGGCGTGAAACCCTCAGGTTTCTTCAAGAGGGCGTAAAATTCTCAGGTTTCTTCAAGAAGGCGTGAAACCCTCAGGTTTCTTCAAGAGGGCGTGAAACCCTCAGGTTTCTTTAAGAGGGCGTGAAACCCTCAGGTTTCTTTAAGAGCGCGTGAAACCCTCAGGTCTCTTCAAGAGGGCGTGAAACCCTCAGGTTTCTTCACGTGGGCGTGAATTCCTCAGGTCTCTTCAAGAGGGCGTGAAACCCTCAGGTTTCACAAGAGGGCGTGAAACCTTGAGGTATCTTCAAGGGCGCGAAAAACCCTCGGGTTTCTTCAAGAGGGCGTGCAATCCTCGGGTTTCTTCAAGAGGGCGTGAAATCCTCAGGTTTCTTCAAGAGGGCGTGAAATCCTCAGGTTTCTTCAGGAGAACGTGAAACCCTCAGGTTTCTTCAAGAGGGCGTGAAACCCACAGGTTTCTTCAAGTGGGCGTGAAACCCTCAGGTTTCTTCAAGTGGGCGTGAAACCCTCAGGTCTCTTCAAGAGGGCGTGAAACCCTCAGGTTTCTTCAAGAGCGCGTTAAACCCTCAGGTTTCTTCAAGAGGGCGTGAAACCCTCAGGTTTCTTCAAGAGGGCGTGAAACCCTCAGGTTTCTTCAAGTGGGCGTGAAACCCTCAGGTTTCTTCAAGTGTGCGTGGAACCCTCAGGTTTCTTTAAGAGGGCGTGAAACCCTCAGGTTTCTTCAAGAGCGCGTGAAACCCTCAGGTTTCTTCAAGTGGGCGTGAAACCCTCAGGTCTCTTCAAGAGGGCGTGAAACCCTCAGGTTTCTTCAAGAGGGCGTGAAACCCTCAGGTTTCTTCAAGAGCGCGTGAAACCCTCAGGTCTCTTCAAGAGGGCGTGAAACCCTCAGTTTCTTCAAGAGGGCGTGACACCCTCAGGTTTCTTCAAGAGGGCGTGAAACCCTCAGGTCTCTTCAAGATGGCGTGAAACCCTCAGGTTTCTTCAAGAGCGCGTGAAACCCTCAGGTTTCTTCAAGTGGGCGTGAAACCCTCAGGTCTCTTCAAGAGGGCGTGAAACCCTCAGGTTTCTTCAAGAGCGCGTGAAACCCTCAGGTTTCTTCAAGTGGGCGTGAAACCCTCAGGTTTCTTCAAGAGGGCGTGAAACCCTCAGGTTTCTTCAAGAGCGCGTGAAACCCTCAGGTCTCTTCAAGAGGGCGTGAAACCCTCATGTTTCTTCAAGAGGGCGTGAAACCCTCAGGTTTCTTCAAATGCGCGTTAAACCCTCAGGTTTCTTCAAGTGGGCGTGAAACCCTCAGGTCTCTTCAAGTGGGCGTGAAACCCTCAGGTCTCTTCAAGAGGGCGTGAAACCCTCAGGTTTCTTTAAGAGCGTGTGAAACCCTCAGGTTTCTTCAAGAGGGCGTAAAATTCTCAGGTTTCTTCAAGAAGGCGTGAAACCCTCAGGTTTCTTCAAGAGGGCGTGAAACCCTCAGGTTTCTTCAAGTGAGCGTGAAACCCTCAGGTCTCTTCAAGAGGGCGTGAAACTCTTAGGTTTCTTCAAGAGGGCGTGAAACCCTCAGGTTTCTTCAAGAGGGCGTAAAATTCTCAGGTTTCTTCAAGAAGGCGTGAAACCCTCAGGTTTCTTCAAGAGGGCGTGAAACCCTCAGGTTTCTTTAAGAGGGCGTGAAACCCTCCGGTTTCTTCAAGAGGGCGTGAAACCCTCAGGTTTCTTTAAGAGCGCGTGAAACCCTCAGGTCTCTTCAAGAGGGCGTGAAACCCTCAGGTTTCTTCACGTGGGCGTGAATTCCTCAGGTCTCTTCAAGAGGGCGTGAAACCCTCAGGTTTCACAAGAGGGCGTGAAACCTTGAGGTATCTTCAAGGGCGCGAAAAACCCTCAGGTTTCTTCAAGAGGGCGTGCAATCCTCGGGTTTCTTCAAGAGGGCGTGAAATCCTCAGGTTTCTTCAAGAGGGCGTGAAATCCTCAGGTTTCTTCAGGAGAACGTGAAACCCTCAGGTTTCTTCAAGTGGGCGTGAAACCCTCAGGTTTCTTCAAGTGGGCGTGAAACCCTCAGGTTTCTTCAAGTGGGCGTGAAACCCTCAGGTCTCTTCAAGAGGGCGTGAAACCCTCAGGTTTCTTCAAGAGCGCGTTAAACCCTCAGGTTTCTTCAAGAGGGCGTGAAACCCTCAGGTTTCTTCAAGAGGGCGTGAAACCCTCAGGTTTCTTCAAGTGGGCGTGAAACCCTCAGGTTTCTTCAAGTGGGCGTGAAACCCTCAGGTTTCTTCAAGTGGGCGTGGAACCCTCAGGTTTCTTCAAGAGGGCGTGAAACCCTCATGTTTCTTCAAGAGCGCGTGAAACCCTCAGGTCTCTTCAAGAGGGCGTGAAACCCTCAGGTTTCTTTAAGAGGGCGTGAAACCCTCAGGTTTCTTCAAGAGCGCGTGAAACCCTCAGGTCTCTTCAAGAGGGCGTGAAACCCTCAGGTTTCTTCAAGAGGGCGTGAAACCCTCAGTTTCTTCAAGAGGGCGTGACACCCTCAGGTTTCTTCAAGAGGGCGTGAAACCCTCAGGTTTCACAAGAGGGCGTGAAACCTTGAGGTATCTTCAAGGGCGCGAAAAACCCTCAGGTTTCTTCAAGAGGGCGTGAAATCCTCAGGTTTCTTCAGGAGGGCGTGAAACCCTCGGGTTTCTTCAAGTGGGCGTGAAACCCTCAGGTCTCTTCAAGAGGGCGTGAAACCCTCAGGTTTCTTCAAGAGGGCGTGAAACCCTCAGGTTTCTTCAAGAGCGCGTGAAACCCTCAGGTTTCTTCAAGTGGGTGTGAAACCCTCAGGTTTCTTCAAGTGGGTGTGAAACCCTCAGGTTTTTTCAAGTGGGCGTGAAACCCTCAGGTTTCTTCAAGTGGGCGTGAAACCCTCAGGTCTCTTCAAGAGGGCGTGAAACTCTTAGGTTTCTTCAAGAGGGCGTGAAACCCTCAGGTTTCTTCAAGAGGGCGTAAAATTCTCAGGTTTCTTCAAGAAGGCGTGAAACCCTCAGGTTTCTTCAAGGGGGCGTGAAACCCTCAGGTTTCTTTAAGAGGGCGTGAAACCCTCAGGTCTCTTCAAGAGCGCGTGAAACCCTCAGGTTTCTTCAAGAGGGCGTGAAACCCTCAGGTTTCTTCAAGAGGGCGTGAAACCCTCAGGTTTCTTCAAGAGGGCGTGAAACCCTCAGGTTTCTTCAAGAGGGCGTGAAACCCTCAGGTTTCTTCAAGAGCGCGTGAAACCCTCAGGTTTCTTCAATTGGGTGTGAAACCCTCAGGTTTTTTCAAGTGGGCGTGAAACCCTCAGGTTTCTTCAAGTGGGCGTGAAACCCTCAGGTTTCTTCAAGAGGGCGTGCAATCCTCGGGTTTCTTCAAGAGGGCGTGAAATCCTCAGGTTTCTTCAAGAGGGCGTGAAATCCTCAGGTTTCTTCAAGAGGGCGTGAAATCCTCAGGTTTCTTCAGGAGGGCGTGAAACCCTCAGGTTTCTTCAAGAGGGCGTGAAATCCTCAGGTTTCTTCAAGAGGGCGTGAAACCCTCAGGTTTCTTCAAGAGGGCGTGAAACCCTCGGGTTTCTTCAAGTGGGCGTGAAACCCTCGGGTCTCTTCAAGAGGGCGTGAAACCCTCAGGTTTCTTCAAGAGCGCGTTAAACCCTCAGGTTTCTTCAAGTGGGCGTGAAACCCTCAGGTCTCTCCAAGAGGGCGTGAAACCCTCAGGTTTCTTCAAGTGGGCGTGAAACCCTCAGGTCTCTTCAAGAGGGCGTGAAACCCTCAGGTTTCTTCACGTGGGCGTGAAACCCTCAGGTCTCTTCAAGAGGGCGTGAAACCCTCAGGTTTCTTCAAGAGGGCGTGAAATCCTCAGGTTTCTTCAAGAGGGCGTGAAATTCTCAGGTTTCTTCAAGAGGGCGTAAAATTCTCAGGTTTCTTCAAGAAGGCGTGAAACCCTCAGGTTTCTTCAAGAAAGCGTGAAACCCTCAGGTTTCTTCAAGTGGGCGTGAACCCCTCAGGTCTCTTCAAGAGGGCGTGAAATTCTCAGGTGTCTTCAAGAGGGCGTAAAATTCTCAGGTTTCTTCAAGATGGCGTGAAATTCTCAGGTCTCTTCAAGTGGGCGTGAAACCCTCAGGTTTCTTCAAGAGGGCGTAAAATTCTCAGGTTTCTTCAAGAAGGCGTGAAACCCTCAGGTTTCTTCAAGAGGGCGTGAAACCCTCAGGTTTCTTCAAGTGGGCGTGAAACCCTCAGGTCTCTTCAAGAGGGCGTGAAACTCTTAGGTTTCTTCAAGAGGGCGTGAAACCCTCAGGTTTCTTCAAGAGGGCGTAAAATTCTCAGGTTTCTTCAAGAAGGCGTGAAACCCTCAGGTTTCTTCAAGAGGGCGTGAAACCCTCAGGTTTCTTTAAGAGGGCGTGAAACCCTCAGGTTTCTTTAAGAGCGCGTGAAACCCTCAGGTCTCTTCAAGAGGGCGTGAAACCCTCAGGTTTCTTCACGTGGGCGTGAATTCCTCAGGTCTCTTCAAGAGGGCGTGAAACCCTCAGGTTTCACAAGAGGGCGTGAAACCTTGAGGTATCTTCAAGGGCGCGAAAAACCCTCGGGTTTCTTCAAGAGGGCGTGCAATCCTCGGGTTTCTTCAAGAGGGCGTGAAATCCTCAGGTTTCTTCAAGAGGGCGTGAAATCCTCAGGTTTCTTCAGGAGAACGTGAAACCCTCAGGTTTCTTCAAGAGGGCGTGAAACCCTCAGGTTTCTTCAAGTGGGCGTGAAACCCTCAGGTTTCTTCAAGTGGGCGTGAAACCCTCAGGTCTCTTCAAGAGGGCGTGAAACCCTCAGGTTTCTTCAAGAGCGCGTTAAACCCTCAGGTTTCTTCAAGAGGGCGTGAAACCCTCAGGTTTCTTCAAGAGGGCGTGAAACCCTCAGGTTTCTTCAAGTGGGCGTGAAACCCTCAGGTTTCTTCAAGTGTGCGTGGAACCCTCAGGTTTCTTCAAGAGGGCGTGAAACCCTCAGGTTTCTTCAAGAGCGCGTGAAACCCTCAGGTTTCTTCAAGTGGGCGTGAAACCCTCAGGTCTCTTCAAGAGGGCGTGAAACCCTCAGGTTTCTTCAAGAGGGCGTGAAACCCTCAGGTTTCTTCAAGAGCGCGTGAAACCCTCAGGTCTCTTCAAGAGGGCGTGAAACCCTCAGGTTTCTTCAAGAGGGCGTGAAACCCTCAGTTTCTTCAAGAGGGCGTGACACCCTCAGGTTTCTTCAAGAGGGCGTGAAACCCTCAGGTCTCTTCAAGATGGCGTGAAACCCTCAGGTTTCTTCAAGAGCGCGTGAAACCCTCAGGTTTCTTCAAGTGGGCGTGAAACCCTCAGGTCTCTTCAAGAGGGCGTGAAACCCTCAGGTTTCTTCAAGAGCGCGTGAAACCCTCAGGTTTCTTCAAGTGGGCGTGAAACCCTCAGGTTTCTTCAAGAGGGCGTGAAACCCTCAGGTTTCTTCAAGAGCGCGTGAAACCCTCAGGTCTCTTCAAGAGGGCGTAAAACCCTCATGTTTCTTCAAGAGGGCGTGAAACCCTCAGGTTTCTTCAAATGCGCGTTAAACCCTCAGGTTTCTTCAAGAGGGCGTGAAACCCTCAGGTTTCTTCAAGAGCGCGTGAAACCCTCAGGTTTCTTCAAGTGGGTGTGAAACCCTCAGGTTTTTTCAAGTGGGCGTGAAACCCTCAGGTTTCTTCAAGTGGGCGTGAAACCCTCAGGTCTCTTCAAGAGGGCGTGAAACTCTTAGGTTTCTTCAAGAGGGCGTGAAACCCTCAGGTTTCTTCAAGAGGGCGTAAAATTCTCAGGTTTCTTCAAGAAGGCGTGAAACCCTCAGGTTTCTTCAAGAGGGCGTGAAACCCTCAGGTTTCTTCAAGAGGGCGTGAAACCCTCAGGTCTCTTCAAGAGGGCGTGAAACCCTCAGGTTTCTTCAAGAGGGCGTGAAACCCTCAGGTTTCTTCAAGAGCGCGTGAAACCCTCGGGTTTCTTAAAGTGGGCGTGAAACCCTCAGGTCTCTTCAAAGAGCGCGTGAAACCCTCAGGTTTCTTCAAGAGGGCGTGAAACCCTCAGGTCTCTTCAAGAGGGCGTGAAACCCTCAGGTTTCTTCAAGAGGGCGTGAAACCCTCAGGTTTCTTCAAGAGCGCGTGAAACCCTCGGGTTTCTTAAAGTGGGCGTGAAACCCTCAGGTCTCTTCAAAGAGCGCGTGAAACCCTCAGGTTTCTTCAAGAGGGCGTGAAACCCTCAGGTCTCTTCAAGAGGGCGTGAAACCCTCAGGTTTCTTCAAGAGGGCGTGAAACCCTCAGGTTTCTTCAAGAGCGCGTGAAACCCTCGGGTTTCTTAAAGTGGGCGTGAAACCCTCAGGTCTCTTCAAGAGCGCGTGAAACCCTCAGGTTTCTTCAAGTGGGCGTGAAACCCTCAGGTCTCTTCAAGAGGGCGTGAAACCCTCAGGTTTCTTCAAGAGGGCGTGAAACCCTCAGGTTTCTTCAAGTGGATGTGAAACCCTCAGGTTTCTTCAAGTGGGCGTGAAACCCTCAGGTTTCTTCAAGTGGGCGTGAAACCCTCAGGTCTCTTCAAGAGGGCGTGAAACTCTTAGGTTTCTTCAAGAGGGCGTGAAACCCTCAGGTTTCTTCAAGAGGGCGTAAAATTCTCAGGTTTCTTCAAGAAGGCGTGAAACCCTCAGGTTTCTTCAAGAGGGCGTGAAACCCTCAGGTTTCTTCAAGAGGGCGTGAAACCCTCAGGTTTCTTCAAGTGGGCGTGAAACCCTCAGGTTTCTTCAAGTGGGCGTGAAACCCTCAGGTCTCTTCAAGAGGGCGTGAAACCCTCAGGTTTCTTCAAGAGGGCGTGAAACCCTCAGGTTTCTTCAAGAGGGCGTAAAATTCTCAGGTTTCTTCAAGAAGGCGTGAAACCCTCAGGTTTCTTCAAGAGGGCGTGAAACCCTCAGGTTTCTTCAAGAGGGCGTGAAACCCTCAGGTCTCTTCATGAGGGCGTGAAACCCTCAGGTTTCTTCACGTGGGCGTGAAACCCTTAGGTCTCTTCAAGAGGGCGTGAAACCCTCAGGTTTCTTCAAGAGCACGTGAAACCCTCAGGTTTCTTCAAGTGGGCGTGAAACCCTCAGGTCTCTTCAAGAGGGCGTGAAACCCTCAGGTTTCTTCAAGAGGGCGTGACACCCTCAGGTTTCTTCAAGAGGGCGTGAAACCCTCAGGTCTCTTCAAGATGGCGTGAAACCCTCAGGTTTCTTCAAGAGCGCGTGAAACCCTCAGGTTTCTTCAAGTGGGCGTGAAACCCTCAGGTCTCTTCAAGAGGGCGTGAAACCCTCAGGTTTCTTCAAGAGCGCGTGAAACCCTCAGGTTTCTTCAAGTGGGCGTGAAACCCTCAGGTTTCTTCAAGAGGGCGTGAAACCCTCAGGTTTCTTCAAGAGCGCGTGAAACCCTCAGGTCTCTTCAAGAGGGCGTGAAACCCTCATGTTTCTTCAAGAGGGCGTGAAACCCTCAGGTTTCTTCAAATGCGCGTTAAACCCTCAGGTTTCTTCAAGTGGGCGTGAAACCCTCAGGTCTCTTCAAGTGGGCGTGAAACCCTCAGGTCTCTTCAAGAGGGCGTGAAACCCTCAGGTTTCTTTAAGAGCGTGTGAAACCCTCAGGTTTCTTCAAGAGGGCGTAAAATTCTCAGGTTTCTTCAAGAAGGCGTGAAACCCTCAGGTTTCTTCAAGAGGGCGTGAAACCCTCAGGTTTCTTCAAGTGGGCGTGAAACCCTCAGGTCTCTTCAAGAGGGCGTGAAACTCTTAGGTTTCTTCAAGAGGGCGTGAAACCCTCAGGTTTCTTCAAGAGGGCGTAAAATTCTCAGGTTTCTTCAAGAAGGCGTGAAACCCTCAGGTTTCTTCAAGAGGGCGTGAAACCCTCAGGTTTCTTTAAGAGGGCGTGAAACCCTCCGGTTTCTTCAAGAGGGCGTGAAACCCTCAGGTTTCTTTAAGAGCGCGTGAAACCCTCAGGTCTCTTCAAGAGGGCGTGAAACCCTCAGGTTTCTTCACGTGGGCGTGAATTCCTCAGGTCTCTTCAAGAGGGCGTGAAACCCTCAGGTTTCACAAGAGGGCGTGAAACCTTGAGGTATCTTCAAGGGCGCGAAAAACCCTCAGGTTTCTTCAAGAGGGCGTGCAATCCTCGGGTTTCTTCAAGAGGGCGTGAAATCCTCAGGTTTCTTCAAGAGGGCGTGAAATCCTCAGGTTTCTTCAGGAGAACGTGAAACCCTCAGGTTTCTTCAAGAGGGCGTGAAACCCTCAGGTTTCTTCAAGTGGGCGTGAAACCCTCAGGTTTCTTCAAGTGGGCGTGAAACCCTCAGGTCTCTTCAAGAGGGCGTGAAACCCTCAGGTTTCTTCAAGAGCGCGTTAAACCCTCAGGTTTCTTCAAGAGGGCGTGAAACCCTCAGGTTTCTTCAAGAGCGCGTGAAACCCTCAGGTCTCTTCAAGAGGGCGTGAAACCCTCAGGTTTCTTCAAGAGGGCGTGAAACCCTCAGTTTCTTCAAGAGGGCGTGACACCCTCAGGTTTCTTCAAGAGGGCGTGAAACCCTCAGGTTTCACAAGAGGGCGTGAAACCTTGAGGTATCTTCAAGGGCGCGAAAAACCCTCAGGTTTCTTCAAGAGGGCGTGAAATCCTCAGGTTTCTTCAGGAGGGCGTGAAACCCTCGGGTTTCTTCAAGTGGGCGTGAAACCCTCAGGTCTCTTCAAGAGGGCGTGAAACCCTCAGGTTTCTTCAAGAGGGCGTGAAACCCTCAGGTTTCTTCAAGAGCGCGTGAAACCCTCAGGTTTCTTCAAGTGGGTGTGAAACCCTCAGGTTTTTTCAAGTGGGCGTGAAACCCTCAGGTTTCTTCAAGTGGGCGTGAAACCCTCAGGTCTCTTCAAGAGGGCGTGAAACTCTTAGGTTTCTTCAAGAGGGCGTGAAACCCTCAGGTTTCTTCAAGAGGGCGTAAAATTCTCAGGTTTCTTCAAGAAGGCGTGAAACCCTCAGGTTTCTTCAAGAGGGCGTGAAACCCTCAGGTTTCTTCAAGAGGGCGTGAAACCCTCAGGTCTCTTCAAGAGGGCGTGAAACCCTCAGGTTTCTTCAAGAGGGCGTAAAATTCTCAGGTTTCTTCAAGAAGGCGTGAAACCCTCAGGTTTCTTCAAGAGGGCGTGAAACCCTCAGGTTTCTTCAAGTGGGCGTGAAACCCTCAGGTCTCTTCAAGAGGGCGTGAAACTCTTAGGTTTCTTCAAGAGGGCGTGAAACCCTCAGGTTTCTTCAAGAGGGCGTAAAATTCTCAGGTTTCTTCAAGAAGGCGTGAAACCCTCAGGTTTCTTCAAGAGGGCGTGAAACCCTCAGGTTTCTTTAAGAGGGCGTGAAACCCTCAGGTTTCTTTAAGAGCGCGTGAAACCCTCAGGTCTCTTCAAGAGGGCGTGAAACCCTCAGGTTTCTTCACGTGGGCGTGAATTCCTCAGGTCTCTTCAAGAGGGCGTGAAACCCTCAGGTTTCACAAGAGGGCGTGAAACCTTGAGGTATCTTCAAGGGCGCGAAAAACCCTCGGGTTTCTTCAAGAGGGCGTGCAATCCTCGGGTTTCTTCAAGAGGGCGTGAAATCCTCAGGTTTCTTCAAGAGGGCGTGAAATCCTCAGGTTTCTTCAGGAGAACGTGAAACCCTCAGGTTTCTTCAAGAGGGCGTGAAACCCTCAGGTTTCTTCAAGTGGGCGTGAAACCCTCAGGTTTCTTCAAGAGGGCGTGAAACCCTCAGGTTTCTTCAAGAGCGCGTGAAACCCTCAGGTTTCTTCAAGAGGGCGTGAAACCCTCAGGTTTCTTCAAGAGGGCGTGAAACCCTCAGGTTTCTTCAAGTGGGCGTGAAACCCTCAGGTTTCTTCAAGTGTGCGTGGAACCCTCAGGTTTCTTCAAGAGGGCGTGAAACCCTCAGGTTTCTTCAAGAGCGCGTGAAACCCTCAGGTTTCTTCAAGTGGGCGTGAAACCCTCAGGTCTCTTCAAGAGGGCGTGAAACCCTCAGGTTTCTTCAAGAGGGCGTGAAACCCTCAGGTTTCTTCAAGAGCGCGTGAAACCCTCAGGTCTCTTCAAGAGGGCGTGAAACCCTCAGGTTTCTTCAAGAGGGCGTGAAACCCTCAGTTTCTTCAAGAGGGCGTGACACCCTCAGGTTTCTTCAAGAGGGCGTGAAACCCTCAGGTCTCTTCAAGATGGCGTGAAACCCTCAGGTTTCTTCAAGAGCGCGTGAAACCCTCAGGTTTCTTCAAGTGGGTGTGAAACCCTCAGGTCTCTTCAAGAGGGCGTGAAACCCTCAGGTTTCTTCAAGAGCGCGTGAAACCCTCAGGTTTCTTCAAGTGGGCGTGAAACCCTCAGGTTTCTTCAAGAGGGCGTGAAACCCTCAGGTTTCTTCAAGAGCGCGTGAAACCCTCAGGTCTCTTCAAGAGGGCGTAAAACCCTCATGTTTCTTCAAGAGGGCGTGAAACCCTCAGGTTTCTTCAAATGCGCGTTAAACCCTCAGGTTTCTTCAAGAGGGCGTGAAACCCTCAGGTTTCTTCAAGAGCGCGTGAAACCCTCAGGTTTCTTCAAGTGGGTGTGAAACCCTCAGGTTTTTTCAAGTGGGCGTGAAACCCTCAGGTTTCTTCAAGTGGGCGTGAAACCCTCAGGTCTCTTCAAGAGGGCGTGAAACTCTTAGGTTTCTTCAAGAGGGCGTGAAACCCTCAGGTTTCTTCAAGAGGGCGTAAAATTCTCAGGTTTCTTCAAGAAGGCGTGAAACCCTCAGGTTTCTTCAAGAGGGCGTGAAACCCTCAGGTTTCTTCAAGAGGGCGTGAAACCCTCAGGTCTCTTCAAGAGGGCGTGAAACCCTCAGGTTTCTTCAAGAGGGCGTGAAACCCTCAGGTTTCTTCAAGAGCGCGTGAAACCCTCGGGTTTCTTAAAGTGGGCGTGAAACCCTCAGGTCTCTTCAAAGAGCGCGTGAAACCCTCAGGTTTCTTCAAGAGGGCGTGAAACCCTCAGGTCTCTTCAAGAGGGCGTGAAACCCTCAGGTTTCTTCAAGAGGGCGTGAAACCCTCAGGTTTCTTCAAGAGCGCGTGAAACCCTCGGGTTTCTTAAAGTGGGCGTGAAACCCTCAGGTCTCTTCAAAGAGCGCGTGAAACCCTCAGGTTTCTTCAAGAGGGCGTGAAACCCTCAGGTCTCTTCAAGAGGGCGTGAAACCCTCAGGTTTCTTCAAGAGGGCGTGAAACCCTCAGGTTTCTTCAAGAGCGCGTGAAACCCTCGGGTTTCTTAAAGTGGGCGTGAAACCCTCAGGTCTCTTCAAGAGCGCGTGAAACCCTCAGGTTTCTTCAAGTGGGCGTGAAACCCTCAGGTCTCTTCAAGAGGGCGTGAAACCCTCAGGTTTCTTCAAGAGGGCGTGAAACCCTCAGGTTTCTTCAAGTGGATGTGAAACCCTCAGGTTTCTTCAAGTGGGCGTGAAACCCTCAGGTTTCTTCAAGTGGGCGTGAAACCCTCAGGTCTCTTCAAGAGGGCGTGAAACTCTTAGGTTTCTTCAAGAGGGCGTGAAACCCTCAGGTTTCTTCAAGAGGGCGTAAAATTCTCAGGTTTCTTCAAGAAGGCGTGAAACCCTCAGGTTTCTTCAAGAGGGCGTGAAACCCTCAGGTTTCTTCAAGAGGGCGTGAAACCCTCAGGTTTCTTCAAGTGGGCGTGAAACCCTCAGGTTTCTTCAAGTGGGCGTGAAACCCTCAGGTCTCTTCAAGAGGGCGTGAAACCCTCAGGTTTCTTCAAGAGGGCGTGAAACCCTCAGGTTTCTTCAAGAGGGCGTAAAATTCTCAGGTTTCTTCAAGAAGGCGTGAAACCCTCAGGTTTCTTCAAGAGGGCGTGAAACCCTCAGGTTTCTTCAAGAGGGCGTGAAACCCTCAGGTCTCTTCATGAGGGCGTGAAACCCTCAGGTTTCTTCACGTGGGCGTGAAACCCTTAGGTCTCTTCAAGAGGGCGTGAAACCCTCAGGTTTCTTCAAGAGCACGTGAAACCCTCAGGTTTCTTCAAGTGGGCGTGAAACCCTCAGGTCTCTTCAAGAGGGCGTGAAACCCTCAGGTTTCTTCAAGAGGGCGTGACACCCTCAGGTTTCTTCAAGAGGGCGTGAAACCCTCAGGTCTCTTCAAGATGGCGTGAAACCCTCAGGTTTCTTCAAGAGCGCGTGAAACCCTCAGGTTTCTTCAAGTGGGCGTGAAACCCTCAGGTCTCTTCAAGAGGGCGTGAAACCCTCAGGTTTCTTCAAGAGCGCGTGAAACCCTCAGGTTTCTTCAAGTGGGCGTGAAACCCTCAGGTTTCTTCAAGAGGGCGTGAAACCCTCAGGTTTCTTCAAGAGCGCGTGAAACCCTCAGGTCTCTTCAAGAGGGCGTGAAACCCTCATGTTTCTTCAAGAGGGCGTGAAACCCTCAGGTTTCTTCAAATGCGCGTTAAACCCTCAGGTTTCTTCAAGTGGGCGTGAAACCCTCAGGTCTCTTCAAGTGGGCGTGAAACCCTCAGGTCTCTTCAAGAGGGCGTGAAACCCTCAGGTTTCTTTAAGAGCGTGTGAAACCCTCAGGTTTCTTCAAGAGGGCGTAAAATTCTCAGGTTTCTTCAAGAAGGCGTGAAACCCTCAGGTTTCTTCAAGAGGGCGTGAAACCCTCAGGTTTCTTCAAGTGGGCGTGAAACCCTCAGGTCTCTTCAAGAGGGCGTGAAACTCTTAGGTTTCTTCAAGAGGGCGTGAAACCCTCAGGTTTCTTCAAGAGGGCGTAAAATTCTCAGGTTTCTTCAAGAAGGCGTGAAACCCTCAGGTTTCTTCAAGAGGGCGTGAAACCCTCAGGTTTCTTTAAGAGGGCGTGAAACCCTCCGGTTTCTTCAAGAGGGCGTGAAACCCTCAGGTTTCTTTAAGAGCGCGTGAAACCCTCAGGTCTCTTCAAGAGGGCGTGAAACCCTCAGGTTTCTTCACGTGGGCGTGAATTCCTCAGGTCTCTTCAAGAGGGCGTGAAACCCTCAGGTTTCACAAGAGGGCGTGAAACCTTGAGGTATCTTCAAGGGCGCGAAAAACCCTCAGGTTTCTTCAAGAGGGCGTGCAATCCTCAGGTTTCTTCAAGAGGGCGTGAAACCCTCAGGTTTCTTCAAGTGGGCGTGAAACCCTCAGGTTTCTTCAAGTGGGCGTGAAACCCTCAGGTCTCTTCAAGAGGGCGTGAAACCCTCAGGTTTCTTCAAGAGGGCGTGAAACCCTCAGGTTTCTTCAAGAGGGCGTAAAATTCTCAGGTTTCTTCAAGAAGGCGTGAAACCCTCAGGTTTCTTCAAGAGGGCGTGAAACCCTCAGGTTTCTTCAAGAGGGCGTGAAACCCTCAGGTCTCTTCATGAGGGCGTGAAACCCTCAGGTTTCTTCACGTGGGCGTGAAACCCTTAGGTCTCTTCAAGAGGGCGTGAAACCCTCAGGTTTCTTCAAGAGCACGTGAAACCCTCAGGTTTCTTCAAGTGGGCGTGAAACCCTCAGGTCTCTTCAAGAGGGCGTGAAACCCTCAGGTTTCTTCAAGAGGGCGTGACACCCTCAGGTTTCTTCAAGAGGGCGTGAAACCCTCAGGTCTCTTCAAGATGGCGTGAAACCCTCAGGTTTCTTCAAGAGCGCGTGAAACCCTCAGGTTTCTTCAAGTGGGCGTGAAACCCTCAGGTCTCTTCAAGAGGGCGTGAAACCCTCAGGTTTCTTCAAGAGCGCGTGAAACCCTCAGGTTTCTTCAAGTGGGCGTGAAACCCTCAGGTTTCTTCAAGAGGGCGTGAAACCCTCAGGTTTCTTCAAGAGCGCGTGAAACCCTCAGGTCTCTTCAAGAGGGCGTGAAACCCTCATGTTTCTTCAAGAGGGCGTGAAACCCTCAGGTTTCTTCAAATGCGCGTTAAACCCTCAGGTTTCTTCAAGTGGGCGTGAAACCCTCAGGTCTCTTCAAGTGGGCGTGAAACCCTCAGGTCTCTTCAAGAGGGCGTGAAACCCTCAGGTTTCTTTAAGAGCGTGTGAAACCCTCAGGTTTCTTCAAGAGGGCGTAAAATTCTCAGGTTTCTTCACGTGGGCGTGAATTCCTCAGGTCTCTTCAAGAGGGCGTGAAACCCTCAGGTTTCACAAGAGGGCGTGAAACCTTGAGGTATCTTCAAGGGCGCGAAAAACCCTCAGGTTTCTTCAAGAGGGCGTGCAATCCTCGGGTTTCTTCAAGAGGGCGTGAAATCCTCAGGTTTCTTCAAGAGGGCGTGAAATCCTCAGGTTTCTTCAGGAGAACGTGAAACCCTCAGGTTTCTTCAAGAGGGCGTGAAACCCTCAGGTTTCTTCAAGTGGGCGTGAAACCCTCAGGTTTCTTCAAGTGGGCGTGAAACCCTCAGGTCTCTTCAAGAGGGCGTGAAACCCTCAGGTTTCTTCAAGAGCGCGTTAAACCCTCAGGTTTCTTCAAGAGGGCGTGAAACCCTCAGGTTTCTTCAAGAGCGCGTGAAACCCTCAGGTCTCTTCAAGAGGGCGTGAAACCCTCAGGTTTCTTCAAGAGGGCGTGAAACCCTCAGTTTCTTCAAGAGGGCGTGACACCCTCAGGTTTCTTCAAGAGGGCGTGAAACCCTCAGGTTTCACAAGAGGGCGTGAAACCTTGAGGTATCTTCAAGGGCGCGAAAAACCCTCAGGTTTCTTCAAGAGGGCGTGAAATCCTCAGGTTTCTTCAGGAGGGCGTGAAACCCTCGGGTTTCTTCAAGTGGGCGTGAAACCCTCAGGTCTCTTCAAGAGGGCGTGAAACCCTCAGGTTTCTTCAAGAGGGCGTGAAACCCTCAGGTTTCTTCAAGAGCGCGTGAAACCCTCAGGTTTCTTCAAGTGGGTGTGAAACCCTCAGGTTTTTTCAAGTGGGCGTGAAACCCTCAGGTTTCTTCAAGTGGGCGTGAAACCCTCAGGTCTCTTCAAGAGGGCGTGAAACTCTTAGGTTTCTTCAAGAGGGCGTGAAACCCTCAGGTTTCTTCAAGAGGGCGTAAAATTCTCAGGTTTCTTCAAGAAGGCGTGAAACCCTCAGGTTTCTTCAAGAGGGCGTGAAACCCTCAGGTTTCTTCAAGAGGGCGTGAAACCCTCAGGTCTCTTCAAGAGGGCGTGAAACCCTCAGGTTTCTTCAAGAGGGCGTGAAACCCTCAGGTTTCTTCAAGAGCGCGTGAAACCCTCAGGTTTCTTCAAGTGGGCGTGAAAGCCTAAGGTCTCTTCAAGAGGGCGTGAAACCCTCAGGTTTCTTCAAGAGGGCGTGAAACCCTCAGGTTTCTTCAAGAGGGCGTGAAACCCTCAGGTTTCTTCAAGAGCGCGTGAAACCCTCAGGTTTCTTCAAGAGCGCGTGAAACCCTCAGGTTTCTTCAAGTGGGCGTGAAACCCTCAGGTCTCTTCAAGAGGGCGTGAAACCCTCAGGTTTCTTCAAGAGGGCGTGAAACCCTCAGGTTTCACAAGAGGGCGTGAAACCTTGAGGTATCTTCAAGGGCGCGAAAAACCCTCAGGTTTCTTCAAGTGGGCGTGAAACCCTCAGGTCTCTTCAAGAGGGCGTGAAACCCTCAGGTTTCTTCAAGAGGGCGTGAAACCCTCAGGTTTCTTCAAGAGCGCGTTAAACCCTCAGGTTTCTTCAAGTGGGCGTGAAACCCTCAGGTCTCTTCAAGAGGGCGTGAAACCCTCAGGTTTCTTCAAGTGGGCGTGAAACCCTCAGGTCTCTTCAAGAGGGCGTGAAACCCTCAGGTTTCTTCAAGAGGGCGTGAAACCCTCAGGTTTCTTCAAGAGCGCGTGAAACCCTTAGGTTTCTTCAAGTGGGCGTGAAACCCTCAGGTCTCTTCAAGAGGGCGTGAAACCCTCAGGTTTCTTCAAGAGGGCGTGAAACCCTCAGGTTTCTTCAAGAGCGCGTTAAACCCTCAGGTTTCTTCAAGTGGGCGTGAAACCCTCAGGTCTCTTCAAGAGGGCGTGAAACTCTTAGGTTTCTTCAAGAGGGCGTGAAACCCTCAGGTTTCTTCAAGTGGGCGTGAAACCCTCAGGTCTCTTCAAGAGGGCGTGAAACCCTCAGGTTTCTTCAAGAGGGCGTGAAACCCTCAGGTTTCTTCAAGAGCGCGTGAAACCCTTAGGTTTCTTCAAGTGGGCGTGAAACCCTCAGGTGTCACAAGTGGGCGTGAAACCCTCAGGTTTCTTCAAGAGGGCGTGAAACCCTCAGGTTTCTTCACGTGGGCGTGAAACCCTTAGGTCTCTTCAAGAGGGCGTGAAACCCTCAGGTTTCTTCAAGAGCGCGTGAAACCCTTAGGTTTCTTCAAGTGGGCGTGAAACCCTCAGGTCTCTTCAAGAGGGCGTGAAACCCTCAGGTTTCTTCAAGAGGGCGTGAAACCCTCAGGTTTCTTCAAGAGCGCGTTAAACCCTCAGGTTTCTTCAAGTGGGCGTGAAACCCTCAGGTTTCTTCAAGAGGGCGTGAAACCCTCAGGTTTCTTCAAGAGGGCGTGAAACCCTCAGGTTTCTTCAAGAGCGCGTGAAACCCTTAGGTTTCTTCAAGTGGGCGTGAAACCCTCAGGTCTCTTCAAGAGGGCGTGAAACCCTCAGGTGTCACAAGTGGGCGTGAAACCCTCAGGTTTCTTCAAGAGGGCGTGAAACCCTCAGGTTTCTTCACGTGGGCGTGAAACCCTTAGGTCTCTTCAAGAGGGCGTGAAACCCTCAGGTTTCTTCAAGAGCACGTGAAACCCTCAGGTTTCTTCAAGTGGGCGTGAAACCCTCAGGTCTCTTCAAGAGGGCGTGAAACCCTCAGGTTTCTTCAAGAGCGCGTGAAACCCTCAGGTTTCTTCAAGTGGGCGTGAAACCCTCAGGTTTCTTCAAGAGGGCGTGAAACCCTCAGGTTTCTTCAAGAGCGCGTGAAACCCTCAGGTCTCTTCAAGAGGGCGTGAAACCCTCATGTTTCTTCAAGAGGGCGTGAAACCCTCAGGTTTCTTCAAATGCGCGTTAAACCCTCAGGTTTCTTCAAGTGGGCGTGAAACCCTCAGGTCTCTTCAAGTGGGCGTGAAACCCTCAGGTCTCTTCAAGAGGGCGTGAAACCCTCAGGTTTCTTTAAGAGCGTGTGAAACCCTCAGGTTTCTTCAAGAGGGCGTAAAATTCTCAGGTTTCTTCAAGAAGGCGTGAAACCCTCAGGTTTCTTCAAGAGGGCGTGAAACCCTCAGGTTTCTTCAAGTGGGCGTGAAACCCTCAGGTCTCTTCAAGAGGGCGTGAAACTCTTAGGTTTCTTCAAGAGGGCGTGAAACCCTCAGGTTTCTTCAAGAGGGCGTAAAATTCTCAGGTTTCTTCAAGAAGGCGTGAAACCCTCAGGTTTCTTCAAGAGGGCGTGAAACCCTCAGGTTTCTTTAAGAGGGCGTGAAACCCTCCGGTTTCTTCAAGAGGGCGTGAAACCCTCAGGTTTCTTTAAGAGCGCGTGAAACCCTCAGGTCTCTTCAAGAGGGCGTGAAACCCTCAGGTTTCTTCACGTGGGCGTGAATTCCTCAGGTCTCTTCAAGAGGGCGTGAAACCCTCAGGTTTCACAAGAGGGCGTGAAACCTTGAGGTATCTTCAAGGGCGCGAAAAACCCTCAGGTTTCTTCAAGAGGGCGTGCAATCCTCGGGTTTCTTCAAGAGGGCGTGAAATCCTCAGGTTTCTTCAAGAGGGCGTGAAATCCTCAGGTTTCTTCAGGAGAACGTGAAACCCTCAGGTTTCTTCAAGAGGGCGTGAAACCCTCAGGTTTCTTCAAGTGGGCGTGAAACCCTCAGGTTTCTTCAAGTGGGCGTGAAACCCTCAGGTCTCTTCAAGAGGGCGTGAAACCCTCAGGTTTCTTCAAGAGCGCGTTAAACCCTCAGGTTTCTTCAAGAGGGCGTGAAACCCTCAGGTTTCTTCAAGAGCGCGTGAAACCCTCAGGTCTCTTCAAGAGGGCGTGAAACCCTCAGGTTTCTTCAAGAGGGCGTGAAACCCTCAGTTTCTTCAAGAGGGCGTGACACCCTCAGGTTTCTTCAAGAGGGCGTGAAACCCTCAGGTTTCACAAGAGGGCGTGAAACCTTGAGGTATCTTCAAGGGCGCGAAAAACCCTCAGGTTTCTTCAAGAGGGCGTGAAATCCTCAGGTTTCTTCAGGAGGGCGTGAAACCCTCGGGTTTCTTCAAGTGGGCGTGAAACCCTCAGGTCTCTTCAAGAGGGCGTGAAACCCTCAGGTTTCTTCAAGAGGGCGTGAAACCCTCAGGTTTCTTCAAGAGCGCGTGAAACCCTCAGGTTTCTTCAAGTGGGTGTGAAACCCTCAGGTTTTTTCAAGTGGGCGTGAAACCCTCAGGTTTCTTCAAGTGGGCGTGAAACCCTCAGGTCTCTTCAAGAGGGCGTGAAACTCTTAGGTTTCTTCAAGAGGGCGTGAAACCCTCAGGTTTCTTCAAGAGGGCGTAAAATTCTCAGGTTTCTTCAAGAAGGCGTGAAACCCTCAGGTTTCTTCAAGAGGGCGTGAAACCCTCAGGTTTCTTCAAGAGGGCGTGAAACCCTCAGGTCTCTTCAAGAGGGCGTGAAACCCTCAGGTTTCTTCAAGAGGGCGTGAAACCCTCAGGTTTCTTCAAGAGCGCGTGAAACCCTCAGGTTTCTTCAAGTGGGCGTGAAACCCTAAGGTCTCTTCAAGAGGGCGTGAAACCCTCAGGTTTCTTCAAGAGGGCGTGAAACCCTCAGGTTTCTTCAAGAGGGCGTGAAACCCTCAGGTTTCTTCAAGAGCGCGTGAAACCCTCAGGTTTCTTCAAGTGGGCGTGAAACCCTAAGGTCTCTTCAAGAGGGCGTGAAACCCTCAGGTTTCTTCAAGAGGGCGTGAAACCCTCAGGTTTCTTCAAGAGGGCGTGAAACCCTCAGGTTTCTTCAAGAGCGCGTGAAACCCTCAGGTTTCTTCAAGTGGGCGTGAAACCCTCAGGTCTCTTCAAGAGGGCGTGAAACTCTTAGGTTTCTTCAAGAGGGCGTGAAACCCTCAGGTTTCTTCAAGAGGGCGTAAAATTCTCAGGTTTCTTCAAGAAGGCGTGAAACCCTCAGGTTTCTTCAAGAGGGCGTGAAACCCTCAGGTTTCTTCAAGAGGGCGTGAAACCCTCAGGTCTCTTCAAGAGGGCGTGAAACCCTCAGGTTTCTTCAAGAGGGCGTGAAACCCTCAGGTTTCTTCAAGAGCGCGTGAAACCCTCAGGTTTCTTCAAGTGGGCGTGAAACCCTAAGGTCTCTTCAAGAGGGCGTGAAACCCTCAGGTTTCTTCAAGAGGGCGTGAAACCCTCAGGTTTCTTCAAGAGGGCGTGAAACCCTCAGGTTTCTTCAAGAGCGCGTGAAACCCTCAGGTTTCTTCAAGTGGGCGTGAAACCCTCAGGTCTCTTCAAGAGGGCGTGAAACCCTCAGGTTTCTTCAAGAGGGCGTGAAACCCTCAGGTTTCACAAGAGGGCGTGAAACCTTGAGGTATCTTCAAGGGCGCGAAAAACCCTCAGGTTTCTTCAAGTGGGCGTGAAACCCTCAGGTCTCTTCAAGAGGGCGTGAAACCCTCAGGTCTCTTCAAGAGGGCGTGAAACCCTCAGGTTTCTTCAAGAGGGCGTGAAACCCTCAGGTTTCACAAGAGGGCGTGAAACCTTGAGGTATCTTCAAGGGCGCGAAAAACCCTCAGGTTTCTTCAAGTGGGCGTGAAACCCTCAGGTCTCTTCAAGAGGGCGTGAAACCCTCAGGTTTCTTCAAGAGGGCGTGAAACCCTCAGGTTTCTTCAAGAGCGCGTTAAACCCTCAGGTTTCTTCAAGTGGGCGTGAAACCCTCAGGTTTCTTCAAGAGCGCGTTAAACCCTCAGGTTTCTTCAAGTGGGCGTGAAACCCTCAGGTCTCTTCAAGAGGGCGTGAAACTCTTAGGTTTCTTCAAGAGGGCGTGAAACCCTCAGGTTTCTTCAAGAGGGCGTGAAACCCTCAGGTTTCTTCAAGAGGGCGTGAAACCCTCAGGTTTCTTCAAGAGGGCGTGAAACCCTCAGGTTTCTTCAAGAGGGCGTAAAATTCTCAGGTTTCTTCAAGAAGGCGTGAAACCCTCAGGTTTCTTCAAGAGGGCGTGCAATCCTCGGGTTTCTTCAAGAGGGCGTGAAATCCTCAGGTTTCTTCAAGAGGGCGTGAAATCCTCAGGTTTCTTCAAGAGGGCGTGAAATCCTCAGGTTTCTTCAGGAGGGCGTGAAACCCTCAGGTTTCTTCAAGAGGGCGTGAAATCCTCAGGTTTCTTCAAGAGGGCGTGAAACCCTCAGGTTTCTTCAAGAGGGCGTGAAACCCTCGGGTTTCTTCAAGTGGGCGTGAAACCCTCGGGTCTCTTCAAGAGGGCGTGAAACCCTCAGGTTTCTTCAAGAGCGCGTTAAACCCTCAGGTTTCTTCAAGTGGGCGTGAAACCCTCAGGTCTCTCCAAGAGGGCGTGAAACCCTCAGGTTTCTTCAAGTGGGCGTGAAACCCTCAGGTCTCTTCAAGAGGGCGTGAAACCCTCAGGTTTCTTCACGTGGGCGTGAAACCCTCAGGTCTCTTCAAGAGGGCGTGAAACCCTCAGGTTTCTTCAAGAGGGCGTGAAATCCTCAGGTTTCTTCAAGAGGGCGTGAAATTCTCAGGTTTCTTCAAGAGGGCGTAAAATTCTCAGGTTTCTTCAAGAAGGCGTGAAACCCTCAGGTTTCTTCAAGAAAGCGTGAAACCCTCAGGTTTCTTCAAGTGGGCGTGAAACCCTCAGGTCTCTTCAAGAGGGCGTGAAATTCTCAGGTGTCTTCAAGAGGGCGTAAAATTCTCAGGTTTCTTCAAGATGGCGTGAAATTCTCAGGTCTCTTCAAGTGGGCGTGAAACCCTCAGGTTTCTTCAAGAGGGCGTAAAATTCTCAGGTTTCTTCAAGAAGGCGTGAAACCCTCAGGTTTCTTCAAGAGGGCGTGAAACCCTCAGGTTTCTTCAAGTGGGCGTGAAACCCTCAGGTCTCTTCAAGAGGGCGTGAAACTCTTAGGTTTCTTCAAGAGGGCGTGAAACCCTCAGGTTTCTTCAAGAGGGCGTAAAATTCTCAGGTTTCTTCAAGAAGGCGTGAAACCCTCAGGTTTCTTCAAGAGGGCGTGAAACCCTCAGGTTTCTTTAAGAGGGCGTGAAACCCTCAGGTTTCTTTAAGAGCGCGTGAAACCCTCAGGTCTCTTCAAGAGGGCGTGAAACCCTCAGGTTTCTTCACGTGGGCGTGAATTCCTCAGGTCTCTTCAAGAGGGCGTGAAACCCTCAGGTTTCACAAGAGGGCGTGAAACCTTGAGGTATCTTCAAGGGCGCGAAAAACCCTCGGGTTTCTTCAAGAGGGCGTGCAATCCTCGGGTTTCTTCAAGAGGGCGTGAAATCCTCAGGTTTCTTCAAGAGGGCGTGAAATCCTCAGGTTTCTTCAGGAGAACGTGAAACCCTCAGGTTTCTTCAAGAGGGCGTGAAACCCTCAGGTTTCTTCAAGTGGGCGTGAAACCCTCAGGTTTCTTCAAGTGGGCGTGAAACCCTCAGGTCTCTTCAAGAGGGCGTGAAACCCTCAGGTTTCTTCAAGAGCGCGTTAAACCCTCAGGTTTCTTCAAGAGGGCGTGAAACCCTCAGGTTTCTTCAAGAGGGCGTGAAACCCTCAGGTTTCTTCAAGTGGGCGTGAAACCCTCAGGTTTCTTCAAGTGTGCGTGGAACCCTCAGGTTTCTTCAAGAGGGCGTGAAACCCTCAGGTTTCTTCAAGAGCGCGTGAAACCCTCAGGTTTCTTCAAGTGGGCGTGAAACCCTCAGGTCTCTTCAAGAGGGCGTGAAACCCTCAGGTTTCTTCAAGAGGGCGTGAAACCCTCAGGTTTCTTCAAGAGCGCGTGAAACCCTCAGGTCTCTTCAAGAGGGCGTGAAACCCTCAGGTTTCTTCAAGAGGGCGTGAAACCCTCAGTTTCTTCAAGAGGGCGTGACACCCTCAGGTTTCTTCAAGAGGGCGTGAAACCCTCAGGTCTCTTCAAGATGGCGTGAAACCCTCAGGTTTCTTCAAGAGCGCGTGAAACCCTCAGGTTTCTTCAAGTGGGCGTGAAACCCTCAGGTCTCTTCAAGAGGGCGTGAAACCCTCAGGTTTCTTCAAGAGCGCGTGAAACCCTCAGGTTTCTTCAAGTGGGCGTGAAACCCTCAGGTTTCTTCAAGAGGGCGTGAAACCCTCAGGTTTCTTCAAGAGCGCGTGAAACCCTCAGGTCTCTTCAAGAGGGCGTAAAACCCTCATGTTTCTTCAAGAGGGCGTGAAACATTCAGGTTTCTTCAAATGCGCGTTAAACCCTCAGGTTTCTTCAAGAGGGCGTGAAACCCTCAGGTTTCTTCAAGAGCGCGTGAAACCCTCAGGTTTCTTCAAGTGGGTGTGAAACCCTCAGGTTTTTTCAAGTGGGCGTGAAACCCTCAGGTTTCTTCAAGTGGGCGTGAAACCCTCAGGTCTCTTCAAGAGGGCGTGAAACTCTTAGGTTTCTTCAAGAGGGCGTGAAACCCTCAGGTTTCTTCAAGAGGGCGTAAAATTCTCAGGTTTCTTCAAGAAGGCGTGAAACCCTCAGGTTTCTTCAAGAGGGCGTGAAACCCTCAGGTTTCTTCAAGAGGGCGTGAAACCCTCAGGTCTCTTCAAGAGGGCGTGAAACCCTCAGGTTTCTTCAAGAGGGCGTGAAACCCTCAGGTTTCTTCAAGAGCGCGTGAAACCCTCGGGTTTCTTAAAGTGGGCGTGAAACCCTCAGGTCTCTTCAAAGAGCGCGTGAAACCCTCAGGTTTCTTCAAGAGGGCGTGAAACCCTAAGGTCTCTTCAAGAGGGCGTGAAACCCTCAGGTTTCTTCAAGAGGGCGTGAAACCCTCAGGTTTCTTCAAGAGGGCGTGAAACCCTCAGGTTTCTTCAAGAGCGCGTGAAACCCTCAGGTTTCTTCAAGTGGGTGTGAAACCCTCAGGTCTCTTCAAGAGGGCGTGAAACCCTCAGGTTTCTTCAAGAGGGCGTGAAACCCTCAGGTTTCTTCAAGAGCGCGTGAAACCCTCGGGTTTCTTAAAGTGGGCGTGAAACCCTCAGGTCTCTTCAAGAGCGCGTGAAACCCTCAGGTTTCTTCAAGTGGGCGTGAAACCCTCAGGTCTCTTCAAGAGGGCGTGAAACCCTCAGGTTTCTTCAAGAGGGCGTGAAACCCTCAGGTTTCTTCAAGTGGATGTGAAACCCTCAGGTTTCTTCAAGTGGGCGTGAAACCCTCAGGTTTCTTCAAGTGGGCGTGAAACCCTCAGGTCTCTTCAAGAGGGCGTGAAACTCTTAGGTTTCTTCAAGAGGGCGTGAAACCCTCAGGTTTCTTCAAGAGGGCGTAAAATTCTCAGGTTTCTTCAAGAAGGCGTGAAACCCTCAGGTTTCTTCAAGAGGGCGTGAAACCCTCAGGTTTCTTCAAGTGGGCGTGAAACCCTCAGGTCTCTTCAAGAGGGCGTGAAACTCTTAGGTTTCTTCAAGAGGGCGTGAAACCCTCAGGTTTCTTCAAGAGGGCGTAAAATTCTCAGGTTTCTTCAAGAAGGCGTGAAACCCTCAGGTTTCTTCAAGAGGGCGTGAAACCCTCAGGTTTCTTCAAGAGGGCGTGAAACCCTCAGGTTTCTTCAAGTGGGCGTGAAACCCTCAGGTTTCTTCAAGTGGGCGTGAAACCCTCAGGTCTCTTCAAGAGGGCGTGAAACCCTCAGGTTTCTTCAAGAGGGCGTGAAACCCTCAGGTTTCTTCAAGAGGGCGTAAAATTCTCAGGTTTCTTCAAGAAGGCGTGAAACCCTCAGGTTTCTTCAAGAGGGCGTGAAACCCTCAGGTTTCTTCAAGAGGGCGTGAAACCCTCAGGTCTCTTCATGAGGGCGTGAAACCCTCAGGTTTCTTCACGTGGGCGTGAAACCCTTAGGTCTCTTCAAGAGGGCGTGAAACCCTCAGGTTTCTTCAAGAGCACGTGAAACCCTCAGGTTTCTTCAAGTGGGCGTGAAACCCTCAGGTCTCTTCAAGAGGGCGTGAAACCCTCAGGTTTCTTCAAGAGGGCGTGACACCCTCAGGTTTCTTCAAGAGGGCGTGAAACCCTCAGGTCTCTTCAAGATGGCGTGAAACCCTCAGGTTTCTTCAAGAGCGCGTGAAACCCTCAGGTTTCTTCAAGTGGGCGTGAAACCCTCAGGTCTCTTCAAGAGGGCGTGAAACCCTCAGGTTTCTTCAAGAGCGCGTGAAACCCTCAGGTTTCTTCAAGTGGGCGTGAAACCCTCAGGTTTCTTCAAGAGGGCGTGAAACCCTCAGGTTTCTTCAAGAGCGCGTGAAACCCTCAGGTCTCTTCAAGAGGGCGTGAAACCCTCATGTTTCTTCAAGAGGGCGTGAAACCCTCAGGTTTCTTCAAATGCGCGTTAAACCCTCAGGTTTCTTCAAGTGGGCGTGAAACCCTCAGGTCTCTTCAAGTGGGCGTGAAACCCTCAGGTCTCTTCAAGAGGGCGTGAAACCCTCAGGTTTCTTTAAGAGCGTGTGAAACCCTCAGGTTTCTTCAAGAGGGCGTAAAATTCTCAGGTTTCTTCAAGAAGGCGTGAAACCCTCAGGTTTCTTCAAGAGGGCGTGAAACCCTCAGGTTTCTTCAAGTGGGCGTGAAACCCTCAGGTCTCTTCAAGAGGGCGTGAAACTCTTAGGTTTCTTCAAGAGGGCGTGAAACCCTCAGGTTTCTTCAAGAGGGCGTAAAATTCTCAGGTTTCTTCAAGAAGGCGTGAAACCCTCAGGTTTCTTCAAGAGGGCGTGAAACCCTCAGGTTTCTTTAAGAGGGCGTGAAACCCTCCGGTTTCTTCAAGAGGGCGTGAAACCCTCAGGTTTCTTTAAGAGCGCGTGAAACCCTCAGTTCTCTTCAAGAGGGCGTGAAACCCTCAGGTTTCTTCACGTGGGCGTGAATTCCTCAGGTCTCTTCAAGAGGGCGTGAAACCCTCAGGTTTCACAAGAGGGCGTGAAACCTTGAGGTATCTTCAAGGGCGCGAAAAACCCTCAGGTTTCTTCAAGAGGGCGTGCAATCCTCGGGTTTCTTCAAGAGGGCGTGAAATCCTCAGGTTTCTTCAAGAGGGCGTGAAATCCTCAGGTTTCTTCAGGAGAACGTGAAACCCTCAGGTTTCTTCAAGAGGGCGTGAAACCCTCAGGTTTCTTCAAGTGGGCGTGAAACCCTCAGGTTTCTTCAAGTGGGCGTGAAACCCTCAGGTCTCTTCAAGAGGGCGTGAAACCCTCAGGTTTCTTCAAGAGCGCGTTAAACCCTCAGGTTTCTTCAAGTGGGCGTGAAACCCTCAGGTTTCTTCAAGAGCGCGTGAAACCCTCAGGTCTCTTCAAGAGGGCGTGAAACCCTCAGGTTTCTTCAAGAGGGCGTGAAACCCTCAGTTTCTTCAAGAGGGCGTGACACCCTCAGGTTTCTTCAAGAGGGCGTGAAACCCTCAGGTTTCACAAGAGGGCGTGAAACCTTGAGGTATCTTCAAGGGCGCGAAAAACCCTCAGGTTTCTTCAAGAGGGCGTGAAATCCTCAGGTTTCTTCAGGAGGGCGTGAAACCCTCGGGTTTCTTCAAGTGGGCGTGAAACCCTCAGGTCTCTTCAAGAGGGCGTGAAACCCTCAGGTTTCTTCAAGAGGGCGTGAAACCCTCAGGTTTCTTCAAGAGCGCGTGAAACCCTCAGGTTTCTTCAAGTGGGTGTGAAACCCTCAGGTTTTTTCAAGTGGGCGTGAAACCCTCAGGTTTCTTCAAGTGGGCGTGAAACCCTCAGGTCTCTTCAAGAGGGCGTGAAACTCTTAGGTTTCTTCAAGAGGGCGTGAAACCCTCAGGTTTCTTCAAGAGGGCGTAAAATTCTCAGGTTTCTTCAAGAAGGCGTGAAACCCTCAGGTTTCTTCAAGAGGGCGTGAAACCCTCAGGTCTCTTCAAGAGGGCGTGAAACCCTCAGGTCTCTTCAAGAGGGCGTGAAACCCTCAGGTTTCTTCAAGAGGGCGTGAAACCCTCAGGTTTCTTCAAGAGCGCGTGAAACCCTCAGGTTTCTTCAAGTGGGCGTGAAACCCTAAGGTCTCTTCAAGAGGGCGTGAAACCCTCAGGTTTCTTCAAGAGGGCGTGAAACCCTCAGGTTTCTTCAAGAGGGCGTGAAACCCTCAGGTTTCTTCAAGAGCGCGTGAAACCCTCAGGTTTCTTCAAGTGGGCGTGAAACCCTCAGGTCTCTTCAAGAGGGCGTGAAACCCTCAGGTTTCTTCAAGAGGGCGTGAAACCCTCAGGTTTCACAAGAGGGCGTGAAACCTTGAGGTATCTTCAAGGGCGCGAAAAACCCTCAGGTTTCTTCAAGTGGGCGTGAAACCCTCAGGTCTCTTCAAGAGGGCGTGAAACCCTCAGGTTTCTTCAAGAGGGCGTGAAACCCTCAGGTTTCTTCAAGAGCGCGTTAAACCCTCAGGTTTCTTCAAGTGGGCGTGAAACCCTCAGGTCTCTTCAAGAGGGCGTGAAACCCTCAGGTTTCTTCAAGTGGGCGTGAAACCCTCAGGTCTCTTCAAGAGGGCGTGAAACCCTCAGGTTTCTTCAAGAGGGCGTGAAACCCTCAGGTTTCTTCAAGAGCGCGTTAAACCCTCAGGTTTCTTCAAGTGGGCGTGAAACCCTCAGGTCTCTTCAAGAGGGCGTGAAACTCTTAGGTTTCTTCAAGAGGGCGTGAAACCCTCAGGTTTCTTCAAGTGGGCGTGAAACCCTCAGGTCTCTTCAAGAGGGCGTGAAACCCTCAGGTTTCTTCAAGAGGGCGTGAAACCCTCAGGTTTCTTCAAGAGCGCGTGAAACCCTTAGGTTTCTTCAAGTGGGCGTGAAACCCTCAGGTCTCTTCAAGAGGGCGTGAAACCCTCAGGTGTCACAAGTGGGCGTGAAACCCTCAGGTTTCTTCAAGAGGGCGTGAAACCCTCAGGTTTCTTCAAGAGGGCGTGAAACCCTCAGGTTTCTTCAAGAGGGCGTGAAACCCTCAGGTCTCTTCAAGAGGGCGTGAAACCCTCAGGTTTCTTCACGTGGGCGTGAAACCCTCAGGTCTCTTCAAGAGGGCGTGAAACCCTCAGGTTTCTTCACGTGGGCGTGAAACCCTTAGGTCTCTTCAAGAGGGCGTGAAACCCTCAGGTTTCTTCAAGAGCACGTGAAACCCTCAGGTTTCTTCAAGTGGGCGTGAAACCCTCAGGTCTCTTCAAGAGGGCGTGAAACCCTCAGGTTTCTTCAAGAGCGCGTGAAACCCTCAGGTTTCTTCAAGTGGGCGTGAAACCCTCAGGTTTCTTCAAGAGGGCGTGAAACCCTCAGGTTTCTTCAAGAGCGCGTGAAACCCTCAGGTCTCTTCAAGAGGGCGTGAAACCCTCATGTTTCTTCAAGAGGGCGTGAAACCCTCAGGTTTCTTCAAATGCGCGTTAAACCCTCAGGTTTCTTCAAGTGGGCGTGAAACCCTCAGGTCTCTTCAAGTGGGCGTGAAACCCTCAGGTCTCTTCAAGAGGGCGTGAAACCCTCAGGTTTCTTTAAGAGCGTGTGAAACCCTCAGGTTTCTTCAAGAGGGCGTAAAATTCTCAGGTTTCTTCAAGAAGGCGTGAAACCCTCAGGTTTCTTCAAGAGGGCGTGAAACCCTCAGGTTTCTTCAAGTGGGCGTGAAACCCTCAGGTCTCTTCAAGAGGGCGTGAAACTCTTAGGTTTCTTCAAGAGGGCGTGAAACCCTCAGGTTTCTTCAAGAGGGCGTAAAATTCTCAGGTTTCTTCAAGAAGGCGTGAAACCCTCAGGTTTCTTCAAGAGGGCGTGAAACCCTCAGGTTTCTTTAAGAGGGCGTGAAACCCTCCGGTTTCTTCAAGAGGGCGTGAAACCCTCAGGTTTCTTTAAGAGCGCGTGAAACCCTCAGGTCTCTTCAAGAGGGCGTGAAACCCTCAGGTTTCTTCACGTGGGCGTGAATTCCTCAGGTCTCTTCAAGAGGGCGTGAAACCCTCAGGTTTCACAAGAGGGCGTGAAACCTTGAGGTATCTTCAAGGGCGCGAAAAACCCTCAGGTTTCTTCAAGAGGGCGTGCAATCCTCGGGTTTCTTCAAGAGGGCGTGAAATCCTCAGGTTTCTTCAAGAGGGCGTGAAATCCTCAGGTTTCTTCAGGAGAACGTGAAACCCTCAGGTTTCTTCAAGAGGGCGTGAAACCCTCAGGTTTCTTCAAGTGGGCGTGAAACCCTCAGGTTTCTTCAAGTGGGCGTGAAACCCTCAGGTCTCTTCAAGAGGGCGTGAAACCCTCAGGTTTCTTCAAGAGCGCGTTAAACCCTCAGGTTTCTTCAAGAGGGCGTGAAACCCTCAGGTTTCTTCAAGAGCGCGTGAAACCCTCAGGTCTCTTCAAGAGGGCGTGAAACCCTCAGGTTTCTTCAAGAGGGCGTGAAACCCTCAGTTTCTTCAAGAGGGCGTGACACCCTCAGGTTTCTTCAAGAGGGCGTGAAACCCTCAGGTTTCACAAGAGGGCGTGAAACCTTGAGGTATCTTCAAGGGCGCGAAAAACCCTCAGGTTTCTTCAAGAGGGCGTGAAATCCTCAGGTTTCTTCAGGAGGGCGTGAAACCCTCGGGTTTCTTCAAGTGGGCGTGAAACCCTCAGGTCTCTTCAAGAGGGCGTGAAACCCTCAGGTTTCTTCAAGAGGGCGTGAAACCCTCAGGTTTCTTCAAGAGCGCGTGAAACCCTCAGGTTTCTTCAAGTGGGTGTGAAACCCTCAGGTTTTTTCAAGTGGGCGTGAAACCCTCAGGTTTCTTCAAGTGGGCGTGAAACCCTCAGGTCTCTTCAAGAGGGCGTGAAACTCTTAGGTTTCTTCAAGAGGGCGTGAAACCCTCAGGTTTCTTCAAGAGGGCGTAAAATTCTCAGGTTTCTTCAAGAAGGCGTGAAACCCTCAGGTTTCTTCAAGAGGGCGTGAAACCCTCAGGTTTCTTCAAGAGGGCGTGAAACCCTCAGGTCTCTTCAAGAGGGCGTGAAACCCTCAGGTTTCTTCAAGAGGGCGTGAAACCCTCAGGTTTCTTCAAGAGCGCGTGAAACCCTCAGGTTTCTTCAAGTGGGCGTGAAACCCTAAGGTCTCTTCAAGAGGGCGTGAAACCCTAAGGTCTCTTCAAGAGGGCGTGAAACCCTCAGGTTTCTTCAAGAGGGCGTGAAACCCTCAGGTTTCTTCAAGAGCGCGTGAAACCCTCAGGTTTCTTCAAGTGGGCGTGAAACCCTCAGGTCTCTTCAAGAGGGCGTGAAACCCTCAGGTTTCTTCAAGAGGGCGTGAAACCCTCAGGTTTCACAAGAGGGCGTGAAACCTTGAGGTATCTTCAAGGGCGCGAAAAACCCTCAGGTTTCTTCAAGTGGGCGTGAAACCCTCAGGTCTCTTCAAGAGGGCGTGAAACCCTCAGGTTTCTTCAAGAGGGCGTGAAACCCTCAGGTTTCTTCAAGAGCGCGTTAAACCCTCAGGTTTCTTCAAGTGGGCGTGAAACCCTCAGGTCTCTTCAAGAGGGCGTGAAACCCTCAGGTTTCTTCAAGTGGGCGTGAAACCCTCAGGTCTCTTCAAGAGGGCGTGAAACCCTCAGGTTTCTTCAAGAGGGCGTGAAACCCTCAGGTTTCTTCAAGAGCGCGTGAAACCCTTAGGTTTCTTCAAGTGGGCGTGAAACCCTCAGGTCTCTTCAAGAGGGCGTGAAACCCTCAGGTTTCTTCAAGAGGGCGTGAAACCCTCAGGTTTCTTCAAGAGCGCGTTAAACCCTCAGGTTTCTTCAAGTGGGCGTGAAACCCTCAGGTCTCTTCAAGAGGGCGTGAAACTCTTAGGTTTCTTCAAGAGGGCGTGAAACCCTCAGGTTTCTTCAAGTGGGCGTGAAACCCTCAGGTCTCTTCAAGAGGGCGTGAAACCCTCAGGTTTCTTCAAGAGGGCGTGAAACCCTCAGGTTTCTTCAAGAGCGCGTGAAACCCTTAGGTTTCTTCAAGTGGGCGTGAAACCCTCAGGTCTCTTCAAGAGGGCGTGAAACCCTCAGGTGTCACAAGTGGGCGTGAAACCCTCAGGTTTCTTCAAGAGGGCGTGAAACCCTCAGGTTTCTTCAAGAGGGCGTGAAACCCTCAGGTTTCTTCAAGAGGGCGTGAAACCCTCAGGTCTCTTCAAGAGGGCGTGAAACCCTCAGGTTTCTTCACGTGGGCGTGAAACCCTCAGGTCTCTTCAAGAGGGCGTGAAACCCTCAGGTTTCTTCACGTGGGCGTGAAACCCTTAGGTCTCTTCAAGAGGGCGTGAAACCCTCAGGTTTCTTCAAGAGCACGTGAAACCCTCAGGTTTCTTCAAGTGGGCGTGAAACCCTCAGGTCTCTTCAAGAGGGCGTGAAACCCTCAGGTTTCTTCAAGATCGCGTGAAACCCTCAGGTTTCTTCAAGTGGGCGTGAAACCCTAAGGTCTCTTCAAGAGGGCGTGAAACCCTCAGGTTTCTTCAAGAGGGCGTGAAACCCTCAGGTCTCTTCAAGAGGGCGTGAAACCCTCAGGTTTCTTCACGTGGGCGTGAAACCCTTAGGTCTCTTCAAGAGGGCGTGAAACCCTCAGGTTTCTTCAAGAGCACGTGAAACCCTCAGGTTTCTTCAAGTGGGCGTGAAAACCTCAGGTCTCTTCAAGAGGGCGTGAAACCCTCAGGTTTCTTCAAGATCGCGTGAAACCCTCAGGTTTCTTCAAGTGGGCGTGAAACCCTAAGGTCTCTTCAAGAGGGCGTGAAACCCTCAGGTTTCTTCAAGAGGGCGTGAAACCCTCAGGTTTCTTCAAGAGGGCGTGAAACCCTCAGGTTTCTTCAAGAGCGCGTGAAACCCTCAGGTTTCTTCAAGAGCGCGTGAAACCCTTAGGTTTCTTCAAGTGGGCGTGAAACCCTCAGGTCTCTTCAAGAGGGCGTGAAACCCTCAGGTTTCTTCAAGAGGGCGTGAAACCCTCAGGTTTCTTCAAGAGCGCGTTAAACCCTCAGGTTTCTTCAAGTGGGCGTGAAACCCTCAGGTCTCTTCAAGAGGGCGTGAAACTCTTAGGTTTCTTCAAGAGGGCGTGAAACCCTCAGGTTTCTTCAAGAGGGCGTAAAATTCTCAGGTTTCTTCAAGAAGGCGTGAAACCCTCAGGTTTCTTCAAGAGGGCGTGAAACCCTCAGGTGTCACAAGTGGGCGTGAAACCCTAAGGTTTCTTCAAGAGGGCGTGAAACCCTCAGGTTTCTTCAAGAGGGCGTGAAACCCTCAGGTTTCTTCAAGAGGGCGTGAAACCCTCAGGTCTCTTCAAGAGGGCGTGAAACCCTCAGGTTTCTTCACGTGGGCGTGAAACCCTCAGGTCTCTTCAAGAGGGCGTGAAACCCTCAGGTTTCTTCACGTGGGCGTGAAACCCTCAGGTCTCTTCAAGAGGGCGTGAAACCCTCAGGTTTCTTCAAGAGCACGTGAAACCCTCAGGTTTCTTCAAGTGAGCGTGAAACCCTCAGGTCTCTTCAAGAGGGCGTGAAACTGTATCGTACATTGGCTATCCCAACTTTATTATACGGCTCACTTTTATATACCAATGCTTGTAAGTCCAGCTTATTAACGTTAGAGCAAACCCAAAAGATATTCATCTATCTATACAAAACATTGAATATCAGGTTTAAAAAACTTAAATACGAAGAAGCACTAGAGCGTCTGAAGTTAGATACTTTACAATCATGCTTTATAAAAAATTACATAAAATTTATCCACCGGGTTATAACTAAACAAATTGATTGCTCGTAAATACTAGGAAATATAAATTTTAACTGTAAACCCAAAAGTACTTGAGATGCAAATATTTTTATACCTCTAAACACAGCAGTCAAATTTTTGTTCGTATCATGAAACATTTTAATAATCACGGACAAAATGTTGATCTATTCTCAACGACAAAACTTAAAAACAAGAATATAAATCTAAAATGCATTTAAATATTTTATCATAATTACCTTTGCTCTTTTATAATGAATTATTTTATTTACTTTTTAAATTGCAGTGTTTAACTTATACATATGACTCTGTTTTAAACTTATTTTTAAATTAGCATGTTCTAAATTATTTTCCATGCACCGTAACTGTTTTTCCTTTACATCTGACAAATAACGTTATATTAATTCTTAATTTAATTGTTATTTCTTTTGCTGCTATAATTTATATAGCAGGTTTATTTCTCTTGTATGTCATAACTTGTTGGTATTACTGTATACTGTTTTATGATACAATAAACAAAAATTCTATATATATATATATATATATATTAGGGATGCAACGGTTCCACTTTTTTGGACTATCTCGGTTCCGGATCCGGTTCCGGTTCCTAAATTTTTGCTTTATCGGTTCCGGTTTCGATTCCGGTTCTCAAAATTTATAACCTATCGATTCCGGTACCTAAACGGTTCCTATACGATTCCAGTGTGTTTAGTATTAATTAAGTTAAATACACAAGCAATTGAAATGAAGTTAAAGAGAAATAAAATCCACCGCATTTATTTATTTAGATAATAAAATTTGTTTTTTATAAATTATATTTTAAAAATAGAAGCTTTCTCAGTGACGTAGCAATGGGCTCGGGGTCCTCCCGTGAAACTGTTATTGGGGTCCCTTATAATCATTAAGGCCGAGTCGCGATTATCGCCATCTAGAGTTAGGGCTAACATGTATCGCCTTCTACAATTAGATTTAACACGTACTTGCATGTTAAATATATAAAACGCTTAAAAATGGCTTTAAGACCTAAGTGAAACGATTAAGATAAATCACGGCAATCAGCGTCTGGAGCATTAAAACAAAGGTTCTGGTAGAACTTGGAAGTCTGGAGTTCAGACTCCCAAGTCCGACCAGAATAACGATCTAGACGACTTAATGTAAAATAATTTAAAAAAATTATTGTTACTATTCTCTCTTAGGGAACTCATGTAAGCGCGTTGTTTGTTTATGCAATACAGTATGGTAAAAATTAAATCATCTGTTTGAAAATTTCCACGGTTTCAAGATGGGTGGGAAATGATGTACTTTCAAATTTTGGGGAGACATTGCTTTCCCTTCCGCTCCTCATTTCAGGGGCGTATGAACGTTTTAGAAGTTGGAGGGGGCAAAGATAAACGAAACGGGGGTCTAGGAGCTGAGCCCCCGATGTAGAGTAGGTAATCGGTCGCCAATGTCATTAAGGCATAAACAGTAACAATAGTTATCATACAAAGTGTATTTTAGTCTTTAGAGTCGTTTATGAATTTAAGATACACAAATCCACAATAATAAAATGAGAATGGTTTTGAATTTTAAAGGAGTGTAGCTTCACCGAATGCAAGTGTTACTGTTTGACTACATGTAAATTGGCGGGAAAAGACACAGTTGAGCTTTTATAAGCTTTATATGATTTTAAATTGAGAATTTGAGCTTTTGAAGATTTCAACTGACCAAAAAGTTGAAGGGGCAATAACATTAGTTGCCTCTCCCAGCAAAATTCTAGGGAGGGGTATTGCCCCCTGGTTCCTACGCCCCTGCCTCATATCATTGAAAAATATAAAGATGGGATTTCTATGACTAGTTTTGATTTCAGTTGAGTATATCGTTCTAAATGGAGTCCATTTTATTTCGTTCAGCAAGCATTGCCATTTGTGAAATGTAAGCATGTGCATAAGTTGAAATTTTAGATTTTCTAGACAAAAACTACCTAGGCCAGCTAGTATATTATGCAAACTAATGAGCCTTACCTTAAAAACTTTAAAATGAGAAACACAACTTAGTTATTAATTTACAAGGTTTAACGATCTGCTATAAAACACGTGTCTCGATACTTTTAAAACATCAGTATGTTACTTTCATTATGAACGTTGTTTGGATATTATTGATGCGACGGTTATTGTGGTTGTATTGATAAAGTTTTGGGCGCACCTGTTGAAACAAAGACATATTTGAAGCAAGTAGAACATTAACTTGAGCTGTCAAGAGAAAGAACTAGACGAGGCCTCGCGCGGTTGTACTGTACACAGTCCCATAGGCAATTTGGGGGCCCCTCAATGGAAGCCTCCCCCCGCATTGGGGAGTCTGCCGGGGCGTTATTTAGGCCACTGGATTTTCTGCTGTTTCTCCTCTAAGTCGGTTGCGAAGGGGATAAAAAATTACAGTTGCCCATTGCCCCACTAAATAATTGCTCGGAAGGCACACTAATAGCAGTAGACGACAAATACTTTTTGTGGCCTTTTCTACATTTGTGAAATTGTGTCGAGTTTTCCGACTGAAGAAATTAAAACTAATTTCCGGATTATACCAGTTTTAAAGCAAACATTTGGAGGACGAGTCCATTTTCAATTGAGAATACATAAGGGTGTGTCAGACTGTCAATTGACAGTTACGTAAAAATCAACATAGAGTTATCTGAGATAGGATAAAGATGAGCTTATATAAAAAACTTATAGTAAATTAGGAAGTTGAATTACTAAATTTCAACATACGTTAAATGTTGGTAAATAGAGTTATAGAACCGTTTAAAAACCGTTTAAAACAATGAAAAACTCTGTTCCGGTTCCGGTTTCGGTTATCATTTTTTACAAATATCGGTTCCGGTTCTGGATATGGTTATCAAATTTTTATATTATCGGTTCCGGTTTCGATTCCGGTTCCAAGAATTTACTCGGTTCTTCTCGGTTCCGGTTCCGGTTATCCATTGCATCCCTAATATATATTATATATATATATATATATATATATATATATATATATATATATATATATAATTTATAAGATGTATAAGTTGTATATTAACCATGGGTATACCCTTGTTATTGTGTTCAGTTCGATTATTATGCTCCATTGTAATCTTCAATATTTTAGTTCTAATACGTCTGGTTCTTTTCATCTCATTCGTCCATATTTGCTGCTGGTGTTGGAAAAATTCCACAGGTTATGGGCCCAGCACGCTTTCACTGCGCAAAGAACGATCATGCGGGTATCAGTATCCAGATAGTATCCTGCTAAGTAAAGTTCAGAATATGATCACGAAATATAATGCGCCCAAAGAGATGTGGGACAAGCTACTTGAGATTTATGAGCAGAAGCCATCAAATCGCTTACGGATGTTATTTGCTGAGTTTTTCGAAGCCCACACGTGTCGATATGAGTTTTCTGTGGGCGGACATTCTAACGAACACTAGTAAAGATAAGGATGTCTCGTTCGACAACTGTATCCTGATTTCCTTCATTTTCGAGTCGCTGCCCTAGAACGAATATCGAGAATTTGTAACGCTATGGGACACTTTGTTGGAAGAAAACAGATCGTAGTTGAACTAGAGCGCTTAAAGGTCAACCATGCGACCCGAGACGGGAACGTCTTTAACGATTCTTCCGGACTTTTGGCTAATAAATATTCGGGAGCTGGTTGGAATGGACCTACCAAGAAACTTCTGAAGAAGAACTGGAAACGCAGCGGCCTGAGATTTTACAACTGTGACGAAGTTGGACATATATCAAGGAACTGTACGAAACCGAAGAAATCACCGCGAGAAGGGAGTTCCACTGCGAAAACGACGGAGCTCTCTTCGCAGCTAATGGTCTTGTCACCCGTGCAGCATCCAAATCCGCTTGTTACTTCGATTCAGGAGCAAATGTCTCTACGAAGTCTATTCGCTTTCGAAAGTTCAATACTCCAATTACTCTTCAAGTTGACAACAAGACCCAGATATCTGGTGAATGGGGAAGGCAAGATTGAAATCATATTCTTTGTCAGGAAATGATTCCAGTAGAAAAAAATCCACAACGTTTGGCTTATTGCTGGATTCACCTGCCATGTTTTCCCTGAGAAGCGCCATGAAGCGAAAGAGCATCTTAGAGCTTACGGCTACAGCGACTTCCTGCGGTATATATGAAAAAATTAGGAGTAAGAAGTGTCTACGCCATCCAGGAACAGTCGAGAATCTCTATCGGCTTGGATCAGAGTCAAGCGACCCGCGAAGTCCGCTCATGCTGCGACCGACCCCAGAATGCTAAGAAAGGAGATCTTCAAGTCTGGCATGAGAGTCTCGGTCATCAAGATAAACGTCATGTTGAAGCTACTTTGAAGAACCTGGGCTATGAAGTGATCGATCAGAAGACAGACAAGCACTGTGATGGCTCAGTTTACGGCATAATGACGAGACACAAATTTGGCACTCGAGTCGAGAAGGCAACAAGTTTTAGGAGCGCATTCATTCCGATCTCTGGGGGCCGTAACCAATACCGTCAATGAAAAACAAACGATATTACCTGCGTTGATCGCTTGAAGGACTTTCTTGTGATGTGCAAAAACTGCGAACACGTCGTACGAGAACTGGTCACTGAAAATGGGACGGAATATATAAATGGAACATTTCGTCAGGAAACAACCCAAACAATTGGGCTCAAGCAACGGATGTCAATGCCCTACACTCCAGAACAGATTGGCGTTGCAGAGCGGGAAAACCGAACAATTATGGAATCCGTTCAGTTAATACGACATTCAAAGCCACATCTACCACCGAAAAAATGGGCTGAAACTATGAATACCGCTAGGCAAATCCTGAATCGTACAGCACCGACTGGAAATTTGGAAAGACACCTTATGATATGTGGACAGTAGGGTGTCCAAAAAATTAAATTTCTGAATTTTGTTTCTCTACAAGCCTTTTTTATTGTAAGATACATAAATGACAAGCATATAAAATTTTATTGCAAAAGAATATCATTAAGAGGTCACCCATAATGGAACGTAAGTGTACAAGAAAAATGTATGAAATTAAACAGTATGAAATGATGACAAAGTAAGAGATGCTTTAGATGATTCAGGAAATTGTTTTCTGTGATTTGCTACAAGGCGAAGTATGTAGAGCATCTGTTGTTCGTCCTTGGTTAGTGACTGGTTGTATTTTTGAATAAAACTGATGCCACGTTCAGCAGTATCATTAACAACAAGCATCTTACTGCACTTTTTACGTAACGTTGAAAAAACCGGATCACATGTCCCTTTCGCAGGTGGTATTTTTAGAAACTCTTCACTTTAACTTATTCCATCAATCATGACAGCATCAAAGAAGCTACTTGTTCTTTCAGTGAAAAAATTCTTCATAGAGAGGTCACTTTCCTTTGTCACATTGATGCGTCGTGGAAAATTAGTAATTTTTGGACGCTTAAGGTATTTCACCATCTGTTCTTTGGTTTTTGTAGAAAAATGCAAGATGCCTCGCAAAAGTAGAGTAAGCTTTTTCATTAACCATCTTATTAGGGTGGGTTTTTATCCAAGAGCTGAATGTCATTATATGGGGTTGTTATTCCAAGCGGAGCTTAACTCCAATATCTCACGTTAGTCACGGTCACAAATAGAGCTTACTCTTACGTGGTTTTTGCCATCAATTGAAACTGGTTTCGAAATAGGTATATCTTTAGGGCATAAATGGCTTTGGCCATCCATCGAGCGTGATGTGTAGGTCCGGAAGCTCTAAATGTTTCCGTACCGTTTCTGCCACCAGGAAATAGAAGAAACAATCTCAAAAACGTCTAGTGATCGTCTCTTGGTTGCGAATTTTATAGAGTATTTGGTTGGTTAGTACTCCAATAATTCTGCTCTTAAACCATTGAATAGAGGATTTTTAAACAGGCGTATATCAGCTGCACTATATTCAGTGTTATCAATAGTGGGCCACTCTTTCTGAAAGGGATTGAATAGTCGAGTTTCCGGTCCCCCAGTAGCGCCAAATATACATGAAAAACACCTTAAAGAATTAGCTCCATGCCATGATGCCGGCAAGCAATCGGAACAAGTTCACGTTTGACGATTTTTTCAATTTCAATGCAAGATCTTGTGTAAAGGGCAGTATTGCTTGCTGTCGTATCAATAACCAGGCCTTTGATGAAAGATTCAACGCTCCACTTCTAAGCTGCTTTAACGCATGCTTGGGCCTGAGCTTTTCCTTTTCCTCTATCAATTTTTGGATTGCGCAAAACCTTTTCATGGTTATTCCCAGTGACGAGAATATCAATGCAATCAACTTTCTTTTTCAACCCATCAATATCCGGTAAACGTTTACCATCCCAGTGTAAAATTAATGGCCCTTCTTTTTGCGGTATTGCTTGTACAGCTGTTGTAGCTTTTGGTCGTCCTACTCTTCTGCTACGTCTAATAGAGCTCCGGGATAGAGTTACATCAGAAACATCGTGTCCTAGTGCCTTGAAAATAGCTCCAGCCACAAACACTGCCCCTCTCTCTGTAAGGTTAACACGGTCTATGGCTCTAACCACTTCTGGAAGGGTAAAGATATTTTTGCATAGTTATGATAAAGAAGGTGCCGAAGAGGATGAAGTTGATAGGTTAAGGTCATCTTCATTTTCAGAAGTTTGTGAAGAACATGAAGACAGTTGTGGACTTCGTTCAGAAATATCTTTACTCTCCTTTTCTACTTATTTATTTTAAAAAAATTCTCTTTTTCTTCTCGTTGTCTCTATCTATTTTTCATGATAAAGTTTCTAAATTGGCACCCCTCATGCTACTTGAAAATACATCTTATCTTTGCTTTTGCAGTGACATCAAATCAATCTTCCAGATCACTTCTGAGCATATCCTCACGCACAGTATCAGTTTCGTATTGTCGAGTACGCAGTGGCGGCGCTAAGTCTTAATTCAGGGTAGGCTAAAGTAAGTTTTGGGACCCCCATATATAGGTCAGGGGCAAGCGATTCTACACTAATCGTTATTTCATTATTAATGATTTTTTTTCGTTAGGCACGTTGAAATAGTTTATTTTATAAAATGTTTTTACGCTTGCCCAACTTGTTGAAATGTTGCTCGGGGTAGTTCAGCCATTGCCTACGGATGAGTTCATAATAGTGCTCCGCAGATCCGGCTCCAAAGACGAGTTCGAGGGGGAGCCAGGAGCCGGCTCCGATTGCACTTATTATTTTTTAAACGCATGTATATAATTAGATAGCTCTAATGTATCTGTGAAAGAATAAACTATTGTCTTAAAAAGCAAACAAAAGCGTTAAATAAACTTAGTGAATGACTTCACAACAACATCATTCATTAATACTAAAAAAAATAGTTAAATTAAAACCTAGTAAAAATTAAATTATTTTATAGACAAGTAACATTACCCGAGTTAAATCTACACACAAATAATTTGTCTTCATGTACCCTGCTTTACCCAAATATTGTAATTTTTCTTAAACAGATAGTACTTACTCTTTATGAAGTTACCAGTGGAGTGTACCACTGCTACTGTTAGGACTTAAATAGATGGTCCTTAACAAGTTACCAGTGGAGTGTACCACTGCTACTGCTAGGACCCGTAAGTTCATATAAAAAAAATGCTTAGACGTAAAAAAGAAGACCAAAAATCCAAAACCAAGGCTTACCCACATTCTTAGCATTTGTATGCATCTTTCTGTTCTAACAGTGCGTTAAAATAAATTTTCCATTGACCTGACTTTTTATTTACTTGATCCTCATTGTCACATCAACAACATTTTTATCAACACTACTACTAGTACTTGGTTTCTTTCCATAATTAAACTTCACTTATTCTATTGAAGAATTTAAAACGAAACCAAAAGATTAAAGTCCAGGCACGTGGGTATGCGGCACGCTCGAGATCGAGTCATTTGACAAAGAATCAAAGCCTAAGTGCAAATCGAAAAAGTAGGACTCGTGAGTTGAAAGAAAGAAACAAAGAAGTAAAGATCAAATATTTCCGAAAAGAATAAATTACGACTGCTATGACCTACAGACCTAGAAATCGGGTGGGGTGGCGGAGTGGTTAGCACTTTCGATCCACAGCAAAAGGATCCGGGTTCGATCCCAGCTTGTGGCACTGGGTAAAAACTCGGAACAACTTCTTCTGCGTAGAGTTTGCAAGTTCTCTCCTCACTAGTTTAAGCTGTTTTCCCCCGAGATCTTCGGTTTCCCCTTCCATAAAAACTTGTTAAGGTTAACGGTAATAGTTAGTGTAGGGAGCTGTTGGCTCGATCATGTGGCATGCAGTGATTGCCACCACCCTCCTACGCATTGTAACCCGGCCACCTGAATTAATGGCTTCAAAAGTCGCTTGAAGACTTAGGCCTAAGGTGGTGCCTTGGGTATTAGCCTAGCTGATTATTAAAAACTTTGAAGTGTGCGCTATAAATAATTTCAAATATTATTTAAAATATATATATATTTTTTCTGCTTCATTAGTAATTAGTTTGTGAGTGTTGGTGCTTAAAGAGTGTTCGCTAAACTTACTATAAATTGTATTGGAGCAGGCTCCTGAAACCGGTTTCAAACACTTGGAGCCGGAGCCGCGGCTCCAGATCCGGCCTTCACTGGAACTGGTGCTGGAGCTGATACCGTTTAAGTCGGAGCCGGAGACATGCGGAGCACTAGTTTATAAGCTCTTTAGTAGGAGAGAAAACAGCTACACAGTAGAAACAGAGAGAAAACATTTCAACAAGTTGGCCAAGGCCATTTTATAAAAAGAACTATTGTCTTTGTGACGAATTTTTATTTTCGTTAAAATTTTAACGATAAGAGTAGAATCACGCCCCAGATGAAATTAATTCAAACATAGAACCAAAAAAAATTATTTTAGAAGTTATAATTCGGCGAGAAAAAAATTAAAAATATATAGGCGCTATTTATTTTACAGCTTAAATTGAAGCCTGCGATTGCTTTTTTGCAAAATCTCTGTTAATAGAGATTCGGGCTAAATTGCATAATCTATTTTCAAGCATAGACGTTCTTAAAAATGTTTTTATTCTATTTTGAGTACTAAAACTCCTTTCACTTGTGGCACTGGATACCGGAATGCTTAAAACAATTTTAAAATATTTTAGAAGATCTTTAAAACCATCTTCAATTTTTACCAGATACTTATAGCAGTCGTACGCCGACTCAATAGCTTCGAACTTTTTTGGCTACTTTAATTTGGAATTTTAAGGAGCTGAAATTAAAATCAAATCTGGAGTATGATTGACAAAAGGAAATTATGGTTTCTTGATTTAAAAAATTAGTGTCTTTAGGATCAGATACTGACAATCCTTCTAAAAGACTTGAATTGTAAGTAAATCTTTTCTTTATTTCCAAAATGAATTTATCTATAACTTCGAAGTATTCGGTTCTTAATTTTTGGTTAATGGTAACCGCATCGGTTTCTCTAGTCCCGGTTGTTTCGAAAACCAAACTATTTGTCAGCTTTTTGTTTGGAAAAATTTTTCTCTTTGATTTGGAAGCAACTCCTATTGATTTTCTACAGGATTTGGCGCACTATTTGGATCTGGAGAGTCAAGTAATATTTTATTTGCTAATTTTGTAGCTTCCTCCCAAATTATATCAAATTTTGACGGATCCCTCGATTTCTCTAATGTGGCAATAGTGGCTTCACAGAGATTTACTGCTCGTGTATAAAATAACTGGGAGCTTTGCAAGTATTCTGATAATGTGTTGGTAATTTCAACGACTTGGTCCAAAACTACCAACATAACCAAAGTTTAAAATTTTTCAAACTGCGATATCTAGCCCCGACATTCAGCTGCCTCATCTGGTTTCCCGTTCTCGATAATAATTTGCATGGCTAAAACCACGGAGTCAAGTTTTATCTTAAAATAGTTAATTCCCTTTCTTTTGCTAGACCATCGTACGTCACAGCTTTTAGGCATTTTTAAAATTTCATTATGGCCAAGTTCTTTTTGTGCATTTTCAAAATATTCCGCGCTTATCACAGAATTGATCTGGAAGTTATATATGGCTTGTAAAAGCCGCAGTAATTCCCTCACTCGAGTTATATTTGTACACGAATCTACTAACACTTAATTTAATCTATGGGCATAGCAGTGTACGTAAGGGCAAGCACCTTCGACCGCGGATTCTATTCGAACATTGACACCGTTTTTCTCCCCGGACATTACGCTGGCACCGTCATAGCATTGTGAAACGCCTGTTTTGATATCTAACCCGTTTTCTGATAATTTTTTTTTAATATTTCCGAAGCTATTGACTCGGCATTAAAAACGTGTAAATCTGAGAAAGCGCAAAATCTTTCCTTAAAATCGTCTTTGAAAACATACCTAAGACACACGCTTAGTTGTTCCGTCCCGCCGTTACCCCTCGATTCATCTGCCATGAAAAGTATCCCGCTAAATGGTTTATTTCATCAACTATCATATTTATAACTAGTTTACCACAAATGTCGATAACTTCATTTTGAATCGTACCGTGAGTATATTTTGCTTAGTTCGGCATAGCTTCAGATTTTATTTTAAAATCCGGGCAATTTCTAATAGTTCAACAAAATTACCTCGGTTATTACTATTTAAACTTTCATTATGCCCTCTAAGCGCGATGTCTTGTTGGGCGCAAAACAGTGCAACTTCAGCATGATAAGCTAAAACCTCCCTGTTTCTAAGTAAATCATTTTTTACCTGTCTATCTACTAAACTAAGGATTTGACCTTTGGATTTGGATTGTAAATAATGAATATACTTCTCATAAGAAATATGGTGAGTCGAACCTTCCTTCTCAAAATGGTCAATAAACTTGGCGATAGCATTTTTCCAATCAGCAAACCCAAATATAAATGAATTTTCTTTTGCCATTGAAAAATATCTACAAGAAAAGCAATAAGCTTTATCTTTTTGAATCGAATATTCTAGCATTGGATACTTCGTCAGCCATGTGCCATTAAGACTTCTATTTTGACCACCACGGTAGGTTTTGGGATAAGATTTTAACATAGGTTGAATCGGTAGCGAATCTTTGTCAATGCTTATGTCTAGAGCCGGCAGTACCAACGAACCAGATAAATTAGATGATGAAGAATATTTTAAATTCTTACTAAACCTAGAACTATTTTCAAATTGTGGGTTTTCGGAATTAGGCATGTCATAATTGTAATTTTCGTTAAATTGATAACTTGGCGACCTTAGGAAATCGTTGTCGTAAATCTCGTTGTCTTCAACGTTAATAGGCTGAGTCTTAATAGTCATTTCTCGCTCCAAAATATCATCCTCGACAATATGATCTTCTGTCAGTTCCACAGTGTGTCAGAATTTATAGCCCGGTGTACCTAGTAACAGAGACCATACCACCGGTGGTCTATCATCATAGTGCCCTACGATAGCGTCCCCCTAGCCCGGACAGGTGACAAATCCAGCATCGGTAGCAGAACCCTACTACTGATGGTCTCACCTTTGACGCAAGCCACTCAACCCAGCAGTAGGTGCAGCAATGGGTGGACCAATCCCCACTTCGCACACAGCAGTGGGATTTAGAATGGATGCTATAGCAACTCCAGCTGACACCCTACCTATGAAGGTAAGGAGCCAAACCCTTTGGAAAGAGCTCCCGGTGGGCTCCAAACGCCGGGAAACAGGACCGCCGTGCCCGCATATGGAGGCTCGCCGCCCCACAGCAGGCTACCCAATCTGCCGAGGCGGCCAGTTTGCCTGGACCCTCTCCGTTAGCCTGAACCGAAGTTCAGTATCCAGCCCAAACCTGACCGAAGTCGGAGGTGGAGATAGGACCATTTGATCAGAGCTAACATCTCCCAGTGCGCCACCGCCCTTATGGGTAACAAGAGCCGGACCCTGACTCCCCGGTAAAGCCACCAGTTATTGCACACTCTAACCCATTTAGTTAATTCGTTGGCGTTGTTTTGCATATTACCATCAGAAACAGAGCTAGGGTTACCGTTATCTTCTCTTTCGGTCTGAGCGGTCGCCAAAGACGTCACGTAGCGTCCTTCATAGGTTGTTTAAAATAAAATTCAAGAAATTCTCTTTGCTTAACAATATTTGATTGTTCACTTCTTCTTTTATTTCGCTTCTGAGCACCAGACATATGTTTATTAACGTTCATTCTCAATAGTGTTTCAAAAATATTTTTACGCTTACAAAATTATCGTATTATTTCTATACGGAATCCGTTTTTCTATTAAGCTAAGCCTATCATTTTTCGTTTCACAAGTATTGCACAGACTACTGCCAAATTCCTATTTCTACAGTCAGCTATACATTATCAAATTCCCAAATCCAATGCAATATTCAAAAAGTGGGAAAAATAATAAATAACCTAATTAGTCATTGAAGATATAATATATCAGTCTTCAGGTGTCAAAAGTTACGTACCTCATTTCAAATTTTAAATATAAAAACTATTTGTTCTTGTTCTATGGGCTTTTCAATGGTCGTTGCTCAGCTTACAGAGTGGTCTGAGCAGATGGCTAAGCAGTTGATACGATAAAGAGACTGTCAGTGTGCTATTTTAGCAGACTCCCTTCCTAGCATTTATACTAACAAAATCACAATATAAACCTACTTTTTAACCGATTACGAACTTTAAAAATATAAAGTTACAGTAATATTACCTGAAATTCTTGATAAAATTATTTATAACAGTAAAGAGACTACTTCAGTACTTCTGCCAAAGTCCGTTAAACAACTAGAAATCTATGGTTTTTCGACTAGACGACATTCTAAATTGACAACTTTGATTAATTTAACCACAAACAAGTTGCTTTTCACCTTTACTTCTTCCGTCGTTGGTTGGTTCAACTCAAAACACGACGACGACGAACATACGAAATTTGACTACAGTGCTACGGGAAACTAACCTTAGTTAGTATAGTCTATTCAATATTTGTACCTGATTACGTGCGATATTATTGTTTCTACTACAGATAAAACTTTCAACAAACTTGAGTGCTAAATATCGCTCATAAGGTTTTTATAGTTTTCTAACTAACGAATCAATTCGTTGCGTAGGTTTTCTTGCACGCTGCCATATGACACTTTGTAACTCACTAGCAAAGTCTTGCCCTCTTCTAAATGGCGAAACTGAGCTAATCAAAGCACATCTAATCCACGAGAAAGTCTTGTCGTATAAACACTTGGAATTGGCTTTCCAAGAAGCCAGTTAGTAGGAGCAGATCTCGTCGACATTGTTATAAATTACCTGAAACAAGGGAAAATAGTAGTTTTTGAACAAATCTACTTTCTGGGCGACAAGCAAACTGTAACCAATTGACTTCAAATTTGGACCAGAAATTACAACATGACCATAGACAAGAAAGAGCTATGTGGAGGCCAGATTTGCCAAAAAAAAATTCCCATACAACTGTAGACCACCCTAATAAACAGGAAAATCAAACCTGTCTATAAAGCATCTCCGAGTTTTTGGAACGGACTGCTATGTTGATATCCATAAAGAGAAGAGAAAAAAGCTATCGAATACAGCTTACAATGGCGTTCTCGTCGGATTTGAAGACTACGCAGATGACTACACGATAAATATATATTTGATCCTGAGAAATGCGTAATGCATTCATTATCGTGGGTTCCAGATTATGACGAAGTCCAGAGTCAGGGATAGCTACAGATCGACGACAGCAAAAAATGAAATGAAACCGACGAAGATTTTTCAATTTCGGAAAAGATATCGAGTTCAAGAACTGAAGATAAGAGTTCTGTCAAGATATTGTCGAACGTGCCAACCAGAGCAGTTGATCCTCCAGAAAAGAGTGGTTCGCTTGGGTGTACCAGTACCGCCGGACCAACTCTCCGTGATTGAAGCAAGCTCAAGTAAAGATCCTGCAATACCTGTCTTCCCAGGAACAAGGCGTATCTTGTTTGTGACGACCTACCAGAGTGTGCTAGACAAGCACGGTCTTCAATTAATACTGAAGAGTGGAAGAAAGCGATAATAGACGAACTCTTATCGATGGAAAAGCATCAGGTTTACGAGATCGTTGATTCGCCAGATAAACGAAAAATCGTCGGAAGCAGATGGGTATTTCGAACGAAAGCTAATGAAGATGGGACGATCCTTAAATACAAGGACAGGCTCGTCTCTGGTTGCCCGATTTGAGACTGTCAGAATCTTTCTCAGTATTGTTGCCCAGAAACGTCTCCGTACGAAGAAATTTGACGTTAATACATCGTTTCTTTACAGGCACAAGGAAATTTGGGAAGAGCCTCTAGGGTCTAAAACAGTCACCTCGATGATGGAACGAGAATATCAACCAAAGTTAGCGAAACTACATGTATGGATTCCAATCTTTCGATGGGGATCGATGTCTTAACGCCTTATCAACCGAGAGTATTTTCCTGATTCTGGTACTCTACGTCGATGGAGCCGTTGAAGCATTTCTACAGAAATTTGGCAAGGAGTTCGAGATCACTACAAGCCCCGCATCGACATACCTCGTCTTGAAGATAAACTTCATGCAAGATTTCTCGGTCTTTTTACATAAGACTGACTACGTTGAACGAGTTCTGGAGCAATTCAACATGCAAGAATGCAAACCCCTAAAAACACCAGCGGTGGTCAGCTCTCCAGATCCTGATGTTGAAATTCAGATGATGTCCAAGCCAGTGAAGCTTTACGCATCATTCATTGGGAGTCTATGTTACGCAGCACTGAATGCACGTTCGGACATAGAATTCTCAGTAAACCGAGCATCTCAGGCGATGTAAAATCCCACGACTGATGATTGGAACACAGTGAAGCGAATTTTTCGATATCGATGACGAACGGCAACGCTCGGTCTCCTGTTCAAAGCGGATGGCGAATCAACAGTCATCCCGTACTGTGACGCTCAGTGCCGTAGCTAGGGGTCGAAAGGGGCGGCCCACCCCAGGTGTCACCCGTTTGGACCTGATTTGGGGGTGACACTCGAACGTTAAAAAATAAAAACTTACACAAACAAGAGACTAGTAAGTAGCACACCATCCCCGGGTGTCACCCATGCTAGTTACGCCACTGGTGATGCTGATTATGCGGTTGTCAAAAAACGAGGCGTTCCACACCCGGTATCCTCTGTTTCATGGTTTCGACACCAGTTACATGGGCTAGCGGAAGACCACAATCTGTCGCTCTATCAACAATCGAGGCCAAACTAGTCGCAGCAACAGAAACCACCAAAGACGTCTTTGGATCCAGGGTATCAAGTAATAGTTGGAGACAACGATTACAACCAGATTCCTTTCCTTCATATCGGCAACGCTGGAACAATCAAGCTGATACGGAATCCAGAGTTCCACAGAAGAACCAAGCATATCAATGTCCAACAAAATTACATCTGAGAGCTGGTCAGGGAAGACAGAATTGATGTCACTTATACCACTAATCAAGACCAGCTGGCAGACATCAAGACTAAGCCATTAGGCAACGAGTTCTTCACAAGTCTTCGACAGAGAATAAATCTTCGCACCAAGGTAGAAGTCCTAATTAAGAAAGAGTGTTGAAGAAACCCGATTTCATACTCTGTACCTTCATTGCTCACCGCTGTATTATCTCATTGCGCCTTTGTTGAATTTTTTACTCCCAGCGATATTTTTGTGTACATATATACAGGGTGTGTTTTTAGCTCGAAAAAGTTTTTTCCTCAAAAACTATGATTTCTTGAAAAATGAAATTTGTACTGTACATTATACGTGCCGGGGGACACTTCCTACCAAAATTGCATCTAAATAAAAAACCGTTTTCACATTTTTTGAAAATTTAAATTTTAACCACTATAGGTAGAGAGAAAGATGATGACATGGTAAATGAGATAATCAGTCTGATATCTTATCTCATTAACCATATCATCATCAGTAGTCTCTCTCTGCTCCCCTCCCCTCCCCCCCTCATTAACCATAATTCCCAGAACGTTTTCTCCAGCGCTGTTATCTTCGTTAACCATATCGCAATCAGTAGAATCTCTCTGCCACCCCTCCTTTCCCCCGTTAACCATAATCCCCAGAACGTTTTCCCCAGCGCTGTTATCTTCGTTAACCATATCGCAATCAGTAGACTCTCTCTCTGCTCCCCTTTCCTCACCCTCATTAACCATAATCCCCAGAACATTTTTTTCCCGCGCTGTTATCTTCGTTACCCGTACAGCAATCAGTAGACTCTCTCTGCTACCCCTTCCTTTCCCCCGTTAACCATAATCCCCAGAACGTTTTCCCCAGCGCTGTTATTTTTGTTAACCATATCGCAATCAGTAGACTCTCTCTCTGCTTCCCCTCCCTCCTCGTTAACCATAATTTCTTAAGCGCTTCTAATCTCTAGGATATAAGCAATAATAACAAGTTATTTAAATTTAATTATTTTATTTTAGAACTTTTGTTTACATGATTATGTAAAATTGGTTTTATGACTAATGGGTCATTCCATGTGAAATCGACCAACGTCCCCACGGCACCATCTCCGATTTTATTGAAACTCCATACACAATTAAAATGAACATATTTAGGAAGAAATCCAAAGTTTTAGGTCCAAACTCTTATAACTTTTGGAGAAATGGTCTTTTGAAATTTGTTAGTGCACGTAACTTTTTTTTGCGCCGTTTTAAAGTGCGATGTTTGAGCCTTTATAATTAATTAATATAAAGGAGTACATTTATGAAAAAAATTGTAACATTTAAAGACTTGTTGGAAATTCGCTTAAAAATATTAGTTTTGTACTGTGGGATATATATAATTTTTAAAAAAATGTCAAAGTCGGCGTAATTTTCACCGAAACTGCAAAATGAGATAAGCTAAAAGGTCAAGATTTTCAAATTTTTTCTTTACGGTTACTATAAAACTTTGAATATTTTTGCTAAAGGATGCCTTTCACCGGAAAATACATTAATATTCAGGATCTCAGTAAAACTTTTCCAATTTAACCTCCTTCAATATAGACGTTTTTACCAAAAACGTGAAAACATGGTAATACGTTTAGTGTTATATAGACTGTTGGGAAACTAAAAATCACATAAAATCTTATACCAATAAAAAGGCAAGATTTCTATCTACAACATGTAAAAATAAAAATGTTGACTATTAAGGTTTTTCTGGTCCAAATTTAAACGTCAACTTTGACCGTTTCTCAGATATTTATTTGTTGCTTTTGTACAAAGATACTATTTTGTCATAGTCTAATTTTTTTAGAACGTATTTTTTACAGTCTGAAGTCGTTTGCGGAGCAAGAATTGCTAATATGTTCTGTGACGGTATCCAACATACATCCATTCTGCGTGGAAAGCCCTTTCTGTTTCATGCAGTTTACCGAGACATCTTTCTGCTCTTCTGATCGTTCGATAACGTTTCCTACGTAACGTACCACTCTTCATCATAGGTACAAGCAATGAAAACCCCTGGTATGCAATCTTCCCATGATGTTAGTTGAAAGACGACTGGACGAAATAATACAAATTTTGTACAAAAATTATCGGCAGATACTCTTTTGATATTAATCTCGTTCTCAGACTGTGGTATAAAAGCGTTATGTGATCGCGTTAAATAATACTACTAATAATAAATAATCAGCTAGGCTAATACCCAAGGCACCACCTTAGGCCTAAGTCATCGAGCGACTTTTAAAGCCTTTTTTAATTTAGGTGGCCGGGTTACAATGCGTAGGAGGGTGGTGGCAAGCCCTGCAAGCCACGCGGAATAGACTTAATACCAATGTGGAAAGGTACCCAAAATCAATGATTTTTATGTTCAAACAACACCAAAGGAACATTTCTTCACGTGTTTGAATTTGAGACTTGTTTAACACCGCTCGTAAACCTGCTTTAGCTATTAATCGTTTTACTGTACCACCGATACCGTCACAAGGGCTTTTACCGTGTGAGGTGGCGAAGAACTCTGATACGAGGCTTTTGAATCATTTAAATTTGTGTATAATATCTAACTGCTTGACACACGATGCTAATACCGTTCACGCATTTTTGGGGAAAATGTTAGAAAAGGTTCAAATTAAGTTTCCGAATATCACGAAAATATTTTACTTCAGTGATGGCGCCGCGATCCAGTATAAGAATTATAAGAACTTAGCTAATTTAAGTGCTCACGAAAATGACTTCAATATAAAGGCAGAGTGTCATTTCTTCGCCACCTCACACGGTAAAAGCCCTTGTGACGGTATCGATAGTACAGTAAAACGATTAGTAGTTAAAGCCAGTTTACGAGCAGTGTTAAACAAGTCTCAATTTCAAACACGTAAAGAAATGTTCCTTTGGTGTTGTTTGAACATAAAAATCATTGATTTTGGGTACCTTTCCAAAGTAGACGTTGCCAACCATGTGACAGAGTTCTGCCTCAACGAGAGGCACATTGGTATTAAGTCTATTTCGGGAACGCGATCACATCACGCTTTTATACCAGAGTCTGAGAACGAGGTTAATATCAAAAGAATATCTGCCGTTAATTTTAGTACAAAATTTGTATTATTTCGTCCAGTTGTCTTTCAACTAACATCATGGGAAGATTGCATACCAGTAGTTTTCATTGCTTGTACCTATGATGAAGTGGTACGTACAGTGATGGGCACTCACCTCTCACCGTGAGATCAGGGAGAGCAATTGGCAGGAGCTGAGAGGCTCTAAGCTTCCAATGGAGAGGAGCGTGAAATGAGTTCCCAAGCTATGAATTTAAGGGAGAGGAGAGTGAATGGAAATAATATTTTTCAAAGAAAGTTTTTGGAGTGTGAGCGACGTTAATTTAATTAATGAAATGCAATGAGAGGAGATCAACTAAAAAGTTAGTTTGCGGTGGTGAGAGAAGGGGAGTTTGAGTTTAGATGTAAGAAAACCAAAACAAAGGAAATATAATTATGTAACTTGGACCAATAACAAAGCCCAAACGTACAATAAGATAACATGCTGACGTGAGAAGGTTATAAGAAGATAAAGACAGTAAATCTAATGTGAGAACAGTGTGAGAATCTGAGAGGTGGTGAGATGGCCAAAACTTCAAAAGGAGAGGAGCGTGAGAGGAACTTCACAAAGTATGAATTTCAGAGAGAGGAGATTGTTAGGAGATATTTTGTGACTGCCATAAACGGAAAAGAGCGTGAGATGAGATAAGATTTTTCAACAAAAATAGCGGGAGTGTACGCGAGGGTAGATTAAATAGCGAAATTCGATGAGAGGAGATGAGATAATAAGTTATTTTATGGTGGTTAGAGGAGATGAGTCTTTCAACTAACATCATGGGAAGATTGCATACCAGGGGTTTTCATTGCTTGTACCTATGATCAGAAGAGCAGAAAGATGTCTCGGTAAACTGCATGAAACAGAAAGGGCTTTCCACGCAGAATGGATGTATGTTGGATACCGTCACAGAACATATTAGCAATTCTTGCTCCGCAAACGACTTCAGACTGTAAAAAATACGTTCTAAAAAAATTAGACTAGGACAAAATAGTATCTTTGTACAAAAGCAACAAATAAATATCTGAGAAACGGTCAAAGTTGACGTTTAAATTTGGACCAGAAAAACCTTAATAGTCAACATTTTTATTTTTACATGTTGTAGATAGAAATCTTGCCTTTTTATTGGTATAAGATTTTATGTGATTTTTTGTTTCCCAACAGTCTATATAACACTAAACGTATTACCATGTTTTCACGTTTTTGGTAAAAACGTCTATATTGAAGGAGGTTAAATTGGAAAAGTTTTACTGAGATCCTGAATATTAATGTATTTTCCGGTGAAAGGCATCCTTTAGCAAAAATATTCAAAGATTTATAGTAACCGTAAAGAAAAAATTTGAAAATCTTGACCTTTTAGCTTATCTCATTTTGCAGTTTCGGTGAAAATTACGCCGACTTTGACATTTTTTTAAAAATTATATATATCCCACAGTACAAAACTAATATTTTTAAGCGAATTTCCAACAAGTCTTTAAAGGTTACAATTTTTTTCATAAATGTACTCCTTTATATTAATTAATTATAAAGGCTCAAACATCGCACTTTAAAACGGCGCAAAAAAAGTTACGTGCACTTACAAATTTCAAAAGACCATTTCTCCAAAAGTTATAAGAGTTTGGTTCTAAAACTTTGGATTTCTTCCTAAATATGTTCATTTTAATTGTGTATGGAGTTTCAATAAAATCGGAGATGGTGCCGTGGGGACGTTGGTCGATTCCACATGGAATGACCCTAATCTGATATTATATATAATCCGTTTAAACCGTAATTTATCTATATAATTGTAATTAATTCGATCTTCGTAAGGGATATTAACAATTTCATTTAAAGGGTTGAAACGAACTACCTTATGCAAGTGCAGCTTGTATAAATAATTTAATTAAAAGTTCTACCTCACCACGTCTGACCGGAATAGAGATGAAATCGTCCTCCTCCAGTGCCGCTGACCTTGGTGGGGCCGGCATGTCTCATTCTTGCGAGATGTACTTTTTTTCGATGGTGAATTATCCCTCGACGGACAGTGTGGAAAGAATCTGGCGTGAGTAGTAGGAGACTAAAACTTAGCACTTTTATTTCCAAGATGGCCGCCAAGATGGCCACCAAAACAACCCCCCACCCCCCCAAAAATATTTTCAAAAACAAAAATTTTTGTCCTTGGAAAAATCGAAAAAAAATATTTTAATTTTTAACTTCAAATTTCACCTTGAAGATAATCTTTGACCTCGACGCTCGAACACTGTCAACAACCACTAAGCCTCGGTCTATCAAATCAACAAGTTTGGTCACGATCGGACAAGGTCGACCTGAGATATCGGCGGTAATATGTAACCCCACCAAATACTTTCACTTATTTACTTCTGATATCGTTTTTTTTCGTTTTTTTCGTTTTTTCGCCGTTTAAAATGCTAATTAGTTATTTGCGAGATGGGGAAACGAATTCGCGACCTTCGCTTTATACCCTTGGCGGTTTTGGCCCCACCCAAAATACTTTAAACAGCTAATAAACGTGTCTAAACTTGGAATAATAACTATTTCTATAAATAATAATTGTTTTTACATTTAAAAGTCAAAGGATATGTGTAAGCGTAAGACGTCTCAAAAATCGAGCTCTTTAAAGGTTAAAAAAATGAAGTTATTTATGGGGAAACCAGAAATTAAATGCAAATCGCCTACCGAGAATCCTTGTTATTATAATGAGCCATGTCGCAAACACGCTTTTAATTTCTTTGATAATTTAAACTTTAGTGTTAAATGCTGGATTTGTCAAGAACAATGTCTTGACAAGACAATTTTTAAACAACACTTAATGGATCACTTATCGAGTAGTTATAAAAATCAAATTCGTATTGATGTTTGCGATTGTCTTCATTCAAAGAAACCAGAATATACAACCAAAGAAGAAATATTAGACGATCAAATTATTGATTATTTGAACGAGTTTAACGTAAAACATCAAGAATGGTTAAACGAGTTTGTTAATGGTACTGGAACTCCAAAGAAAATTCAACGTAAAAAAAGACAACTGGTATTATGTCCGAAGAAACTTTAAATTCAACAATAAAATCAAATGTTGTATTTCCACCAGACTTTGTCATGCCATCTGATGAGCAGATGGAAGCAATTATTTTTTTTCAAGAATATTGTAAAAATAATCAAATTTTAACTCTTAATCAAGTTGAAACACCCATTGAGGTTTTGGAAAATCTTGAACAAACTTGTCAAATGATTGAAAATATGTAAATAAAGATGATTTTCTAATATATTGTGATTATTTTTCCTACGTAAAAATAGATATTTTAACTCTTTCATGTTAAGGTTTAGCGTGGTAGATCGGTAGCGTTGCAGGACGTTATTCAAACAGTCTCAAGTTCAAATCACAATCCTTTCGATCTATCACGCTAAATCTTTTATTAGTATAAAACGAGATGTCGCCCAACTGAAACTGTCATTATAAAGATGTCAAGTTTCGTAGTATTTCTACCTTCGAACGCATCACCCGATATTTACCCGGAAAATACACCTTCTAGCTTTAAAGTTCAATTAGCAAAACCTTTAAATTTTAATAATGAAAAATGGTCTTGCGCATTAGCAGAAATAATTCTTCCTAAAACTTATTCGAATATAACAAATGAGAATTCGCATTTCCAAGTAGGGCACGTGTCAGATGTTATTTCACCCGAAGAAAATCAATGGGATTATATTAAAATTGAAATTCCACCAAAACGTTACGAGGGTGATCTAGATCGAAATAAGAATAATATTCCAACATCTCTTCAAAATAATATACTTAACGAGTTTGCTAAAACTATTGAAGCCAATCAAGTACTTAAAGGAAAAATACATATGAATACGGTAAAAGTTGACGAAAACGAAGACAGTTCAAAATTAAAAATACAGTTACAAAAAGATGTGCAAGTAAGAATACCTCAAGCATCGCCCCTAGCATCTGTTCTGGAATTTCGAGAAAATGATTTTGTCGACAGTGATTATCTTTCTAATTATCCTCTCTCAAATCACGCTAAAACTATTTCTTTAACTTACGCAACAAATTTTATCGAAGTACGAATTAAAAAAGCGTTAGTTGTGAATAAATATCAACAAAAATATTTACCACGACAAATTCCCGTGGAAGAAATACAATCACAACCCAGGAGAAAAAAAACAGAAAATTAACAAGAAACCGAAACTAAAACCAGAAGTGAAACAAGAGGAAAAACCAAAACTTGAACCAAAAACAAATTTAGAAGAAAAGCCAAATTTTAAACTAGAAGAAAATATAAACATCATTTTACCAACAGAACCTTTAATTCTAAATATTAATGAAGACGTCAACCAACCAGAAGTTTTAAATCCTTCCGAAGAAAATATTCTACCAAGTTCTCTCCCAATACCCATTAATCCACCATCTCAGCCTGTTATTAAACAAATACAATGGAATAATTACGCGATTGTTTTTGAAGCGGGCAGATATGAGGGAGAAAGACAATATAATAATGAAATTCAACCGTTCACATTACACTTAATTATACGTGATTTATTAGAACGATGTAAACCAAGACAGTTTGATGGATTAAAAACCGCAATATCTTCCGATGATGAAGATAATTTATATTTTAATTTAGAAATACCGGTAGGAATGGAAATTAAATTTCAAAATCCATTAGCAGATCTTTTTAAAATTCCACCAGACACTTATTTTACGGGTATTCAAAAATTTGGCCCGTTAAATAATTTAAATAATATTACTTTTAATTCGCGTACTAATTTTATCGACATACGTATTGAGACTACAAAAATACCGCAATTTGAGCAGGAAGATTGGGCTTTCTATTCCGTATCAATCATACAACCTTTTTTATTTGAAGGTCAGAGAGATGATTTTGGAAGTATTATCCCATTATCTTTGCATAGGCAATTAAAAAACGAGATTCAACAGGCGACTAACTTCCCCCCTTTAAATCGGTACGAAATTAGTTACGCAATAGAAGAAATAAATCGAGGTCATTACTTAAGAATTTCATTCCCTAAAGATCTACAAATTGCCTTCACTGGGAGATTAGCAAATATTTTTAATATAAACGCGCCAGAATTTCAAAATGGTGTAATTAGCAGTAAAAATCCTTTAAAAGTTTATGAGGAAAAATTTATGTCAGATGAAGAATCTGTTATAGATTTTAGGTACAATAAAAATATTCCAATCGAACACCCTAACTGGGAAAATGACAGTTATACGTTTGAACGAAACTATTACGAGGCTGATAAAGATTTAAGCGGGAATTTTAAACCGTTATCTGTTCATTTCAAAATTTTGAATGAACTTCAAAAATATTTTGATTCGCATATCTCACTTAAGGCGGGTTTTTTTATTTTCAAAGAAAATGGAAATTATTATTTTCAAATTGAGTTAATGAGTGGGTTGGAAATTAAAATATTCGGTCCTCTAGCAGACCTCTTACAAATTGAGTACAAAGTAGATTATATATCCTCAGTTTATAAAAGCAAACCATTAAACCCTCTTCAAATTAGATTAGAATTAGATAATACGGCTAATTTTATAATTTTTCGAAACGATTTAAACAGAGTTGAGAATAGTCGACGACAAAAACGTGATATTGATTTCCACAATTACGAACATGGTAAAAATAATAAACTAAATATTGTAGACAAATTCCATTGTCGAATTCCAACTGGTGTGTACCACACTATTGATGATATTTTATTAGCAATGAAAAAATCATTGCCACATCAGAGTTGGGCTAAATTCGAGTTTAATTTTAATTCAGATTCGACAGTTTCAGTTAAAGGTTTGGGTGGAAACAGTTTTTTAACCTTGCCAATAGATAACCCCAAACTCGGGCGAATGTTAGGTTTTTCAAACAATCAAATTGAAAGGCCTCTTTTTAACGAAATAGGTATGTACCCCGCAGATCTCAACCACGGAATATCCGGAATTTATGTCTATACAAATATTATACAACCTATAATAACAGGACACACTAATACCCCCCTGCTGAGAATTATCAAATTAAACGAAAATAAAAATCGAGCACAGGTTGAAAGATTTCATTTTTTAGACCATTTTCCAGTTCTCTACGATCAAATACAGACTATAGAAATTTCTTTAAGGTCGGATTACGGTGAACTCCTGCCATATAAAACAGGCAAGACTATTATTAAATTAATATTTAAAAGACTGGATGCTTAGTCTAAAGTACACTTAAAACAAGCTCATCATGGAAAGATATTATCATCATTATGTTCAAACAGGACGCGGATATAACATCTTTCGAGGAAGTCAATATCAGACTGGGCGTGGATTTGGGTCAATTTTTAAAAGTTTAGCAAGATTCGTAACACCTCTTTTTCGACCCGTAGCTAAATCACTCGGTATTCAAGGGTTGGTTATGGGGAAAAGGATAATGGACGATGTTGTTGCTGGTCAAAATTTTAAGGAGTCGTTAAAAAAAAATAGTAAAATTGCTGGAACAAATCTTTTAAATAGTCTCGGTGATACCATATTAAATACACAGAAAGGCTCTGGAGCTCGAAGAGTAAAGAAGCGCAAATCAAAATTACGCAATAAGCAAAGAAAACGCAAGAGAACAAAAACCGATTTTCTTGACTAAAGCATTATGCCTCAATTTGAATCTATGTGTTCGGAGTTAGAGCTTTTTAACGAACCCCTGATTAATGGTAATATTGAGGGGAATAAATTTGTAGACTATTTCCCTATAGCTCCCTTGTCTAATGCTACACAGATTGATTTTTCTATCCCCGGGGGAGATTATTATATTGACATGTCAAACTTGATGCTTAAAATTCGAATTCGGGTTAAAAAAGAACAAAACGGTGTTTTAATAGATATACCAGCAGCCGAAAAAAAAGTATCATTATGTAATCTTCCATTGCATTCTATTTTTAGCCAAATAGACGTGTTTATGAATGAGACTTTAGTACAATCTAGCAACAACTGCTACCCATATTTAGCATATTTAGCAACAGTTTTAAATTTTGATAAAGGCGCCAAACAATCTTACAAAACCGCCGAGGGCTATTACGAAGACGGGTTTTGCGACCCAACGCTAGCGTTTAACGATGTTCATAAAGATAAAAAAAATAATGGAATTTTAAAAAGAAGTAAAGATATTGCGGGATCGAAACTTTGTGAATATATGGGAAGACTTCATGTAGACTCTTGTAAAATAGACAAATTTCTTTTAAACAAAGTGAATTTAAGAATTCGACTCTTGAAAAATTCCGATGAATTTATACTTATTTCACAAGAAGATGTTAATATCAAATATAGATTAATTATCGAAGAAGCTGTTCTTACTGCTAAACATATTCTCGTAAATCCAGATCTACAGCTGGCACATAATGCTATATTGCACAAACAGAGGGCTTTGTACGATCTAACACAAACTGTTGTTAAAACTCTGACAATTTCAGCAGGCGCGAGCGATTTCGTGAAGTCAAATATTTTTTTAGGTAAAATTCCAAATCGGGTAATAATCGGAATGGTAAACAATTCTGCTTACAACGGGTCTAGTCGAGAAAATCCCTTTCAATTTAACCATAATAATCTCTCGTTCTTACAACTTTCATTAGACGACCAGAATATACCAGAAACTGCTCTAACTCCAGATTTTAATAAAAACCTCTATACTCGGTCGTATTATTCACTATTCTCGGCAATGGATTTAATCGGAAATAACTCTGGTAATTGTATTGATTACGAAAATTATAAAAACGGTAATACATTATTCGCGTTTGATTTAACTTACGATTCCTCGGCAAACTCTAACAACCTCTCAATTCAACGAAATGGTAGTTTACGTATGGTAATGAAGTTTGCTTCCCCCTTAACTAATATTCAAAACATAATTATTATTGGAGAATACGAAAACCGATTTGTCATTAACCAAGAGCGTCAAGTTACGTATATTACGGAATAAAATCAATCAACGACGGCAAAGATTGATTAGTTGTTTCGCGAAATCGTAGTGGTAAAGATGTCTCGAACTCACAGTCTCTCACCTAAACAAGAAGTAACGGTGCTAGGTTATGTAAATCCATACATCAAAATTTACCGACTAGACACTTGCGCCGAATTTGAACTGAATTTGGAAGCCTGGCAATCTCTATTCACATTCGAAAAGGAAATAACTGATTTTTTTGAAGACCAAGTTGCTAGTTTTCACACCTGGCTTCCTCTTGAAGGTTCAAAGATAAAAATCGACTGTTTCAAGGGACAAAAGGAAAAACTCGTGGATGTGCGTGCTTGTGCCAGAGGAAAAAACCATTTGTATCATCTTTTCTATTCTTCAAATTATGGTTTTAATCTCAACCAAGCAGGGTGGAAAAGATTAAAACATTGTAAACATACAATTGATCAGGAGATTAATTTAATTTTGTCGGCAAAAAATATTATGCGTGACATAATTGTACATGAGCTTACGGATAAAATGTTTGAAATTACCGAAAATTGTGAGAATCCGCATTGTAAATCTTCGATTGCTCACGATGTCTCTTGTAAACTAGGATTTAGCACAAATTTTGAAGACCGAGTGGAAAATATGATATTAATAGCTATCCCCCAATTAAACTACGATCATATTGTTGTAAGATTCCAAAAGGAATTTGGTCTTGATCCCTTAATAGTAGAAAGTCAATTATATTTTGATATTGTACAAAATGTTTCAAACTTAAAATGCGATTTAATTTATTAAAATAAAAACTTTTACTATAATCTGTTTTTATTATTTCTATTCAAACATTTAAAGATGGTGTTGTCAAAAACAGACAAACAATTAAGTAAAGTTTATTACGATGTTGAAAACCCATACAGTTATTCTGACAGTGTTACTTTAAGAAAAAAATTTCCCAAAATTTCGGAAAAAGAAATTAAAAATTTTCTCAGTAAACAACCAACCTACACACAACACAGAGCTAGGAGATTAAATTTTAAACGTAACAAATTATATGTAACGACGATTGATGAGACATTTATGGCCGATTTATTAGACCTCCCTATTTTACAAACTTTTAATAAAAAGTACCGCTATACGTTATTAGTTCAGGACATTCTAAGCAAATTCGCGTTTATTCTGCCAATTAAAAATAAAACCTCGAGCGAGATTGTGAAGGCCTTTAGAGAGATTTTCAAAAAACGAGTACCCCTTAATTTATGTACCGACGCAGGGACAGAATTTCGAAACGCCCCATTTCGCGCTCTCTTAAAACGTTATAACATCCACCATTACCTCACGTACTCCGAGAAAAAAGCTTCTATGGTCGAGAGACTCGTTCGCACGGTAAAATCTAAAATTTTTAAAATAATTACCAAGACCGGCGATTTACACTATCTTAATAAACTACCATTAATTGCAAAAGCTTATAACGCTCAAAAACATTCAACAACGGGAATCGCCCCTAAAGATGTCAATAAAAACAATGAATCGGCAATTTGGGAAAAAAACTATGGCAATCTTAGTATGATTGGAAAGGCAAGTTTAAAAATTGGGGATAAAGTTCGATTAGCCGTTGCAAAAACAACATTTGATAAAGCATACAGGGGAACGTTTACAGCCGAAATATTTGAAATTCATAGAGTAATTACGAGAGATCCCTGTATGTATATTGTGAAAGATTTGACCGGCAATATAATTAAAGGAGCTTTTTACGCTCAAGAAATAGTTAAAATTCAAGTGTAGAGCGCTACAGTCTTTATTCAACAATTTGTTATCCATGGGTAAAGTACACATTCTCCTGGGTCTCGCGATTGTAATATTTGGAGTGAGCGCAACAATAGTTTCCTCCGCGATGAAATTTAAAAAAAGAAGTCCAGAATACAGCTTAGATATTGGAATTTGCGACAAAGCCTTCAATTTAGGAAGAGACACGTACCTTGTAAAATGTAACGAAACTTTTGACGTGCGACATTTTAAAAAGAAGACGGTAGTTTAAAACCATCTATCAGAGGAATCAACTTAACAAAAGATCAATATGAGAAATTATGCATTTTGACAGTGACGTGAAAGATGAATACTAATCAAATCCAAGCTATACTTAAGTGTGACCCCCGTTCGAGAGATAAATTTATCGGAGTGTTTCCCGCTAATAGATTACCAAAAGTTCCAATTAAAAAAAATCATATTGTTACGTAATCAACACCGATCCTGATACGCTTCCAGGGTCTCATTGGACGGCTGTTTACAAATCGGGCGACACTCTGGACTTTTTTTGTTCTCTAGGAAGATCACATCGTGACTATGGATTTTTGCTAGAGCGATATAGCAAGCGTATTCGACACAATACTCATAAATTTCAATCAAATAAAAGCCAAAACTGCGGACCACATGTGATTTATTTTCTAACCTCGAGATGTATGGGGATTTCTTACAGTAAAATAATTAACGAATTGTATAATTTCGATTTAAAAAGAAATGATAGTTTAGCGTTGTTGAATATATGTATTCATTTGATGAAAGAGTGGAAACGAAATAAATCGATTTGTTTAAAATAAAAAAATGTTTATTTATTTCACACATAATTATTTTTTACACATTTTTTATTATTCTTGCCAACGAGAAGGAGGGCGGGTCTGTCTTTTAGGCCTCGGCGATTTTTTTGGGGGGGATGGTAATTTTAATTTTTTTTGCGGCGATATTGGAACGCCACCGACAGCACCCTCCTCCTCCAAAGACAGCTCTCGATCCCAATCATCTTCCTGACTTAATTGACTTCCAATATCGGTATTTTCTAAGTATTCTTCAAATATTTCATTTTCTCGACTTAATCGTTTACGCATTCTATCATCGGTAATTGTCTTTTGTTGCTTAACAATCGGCGTAGATGCTTTCCTCTTCCAAGATTCTACATTATTTAAGAGACTCGGGAATTTTCTACTCTGCTCGTTTTCTCTCTCGCTGAGATATTCTTTCATTTTGCGTGTCATAGTATTTAAACGTACCTCCGCAGCGTCGCCAGCGTTAACTCCCTCGGGCGTTTTGAAAGGTGAATAAATTTGCAAGGTGAACGGGGAATTTAATGGAGCAACAGGTCCGGGGGCTTGAAAGTTTGTAATTTCAACTTTAGGTACCGGAATCGCTTTTCTCATTTCCCGGGCCTCGCTCAATATTTTTAGAAATTCTCGCAATTTAGAGCGGCTGTTTAAATTAGAAGTTAATATATTTTGCAACTCATTATCTAATAAGTTATAATACGTTTCCTGGGGAGAAACAAGCTGTTTATTTTCTTGAGATATTTGTCCGACACTCGAGGCGGGAACTAAAATCATTTTTTTCATTTTATCTTTTATTGAATAAATTGGCAATTAAAGGAACAATAGAGCCTAATAAAGCCGGTATGAAGAATCCCGTACCTTTCTGAATTATTAGAGCACGCTTCTTTTTTTGCGAAATTTTCGGACTGGCTAAGAAGCGTATTGTTTTTTTATATTTAGAAAGTTGTTTTTTTTTGGCTTTAGATAATATAATTCCACCCCCTTTCAAGTTTTTGCAAACGCTTTGTAAGGCTTTTAATTGCTTTGGAGAACTGTTAGCTAATAAATTTTTACGTACCCCTCCTTTAGATTTATACAATAAATTTAAATATGGATAGTGAGTTTTAAACCTGTCAGAGGGATTTGCAATAGGAGTAGTTTTTTTACGTACTGTCTTTTTTGGTGTCATTTTCTTTAATGAACTTGATAATAATATAGTAAATTATTTATTATTGGAAAAAACTACCATTTGTGGTCCGTTTTGATTAAATGTGTACGATCTTAATCGTAAGCTATCTGGAGTGGTTACAGATGTGTCTATAAATAGTGAATTGTAAGGTTCTCCAGTAGCCATATCGTAGGCTATTTTAATTATTTTTGTGTTATTTGGAGATATTTGATTGGCCAGATATTGGATTTGACTTAGATCTCGAGGAGATTTAAACAGATTTAGATATGACATATTAAGAGAGATTAAACGAGATTGTTTGCCTCGAGGAAATAGGGTTTGTGAGATTAATACAACTGAAATTTCATAATGATGACTGTCTACGGTAACTAATTTCGCAATTTGATCATTTTTGTAAAGTTCGTCTGCTAAATCGTCAATAATAAGTAAAGAATTTCTATTTGATTCCCAGAACTCGCTGTCCATTGGCGGAAGTCCTTGAATAAACTCTATATCGGTTAAAAACTGAGATAAATCGTGGTAACCTGATTGCCAAACCGAATAACAATAAATAATTTTAATAGGAGGTTTATCAATTAATTCATTCCTCCATCTAATTAGTGAGTTCGTCCATGCTGACTTGCCCGACATGGTAGACCCTGAAACCATCATTCGAAACGGTGAAAGAAATTTTATATAAGACATTACTGTTTAAACAAAGACAACATACTACGTATTTTGTTAGTACATGGAGTGTTTTATAGAATATATGAAAAAATAAACACATTTTTAAATTTAAAAAATTATTTTATTAAAGTTTAATGTTTCTTATCAAAACCATCCCTTCACCAACTATATAAAGTTTCAAAACAACATACAAAAATAACATTTTGAATAAAAAATAAAATCATAATAGCTCTTTCACCAAAAAATAATTAATTCCCGTTTTTTAGTAAAAATTCAATTTTGGAAGTTAAAAGTTTAAATCTTAGGTTATTTAAAAATAAAGTATTTACTCGATTTTCGGAAGAGATTTCATTTACGATAACTATGTGGTTAAATGACACCTGTTTTGCAAGTTTTTTGTTACATGTTTTTTAGATTTATAATTAAAAGACAACTTTATTTTACAATTCGCCATTTTCACATTCTAAATATCCATAGGGGACACTGGAAATATTATCTTGTAGCACACGTTTACAAAAAGTCTTTTTGAAAGTTTTACTTAAGTTGCCAACACGTAAAAGCATTTTGTACTTATCTTTTATTACGTTAAAGGGAATTTTCACCTTAAACTCGGTATTTGGCAAAAAAATCATTTGTTTGAAGGCGTCGAAATGTATGATTTCTGAATTTTCCCTGGTAAGAGTTATTCCTTTAAGTTTTATAATTGTCCGATTATTTTCAAGTTTATAGCTGTAGCTTTTTGGTCCAGTTGATACGAATTTTGTGATGTATGAATTCGGAGTCTCGCACGTAAGTTCACCTAAATTACCACCAAGGGGGGGTAGCCACTCGTGTGGTTTATGTGTAAATTTTATTCCGTCCGTGTCATAATAAATTACACGCTTCCCCAGCCTATTAATTAGCTTATGCAGATGAATACGACCGTAACTGGTGACAAAGGAAGCCACTATAACATTACCTTTGCTAAAAGTTGGCGCAAGCTCACTTTTTTTTTATAGCTTACCATGGCAACATCGTTGTTGATTAAATGAAAGTCTGTTAATTTATTCGATGTGTCTGCTATAATCTCGGTTAATTGGGAGTAGCGATGTATAATTTTAGTTGATGATTTGTCCATTCTTAACGCCATTCTGCCATATAACGAATTTTGCGCCAATTTCGCGGAAGTTCTTAAGGATGGGTTATCAACAATTTCCTCAGGCTCTAACCTTACTCCATCAGCTTCGTATATCGCGTCTAAATACTCTTTTTGCTCTTGATATGTTTTAATATTGGGTGGAAATCCTGAATTTTTAACTTTTGCTCTAAAAAAAATGTCTATATATGGTTTGAAAAAATTTGTTGTAATACTATAGTGATATACTTCGAAAATTTCTAACAGTTTGTAGTTACATTCTTTTATTGAATAGTAGATTTCCACCGAGGGTAAGACTACCGTTATAGCTCGTTCGTCAATACTATGTGTACATTTGCTGTCATTTTTTATTACACAACTTCCGCATAAAGGATAATAAAGTTTTTTATTAAATCGGTATGGAAGAACGGGTAAGTAGAGGTCTCTGGGGGGGGAGGATTCGACAACTAATTATTCCAAAATACGCGTCTGGGGCATAATCAAAATTGTGTGTGATAACTTTAACATTTTTACAACCGTATTCCATTTTTTGTAAACAATAGCCATACAGGCTACAAAAGTCAAAATATCTGATTTGTTCTCCAAGTAAGGGCTCTACTTCATGATACAGCTTGATTGTTTCTACACGGCCACCTACTAGCGAATCTCTAGGGTTAATTTTAGGAATGATTTTAATTGTATTAAAAAATGCTTTCGCCTCGACATTTTTTCTCAACAGTTCTAATATCTCACATTCAAAAATTTGAATATATGTGTGGTTTGGTAAACTTTGTTCAATAAATTCTTTTCGGTCTAATTCCCTTTCTCTAATTTCTTTGAATGTTTTTCCGATAATTGAATTAAAGCTCGAGCCAGAAAAATGTTTTGGACAACCGTGCCAGAAATCACCCATTACATCAATTACTATGGGTGGATTTTCACAGTAGCCATCTACAAAATACGGACCTACAGCCTGTTCCCCAGCCGCGGATCTTACCGTTTGCAAAATTAAATTATTTTCCTTCTCGTACCAAGATAAATATTTTAATGCAATCTCGCTTTGATTCTGTCTACTTGCCAAACCGATAGCAGGAATAGTACATAGTGTATATGGTTCTAAAAACTTGTCAATAAATACATTATTAAGTGCCCCGGAAAGAGAAATACCCCCATAATTACTGATATCAATTTCAATTAGTTCTTTATATAAGATGCGAAATTTCTGCATAGCTAAGCGTAATAAATTACAATCTAAAAGACAATACGCTCTGGATTCTGATTTAATACAATAGACCGGTTCGAGCTGTTTGTGTGAATACCATTTTCTAAATTCTCGGTATTCAAATTCTTTCATTTTACGGGGTTCAAAGTATTTTTCGTCCGGAATTTTACCTGAATAGTTCAAAGTGTCTTTCGTCCAAAAAATATATGGAAAATATCCTTTAGATTGAGGCAAAGAAAACATTTTAGGAAAATGTCTTAAAGGAGCACTAACATAGTTCAAAGAATCTACAAAACGAATGTCTACACTTTTAATATAAATAGTTAGTATCTTGGCTCCATCGTAAATAACCTCGGGAATGACATGATTAATTAATTTAGAAATAATAAACATTCCGTCGAAAGATCTTAGATTATGTGCCATTACGATGAGGTTGGTAAATTTCGGCCTAATTGTTTTTCGCTTTCGTTTCCCATCCGTAAGTAAAACAGTTTCATGTTGAAACAAAAAATTGAGAAAGTTATTTACACAATATTGTCCTTCAAAAACCGTGGTTTCCACAGGCTGATTTAAAATTTCACTTTGGGCCACTAAGAGAATGGGTTTATGCACATTATTCTCAATTATGGTTTCAATATCGAAATATACATAGGATCTTGGATTCTTTTTAAATGTCGACTGTTTAACATAATGTTGGTTTGGAGGATGATCGATTTTACAAGACTCGCAAGTTGTTTCACATTTGTGAGTTTTGGAAGTTTCAAATTGAACACAGCATTTTTCGCATCTGTGGAAAAGCTTGCAAGTTTCATTTTTTAGGTGAAAACTATAACATTCCCCTTGTTTTAAATATCTATTGCAAAGTTTACATCGAATTAAAGGAATTTCTAAAATTTCGTGAAATTCTCGACCTAAACACCTTTTACATTTTATATTTGAAGCAGAAAAACAGTGGTGTTTGTTCCTACGAGCGGTAGAATAAAATTTTTTTTCGCAATTTAAACATGAAGCTACACCGCCCCAAATAGAATGTAGATTTTTAGCTACATGAACGTGCGTGCCAATTTTTACAAGTAGAATTTTGTGTTCGGCAGGGGGAAAACCCTTGAAATAAATTTGAAAATTTTCCGTGGCGTTAAATATTATTATCTGATACTTTGGGGCTAAATATGATTGAAATTTAGCTATATCACCAATTTCTACAGCGCCTCGAGCAATTCCTACATCATCGTGCAATTTCTTAGCGGCTTTAGTTTGTAATTTACTACGAAAGAGTGTTAAGGTTCGATATTCTTTAAGAACACTTGTTAATGGAAGTTTTTTCTTTTTGTACTCGGCAATTTCACAAAATTTTATTCCGACTACAAGAGCTCTCGCCACGCACAAATTATCGATATTATTGATATAGTAAAAATTGGCTTTAGATTTCAAGAAAGCATCAAGATCGATTATATCTCTGTTTTTTAAAGCTAAAATTTTTTTCCCATTTTCTGTGGGGATTTCAAAAGAATTATACTAAATTTAATTTCTCCATCTAGTAAGAAATCTTTTTTCGATTGAGCAACGCGAGCTATATGGTTAAATATTCGAGAAACAGTTAACTGATCAATTTTAATAAATTTAATGTTAATTGGATGTTCTAAATTTTCCGATTGAATTGCAAATCTGAGGAAATCGAAACCGGGTGCTTCTTGTCTTACGTATTTGATAATTTTAAACAGAATCTTTTCAAATACTGTAAAAAATAAATGTGTGGGGATTTCGTTTAAGTCTATTAGTTCTAGGTCAATATCCAGTTGTTAACATTTCCACTTTTTTGAATTTCTAGGGCTTAATTTTTTAATTTTATAAAACTTTTTATAATTAAAACTGTTTAACGATGAAAAGTCTAATTGAGAGTCCGAATCGTATTCGTCGGAGTCTTCCATGTTCTAATTTCGTTTCCAGGTCTAAAATATTATTCTAATTACTATTACGAATAATTAATTAATGAGTTTAACTTGCCTTCGTGGGTGGAACAACAATTTTTCCTTCCGTCTGCTCAATTAATTTTTTCAGCCTGTTTGTTGAGTTTATGATTCGAATAAAATCCATGGATAGTGTGTTAGCTAAGAATTTCACCCTCTTATAATCACCCTTCCAGAGTTCATCTTGGGGAAGATGTTTGATGTTTTTATATGAATATATCTGGATATCTAGATATAATCCCTTGTCGCTCGCTATTTTTCTCGGAGTTTTAGTTTCGTAAGACACTCCCCCTTTCTTGACTTTCACTGATTGTTCGATTCCAACTTGTTCGATGTTTGACATGCGACGAACCTCTTGAATATAGTCCCCATCCGATTCGTCAGACTCTAATAACATCTCCTGTTCAGGACTATCGAAAACTGAAACTACCTGACTCGCGGAGATTTGACTATTACTTGTGGAAGCCATTTTAGCCTGTTATGATTCAATAGAAAATTTTGCCCTTTTATACCAAATGTATTTTTCATTAATTTTTTTTTCAAAATATAAAACCTTGAATATTAAAGTGATTAATACTACAAGGATAGAACCCAGTTATAATTTATCAGTATTTCAACGGTATTTAAAATTGTTTGTGAATAACAATTTAAATATGTAGACATGTATAAAAATATAAAATTATTAATTATTTTTTTGAAGGACTTTATATTTAATTTTCGTGACAAAAAAGACAACGCCCTAAGAGTTTTAATATTATTGCTTTAAAAATCGATTATGGATGTAAGAATTTTGGTAATTACAGGGTTAGATGTTTTAAAATTCTATGGGAAGAAATATATTTCTGCGAGGTATAAAATTTAAACGAATGGATAAAATTATATTTCTGCAGGGTGTATTTGATAAAAAATTGTCTTTTGACTTGATTTTAAAACAGGTTAAAATCAGGATGTAAAAATTAAATATTCTGAAATCTTTCTTATAAAAGCGTGATTTCAACGTATTCCTTTTATAAACCATGGGCTCTCGCGAAGTTTTGACTGTTTCTGGTAAGATTACTCATCCTCTCGCTATTAACCCTTTTTCACTAAAATATTTAGCTTTACGTAAAGTTAGGAATTATAACCTTTTTAAAATTAACGATATTTCAATTAGAGTTGAAAATTACTGTATGAGAACTGTCTTTCTTGAGTGTAAAGCATTAATAGAACCCTTTAAAAAAATTGTTTTTGCCTGTCCCTTTATAAAAAATTCTTTCAATTTATCGCCAGCTGTTTTCGCTTCGGTTTTTTCTAGAAGAATCAATAACAATTCTTGTCTATTTGACGTTCATTCTGTTAATTTTGTCTGTCCCCACGAGGCTTTTGAGTTTGACGGCTTATTGTTCCACACTCAATCCTCTCTTGAAGGCTGGTTTTCTTACGAAATTTTACGCCTAATTGGAAAACATATGCGCCTATATAAAAATTTAAATAAGATCCCATGGTTCCGTCAACATAAAAATCGTAGGAGCCTTCAACGTGACCTTTTAATACTCTTTCAATTACAACAAGTTTCCTTTTTCCGAAAAAAACATTTATCTATTACCACTGACTTTCGCCTAACACGGTATAACATCCGTTTGGAATTAGGCATGATCGTTCTATTTTTTATTAATGATTTGGATCGACAAGAAGTTAAAATAGTTACAACTTTAGAGTAAGGAATACTAATTTTAAAAAAATAATTACAATAATTAAAATAAATATTTTTATTTAGTTGCAAATTATCTCGACCGAATCAAAATTTAAACGATCGTCGGCAACTTTTCCAACTGCGACTCAAGGTAATTACAAAAAAATTTATTTATTTTTAAAAACTAAAACTATTTATTTTTTGAAATAGGACTCAAACCTTATAAAATTTTAATTTTTTTATTTAAAGACTTTTTTGTGTTTTTATTTTTTAATTTGTTTATTTTGGTGAAAGGTTTTAATTTTTAAAATGTTTTATATTTTTTATTTTAAATGTTTTTATTTTAGAAAGTTTAAGTGTTTAAATATGTTTTCCAAATCAACTAGCTTTATTAATTTAATTCAGGCGGTGGAGGTTGTTTTTAATATTTCATAATCTACTTTTTCTTTTTTAACTAGCTTTATTAATTTAATGTTGGGATTGGTGTAAAGTTCTTTTTTCTCTATATTAAAAAATCCTTTGTTTTCATCTTTTTTATCCAACGCATTTTCAAGAAATTTTATTAGTACATTTTGTACTAGATTTAATGTTTTTCTATTATTATTATTATTTTTTTTGTTTCTTCATCTCTTGCGCTATCTTTTTTTGTTTCTTCATCTCTTGCGCTATATACCCTTGAACCTAACCTCCTATATCAAACGACCCATTAATTATTTATTATTCTTTCTGGTTTTTTTTCATGTATTCTATGTACTTTTTATACTAATATCTGTTAAACTTTAATGTTTTATGTTTGTTTTTGTAATTGATTAGTATATTAACTGAAAAATGTCTTAGTACATTTTGTACTAGGTTGTTTTTAAAAATTGAATATAATTGTTTTTATTAATTTATAAAAACATGTTTAAGAAGGATAGTGATAATTAGTAATTAATAATTATTCACAAAGACAATATTTTTAAATTTTTAAATAAAAGTCGGGCTTAAACTATAAAATCTCAATGTAAAGGATTTTACCAGGAGAAATCTAGACTCAAGATGTCTGGTGAATTACATCTAAAGCCTGTACTTTCTTTGCCGCGATCTTTAAAATATTTTCTCTTCGAGTAGTAAGAATGTTTATTCTTTGTAATACTCGTCAAATTTCGCGATGGAATCACAAGAATTTAAAGTCTGAACTTCATATGTTAGATCAAATTCAACATGTTGGCACTGTACAACATTCGATCTGTTTTAATTCAGACATTCTCGAACTGTATACTTCCGAAGCGATTAAGACCAAAACCAGTGTTTTTATTCGTGCGCTGATAGAGCAACAAAAAGAATTCTTGTGGTAAATATTTTTTAGATATATTCGTTTTTAATAGGTTAATTTATTTATATTTATAAATTCTAGCCTGAATTTCCAACCCGACATCTTGTTTTGTACCGAAGAGGAAAAATATCTTCTACGAATTGATGTAATTATAATTATTTTTAATTATACACTTAAAATATTTTTAACATTTGTGTTTTTATATTTTTCAGCCTTCACGTTATTTATACAACCTTCTTTAATTCTTTATTATTTAATTTGTTAGCTTTTAGTTTTATTGTTAGTGTTTCATATTTTGTTAAATGTTTTGAAATATCATAGTTATTAAATATTACAATAACTAATTGTGTTTTTTTGATTACTTAAAATAGCATTGTTTTAAAATAATAAAATATTTGCGAAAAATGAAAAACTTATTTATATTAGTTTAATTATTTAAAGTATTTTGGGTGGGGCCAAAACCGCCAAGGGTATAAAGCGAAGGTCGCGAATTCGTTTCCCCATCTCGCAAATAACTAATTAGCATTTTAAACGGCGAAAAAACGAAAAAAAACGAAAAAAAACGATATCAGAAGTAAATAAGTGCAAGTATTTGGTGGGGTTACATATTACCGCCGATATCTCAGGTCGACCTTGTCCGATCGTGACCAAACTTGTTGATTTGATAGACCGAGGCTTAGTGGTTGTTGACAGTGTTCGAGCGTCGAGGTCAAAGATTATCTTCAAGGTGAAATTTGAAGTTAAAAATTAAAATATTTTTTTTCGATTTTTCCAAGGACAAAAATTTTTGTTTTTGAAAATATTTTTGGGGGGGTGGGGGGTTGTTTTGGTGGCCATCTTGGCGGCCATCTTGGAAATAAAAGTGCTAAGTTTTAGTCTCCTACTACTGGCGTGCTCCCATGCTGGTACGTCTCCTGATTCCCAGTCTCCTAAGATTCCATGGCACTTGTAACATCGTAGTTCATCGCCCCATTTGAATATAGTTGAATCCGGCCTCCGCTGGTTTTTCTTGGGCAACGTGTGGATTTTTCCAGTGGTTAAACGTTTCAAGTCGATACGCTTCGATATCCATAACTGATCTTGACCAAATATTTTTCTATAGTTTCAAATGATACATTATCTAAGCCTACATGCTAAGCCTAAATTTATCACTAAGCCTACTAATGCTAATTTTATCAATATGGTTAAATTTCTACGCTAAAATTCTCAATATAAAACGCTTTTTTTTTTCAATATGCAAATTGTTTTAAATATGTCTAAAAATATAGTCTATTACAAAGAAAAAATAGTTACCTACTTTACGGTTGGAAATACTTTGTCGAGCTGTAAAAAAGACTGAACGATCCGACAGCTGGTCTTTACTCGTCAATGCTCCGAAAGGAAATGACGCGTAGGAGATTAATCAGTTCCTATCTTGTTGAGATTAATTCATCACGTGATCTAAACTTCAAATAACCCTCAAATTCTATTGGCTGTCTCTCTCTGAGAGTTTAAACTGCCTCTAATGATTGACGTCACATATTAACCCACTTGAGTTTTTGGAAAAAACCCTTTGCTACTCGAACGAGAGTTTTGGAAATACCACGTTGACGATATCAAAATCGAGCTCTCACTTGAAAATGTTTACGGAAAACAATCCTCTTGGAAAATTGAGTGACGTAGAAGATTGCTAAAAATATGGGTAAGTTTTATGTTTTTTTTTTCAATAAAGAGTCTTTTTTTTTACATTTTAGTGAAAAAAGTTACATAGGAAAAATTGTTTACAATTGTTTTTTCGCGTACAAAAGTTTATAATATTAAATAAAATGGACGAGTCAAATTTCACTCTTTTTTATCATTACAAGGCCCAAAGCTAACTGAATCTCAGTTAAATTATCTAAGGCAATGTTTTTTTCACCAATCTTATTTTGCGTGTACTAAAGATATATTGTTAATGACGGGTAGAAAACATCTTTTAATGGTTCAAGACGGTAACAGATTTCAATGACTTTTAGAGGGTACTTTAAATAGACCGTGCGGGAATAATGCAATAATATATTTCTAACAATGATTTGTTTTCATGCTAGATTGCGTAAACCACCCCGTTGTCCTAACTATTATACCAATACTTTCTGATTCTATTTTATTTATTTTTTGTTTTTGGATGGTTTTTTTATTCGAAAGTAAATGGTTTGGCGCTCGTAGAAGCGCTCGCATGTTTTCGAGAGGGTTGAGTCTTATCTCTAAAAGATACCAGATGGCGTGGGAATATATTGTTTTATCCTCTGGAACCGGATTTTTTCCAGTCAGTTACCATACTTCTCTCTCTAGCTAATGGAATCGCCAAATTCGATGTGATGATTTTTCTAACATGATTTGCGAAAGATAAAAATATCTTGTGGTCGTTTTTTTCCCAATTTTTGGAAAACTTTTGGTAGTACGTTTTTGTACTCTGTCCTTTAGTTCTATGCAGAATATACATTACGCAATATTCGCCGCTAACGTTACTAGTTAGTCCTTGCAATCGTCTTTTACTAAATGTCCACGTCTTACACATTGAATTTAAATATTTTCTGATTATTGGTAAAAACGGGGGAAGCCCCATTGAATAAAAGTAGAATCCTCGTTTTCTGCCATCAACGTAGACGCAGATCCAATGAGAACCTGTTTCGCCCCTTTTATCAAAATTAAGGATAAGCGATTGTGGGTATTTCGCGACGGGTTTTAAATTATCGGAAGAAAAAACGCCTTAAAAGTTCGGTGTTTTATACAGTGCCTGAGATAAGTCAACGTTTGTCGTAGTCATTTTAATAGTCTCGAATAATGTTCCTATTTTTATCTATCTGTAAACAAGATTGAAATTCTGCGTACACGATAACGACCGTAGAATCTTTTAAAGGGGTACCAAATCCTAAATCTAAGCGTAGTTGCCCTCTCTTTACGGGGTTCCAAAACGTGACGTCACTGGCCGAATTATCGGGGGTTAAATCAAAAGCATATAAGGCAAAGCCTAGAGGAAAGTCCGCCAACGCGACGTTATTTCCCTCGTCTTTGTAGTGAATCCCAGTTCCCGAGAATAGCGAATGATAGGCTAGCGTAAATTATTTACTATTAAAATTTGGGGTCAACGCATTTGAAGGGATTTGTTCGTTATCGACGTATAGAGCCAAATAATTTAGATCGAAATTTTCAAAATTATAAGGATTAGACTTAACAGAACCCTTATACGCTTATATGGTGGCTAAACCAATAATGACTCTGTTTGGCATTGGACCTAAGAATATATTGTCAAAACTATCGTTCTGAATCGAACTAGCCAATGTTTTTGCTTTAATTTCGGTACGAGTAAAGGGATATTTGGCATTGCTACGAAATAATAATTGCTGATGGGCTAATAAAATTTTAGGCATCATTTTAACTTTACGTACAATTAGAGCTGCGTCTATAAATTCGACTTTATACGCGTCGACAGTGTCGCTAAAAAGGGCAAAATTATCGCTATTTCTAGTTAGTGACACCTTAAGTTGTACGCCAGTAATTAAATATTTGTTAAAATTAAAAATTTCACAAAAAATGTTCCCGTAAAGTTCAATTTCTTTCGAATCCGCGGCTAGGGTTTGACGCTTGGTGAATCCGGTGTTCTTCAGGAGGTCCATACTTCCGGCCGTGTCATTGTACCATCCAGATGTCGCTAGGTGAGTGTTTTTCGCATCGTTCCCAAAGTTGAGCAAGGTTTCAATATACGCCCCATAAGGGTAATTCGCGGCCGAAGGTGAAACCGTCGTATCATTGAGTTTCACTTCGCATTGTTTGAATAGCGAATGCAGAGAATTGTTAACGAGCGAAACGTTAGACCCGGCATCCAAGTTGTCACCGTTGGTCTGACGATTTTGACTTTACAATATATCATTGTCATGGCCAAATCGCTGTAAGAGTCTCCCGTACCCGGTACCGCAAATTCGATGATAGAACTGCTGTCGATAGACGAGATTGGCTTGTACACTTTGTTCAAAAAGTCTTTGCCCGTGGGATATTTCGAACATTTTCGCCCGACATTTCTTGTATAGTTGCATCAAGTCGAAGCGGACATCAGTAATAGATTAATAAAATGTTTAGCTATGAATTGGCCAAAATCATTTTCTGGATAGACTTATATTTTGGCCTATTTTGGCCAAAAAGAGGGGGTGTCAACTTTTTAATTTTTGATCTTAGGTCATTTTAAACCCGATTTTCGTAATCTCCGGGGTTGATTTATATTCAGAAAGTGTTGGAATTATTGAAATCGACGCATTGGTTCAAAAGATATTCACCAAAGAAGTTTTCACAGAAATTAAGAAATATCTAAACATCTCACAAAGCCATTTAAAATAATAAATGTTGACGGGTTTTGTCGCCATCTATAGTTTCTAGAAGTAATCTTTTTTTTTATTATAAATATGCAACAAATTGAAGGTCAACATTAATATTTTCAAGTGCTCATTTGAGAAACGAACAGGGGCGACGCCAGAAAATATTTAGGTGTAGGCAAAGATTTTTTAAAAGTGCGCTCCTTGTTCCTCAAATACTTAACATTAAATTTTTAGAAGTTTTTTTATATATTGAAAATAGATTTAAATTTATTTTATAACTGTTAACTAACTTTAAAAAATAAATTTTAAATATAGTGTTTAGTTAAGTTACAAATTTGAAAAGTCAGGAAATGTTATAATTTTTTTATGGGGGGCACCGTATTGGTTTTTATTGAAAAACGTAAAGAAATAAAAACCTAGAATCCCGTGTGGTAGATATCAATTGTTCCCCCCCCCCACCCCTGGTGCCGCCCCAGGAAATCAGCAAAATGTTGCAAACACCAATTAAGATGCCTTCACGCGCTGCTGTGACATTAGTTAAAATTGTAAAAGTTAAAAAAACCGCAACATTATAAAAAAATATATAAATTCATCGTAGGCCTTACCGCTTAAACGATTAGGGTCGTACGCTTCGATCGGAGGCATGTTATTGGCTGAAACCAACCACGTTACTAGTGACGTGGCGAAGGTCTCGTAAAAATCGCGAACCGAGGAGCGATAAAGTCTTGTCTGGTTAGAAGAGAGCGATTTTAAGAAAATCGCCCTCGCTCGGCATTTTCCCTCTTCCCGATTCGCAATATCGCTACGATGAAAACGCCAAGAAATTTTCTCGCGCGACTTTTAAACATATCTCTCGCAAATCGCTGGATTTTTTCTCGCAAATGGCCGTCATGAAAACGGGCCTTTAGTGTTAATGGTACTAAAACATTAAATACATTTCAGAAAAAACTGACAAACTTTAATTATTGTGCAATATTTTAAATTATTTTTATTTTGTTATTTTAAAATGAAACATTTCATTTTCTTCTAGCACGTTCAACCTAAATATTACCTTTAACATCCTCAGCCGTTCACGGTAAACCGGATATTTTTCCGAATTTGATCTATTTGATGTTGTCTAAGCCGGATGCAACGATCGCTTCCTGTCACGTTCGTTGAGCAGCCACCTTTTAGGATTGATAGTTAAGCCGAATGTAGGTTAACGAGGTAGGTAGGTTAACCGCTAGAAACAGCCTTTAAACTGAGCGAAATATTTTTTAACCTTTATGTTGTAGTCTAAATTAAATGGGAAATTTTATTGTTTGTAAATCATAAATTTGCATACATAAGACCCTAAATAAATCAACATTTGTGTCTTTTAAAAATTATAATTGACTATCCTAGCTTGTACTTATTTTATAGCTAGAAATGTTTTTTTCTTTTTCGTAGTATTATCCCAGAAAATGTTTTCTAAAAGCGTCATTTTAATTTTTTTAAATATTTTTGTATTATTCGCAGCCTTTTAATACACTGAATAAAGGCTCTCAAAACGGAGAGACCAAATATATAAATATTATTTAGTTAATATTCTTATTTTATTTTATTGGTTTGTTTAATATATAAATTATATTTAAAATAAATTTAAACGTTTAGTGAATAATTTTTTCAGAAAAGTTATTTTAATTATTTTTTGAAAACTTTACCATCATGCAAGAGCTTTCACGCTCTAAACTACTCGGCCAAGCTCTCTCGTTATGTCCGCTATAATTTTCTATAGTAGTTTTTTAAGTATTTATCTGCATCATCCGTACGCTATTATACTTCTAGAAATGATTTATCAAGGACCAAACCCAAAAAAGTAGAACATTAACGTCAAATTATTTGAATCGTAGCGGTTTTCGCCATCTGATGCGATTTTTGTACAATAGTAATCTTTAAAAATATTTTTTAATATAAGACTTAATAAACTATTACAAATTATATAAAATTTCCTTACAAAATTCTAATATCAACGATTCTTTTAAATTTTAACTGAATCAAGCTTTGATTTCTGCGTTTTTAATTTTTTTTAATAAAGCTTTAGGAATTCAATTGAGATAACTACCTATTTTATAATTAATATATTGGTGGAAGTATATTTATTACTTTTTGATGATTAAGTATTGAAGTAACACGCCGTTATATTACCACAACCGATGGAGCTCGATTTTTCTGAGGTCACGTGCCGGAAAAGGGTAAACGCTTCGTAACAAAACCGTCAATGGGAAAGCTCTCAGTATTCGAATCTAGGTTACGAGTTTAAATTACCTTTGGTTAAACTTCGCCCTACAACGGTAGGTGCTCTGGGGATGGGTAGACGGTTTCTGCAATTTTTATTTCTTCGCGTCCACCGTTTGAGATTTAATAGAATAATTAATATTAATACGACTTCATTAAAACAAGATAATATTGCTTTAATTAAGGCGGCTAACCAATGACTACGGATTGTACAGGGTTTAACCATCATATTTTATACGTTATGCTAAATAAAAACAGGGGAACAAGTCTAAGAAAAATTTGTTTCCCAGATACCAGAATTACCTGTATGCCTCTCCTATTATATTGGTACTGGTTTTTCTTCAATCATACAAGCTATAGATGCAATTATGTTGATAGAAATAATCAAACTACCTAAATTATATATTGTTTAAATGGAAAATTTATATTTACCAGCATCGTTTTTTTAAATATAACAAATATTTTACACTTTTCCAATAAATAATATTTAAAAATAAAGTCTAAGCCGTTTGCAACACTATCAATGGAATGGTGGAAACTTAATACGACCTTGCTAGTTTATTGACGGGAAACAGGAAATGGTAAATAGGTGATTTTCTCCTCGCTTCCGGATGCCTGGTTTTTAAAGCGTTGTAGCTGTAACATTTGTAATAGAATAAATTACATATTTTCCGATACTGGATTTATTTTATATTACATTCAAAGTTACCGAAACAGAAAAACTTTGTTAAATTTGAGCTCTGATTTTTAGAAAACTAGTCTCTAATTCATATCAAGAGCTGGTTCAACCTAAATATTATATTTTACATGCTCAGTTATTACCGTTAAACCGAAGCGGGATTTTTTTTCTGAATTTTTTCTACTTGATGTTATCAAATCCAGATGCAATGAACGCTTCCTGTCACGTACGTCGAGCGTCCACTCTCTAAGAAACTACCGTAACCGAACGCTAATTTCACCATAAAAATTACAGTCATATGAACGTATCAAATTTTGCCGTAAAATTAACGGTCAAATTAGTGTTACGTTACTTAAAGGTAATCTGATATTTAAAATTACGGTGAAACTTGAAAATTTTGACCGTTAAATTAACAGTGATAATATATATTTTTTTCCTTTACAGTGTGTCAGAATTTATAGCCCCGAGTACCTTGTAACAGAGACCATACCACCGAATGCATTTCATCATAGTGCCCTACGCCAGCGTCCACCTAGCCCGGACAGGTGACAAATCCAGCATGGGTAGTAGTAAAATACTACTGATGGTCGCACTTTTACTCAAGCCACTCAACCCAGCAGCAGGTGCAGCAATGGGTGGACCAATCCCCACTTCGGGCACAGCAGTGGGATTAAGAGTAGATGCTGTAGCAATTCCAGCCGACACCCTACCTACGGAGGTAAAGAGTCAAACCCTTTGGAGAGAGCTCCTAAAGGGGAACGACGAGCACACAGCAGCCCAAGTAACCCGGCACAGCTGGCACTGGAGATCGCGGTGTGGCTCCAAAAGGCCGGGAAACAGGACCGCCGTGCCCTCATACGGAGGCCCGCCGCCCCACAGCAGGCTACCTAATCCGCCGAGGTGGTCAGTTTACACTGACACTCTCCGTTAGCCTGAGCCGAAGCTCAGTATCCAGCCCAAACCTGACCGAAGTCGGAGGTGGAGATAGGACCATTTGATCAGAGCTAACATCTCCCAGTGTGCCACCGCCCTTATGGGTTACAAGAGCTGGACCCCGACTCCCCGGTAAAGTCACCAGTTATTGCACACTCTAACCCATTGAGGGCCTTTTTAACTTTACAATAACACAACATTAAATAAAAGTGTTGACCGTTGAAATAGGTTTTTAACCCTAGAGCTGGTGGGAAAATGTTTTTCTACGGTAACGCGACATTAAGTAAAACAATCGGTCGAGCAAAATGGTTTAAAGGGAACTATAAGCTTATGTTTTGAAAGAACATTAAATTGATCTTTTTATAAAGTATCCTGGCCTTCTTGTTTAAATGTGGCTCTTAAGTCTTAGAGCGCGCGCTTCAGACCCGAGGAATATAGTTTTTCTAGCGCGTGTACAAATAGCACGTGCTAAGAACATACTAATAAGGCTGAGTTTTGTTTTATTTGTATTTTTTTTTATAGAAATATCTATTTAATAAAAATTTATGTTTCAATAGGTATTTTTATAAAATAAAACTATAAAAAAATTAAAGTTTAAAATGTTTTTCTCTACATCAAGGGCTTAAGCTTTTTAATACTTTATTGGCACGCCCGTTTCCCACGTGGACTTCAAACATCAAAGTCTGTATCGATTCGAGCACGTGCTCTCTATCTTCAATAACTATAGCAAGTAACCTAGAAAAACCTTTACACGTGACATCCCATAATTTATAGCAAACATTTGGCCCACTAGTGCCAAAAAAAATCTCCAATATCCTGATGAAAACAAAATGCTCTAAGAACGAAACATATGAGACCACTCTTTTAAATTGAATTCAATTTCGCGGGTTTGTGAACCGTCTCGTGGTGACGCCATCCAAAAACGGGAGGTAAGTGGTGACCTCATTATTATCGTTTCAAACGTCCTATGATAATGGTTGAATGGGCATCTAAGAATATTCTTTTCGCCACGAATGCGTGACCGGTAGCTTATTTTATTGGAAGCCTTGACGACGTAAATTTTAAAATGAATAACCCTTAGTACGGCCACGCCATTCACGGCGAATAGTTTGTTCTTAGATCGCCATTGAATAACTCTAGACCAAAATTGGGCTTGAACGAATCAATCCTGACACGGAGCACCTATGTCCATAGACCAAATTTATATTGGTCTATAACTTAAATCAAAACTTATGTTTTTCAGATTTTACGCCCAATTAACTTTACAGCTATTGCTGCCATCTTTTATATTTTCGAAATTTATCGCTATTTTAATAAAAAAATATATTGGCCTTTTAGTTTATAAATTTGCCGTTTTTATGTAGTTCTAAAAACTAGCACTTTCTACTTAAAACGGGGCTTTACTTTAGGCTTCGTACGTAGTACATTTGAGCGCAATTGCATTTACAATTTTTTTTTATTCGATTGTAACGTGTGGGACAATACAGTCCTCTCGTCCATCTGATTAATCAGGGCGAGATATGTGTAACGGCCACGCCAACGGGGGGATACGTGGGGACAGGGGGGGATACGCGGGGACAGGGGTGGGGACACCCGTGGCGGAAGTATTCCGACCACCCGTTGGGGGATTGGTGGTCGTCCTCACACGGCCATCCACAAACTCTGCCTCCCGGGCGCCTGGGATTACATTTACAATTCGCCTAAGAGAGCCCGACAAATTCTAGTATTAATAAATCATATCGTGACTTATAGATGGCGTTTCGTAGGTGAAGGCGCTATTTTTAATATTTTTTAAGATAATTTTATTTTACAGCAGACGCATTGGCGATACTTTTATTTTACTGCAGTAGTAAATAATATATTATCGAAATGTAGTTGGAAACCTCGCTAATAACGTTTTTTTTATCAGATACGTCTATGTTCATATCGGCTTAAAGACTATGAGCCAATTCTAAGTCGACCCTTTAGAAATCGGCCAACGGATTAGGCGCCGACTTTAAATCGTCTCCAAACTACGGAAACTTTTCTTGTACGTACGCGTTTTAAAGTCGGTGTGGGGTCGATTACCCCAGTAGCACGAATTCGTCGGACCGACTTCGCTGAAAATGCCTTCCCCGACTCGGTCGGCTTTTATTCCGCCAAAGGGTCCTAACTTCACCGTCGGCCGACTGCATGTTTTAAGTCGGCAGTGAGTCGTAACGTCGAGGTCGGCCCGACTTTTTACTGAACAGGTGGCCCACCTCCAAAACATCCAGTCTATCAACAAATATTTCATGGCAGCATATTAATTTGCCCGATTTCTTTCATTAAAGCCCAACCATAAAACAGTAATTGGCCCTACCAATATGCGTCATACTGATAGTTACTTGTAAAAATGTTTCTTAAACCGGTTTTATAGTCTAACTATTTTTATGGGTATATCGGTACATAACATTATATTTAACGTTATAATGTTTTAATACATAAAATGTTCAATATTAGTACAATCATGGCACACATATTAAAGTGGCCGCTTCAGAACTAAAACTATTAGTTCCTCTATCACAAAATAGTCACCGTATAAAAATATTAAAATAGAGGCCGAATATTACAGGTAATAACTTACAATTTCTGTACCAAAAATGTTTAAATATAAAAATAACACATATATAACTTCTAAGCCACTTAACTATTGAGGTTGAGAATCTTTGACATAAAAATTTTTACACATCTAAACTTATTTTCAACACTCATACTTATGAGTTTTTCTTAAAACATAAAGTTCTATTAAGTCACTATAATTACTGCATTAGTTAAAAAAATATTCATTAACTTTCACTATTTGGACTGCAGTGTTAATAATTATAGAGGCCACACACTAGGAACTATAATGCTCAATTTCTGTAGTACAAAATTCTCACACAAAATAGAAGATAGCTAAAAACCATTGAGGCCGAGTCTTTGGCACTAAAATTTTCAATTACGCTACCACAAAAACTTGCAAGTTCAGAACTTAAATTATCACATGTTATGTTCTTGAGGCGTTATACAGGGTGTCTCAATTAGCTCGATCAGGCCATTTTTCTCAAAATGTATTTATGCTAGGGTTCTAAACTTTTCAGGGTTTATTTGTTAGGTATGGGAGGCTTTGGTTACTAAATTTCAGAAAAATCGAACGATTTTGTGCCGTTTTGGAAAATTTATTTTTCACCGGTAGGTGTCACGCAAAATGTTTCAATAATAAAGTTGTAGGGCATAGTCGAAAGTGTAAAAATAATTTTGGTTCGGTTGAAAAAGACCTATTTTTCACTGAGTTTGGAGGTCGGGGGAAAAACAAGTTGTACTAGCAGGCAATAGCCTTAACGTAAACAATCGTACATAATCACAACACACATGTACAGATCTGCATAAAGTTATTGTTAAATAAAATTATTACGTTCAACACCTAATTAGACGAAGTAGACAAAGACCGCGTCTTCCATTTCGACGTGGTTACGAGTAAGATCATAAAACCAAGATTTGTAGACCAAAAATTACGCTTATTTTTCTTTTGTTGTTTTTAACGTGAAATATCAATTGTAGTATTTAAAGCGTTTACATTTCAAAGTTAAAACATTATCTCAGCTTGGCCGATTGTTGTCCAGTATGCCTCTTTACACTCGAGATCAGCGTGCTAATATGCTAGAATTATTTTACGGAGATGGTCGTCGTAATGCTACTCTAGTAAAACAGATATTTAGACGAAGATTTCCCAATTGCAGACCAAGTCATACGGCGGTTCTTAGAGTGGTCCGCGACTTCGACAACTGGGGTAATATCAATCCGAGGTTTCGTGGTCGTGGTCTCCAGGACATCGACATGGAAAACACCATACTTGCCTACTTGGTCGCCTATCCACGAGCGAGCGTCAGGACTGCCAGCTTTGACTTAGGGTTGGATCGAAACTACGTTTGGAGAACACTCAAAAGACACCATTTTCATCATTATCGAGCGACACTTCACCAAGGACTGCATGACGGTGATATACAGCGCCGACTCGACTTCTGCAATTGGTTTTGCCTCATGGCTGACGCACACCAGGATTTTCACGATCAACTACTGATGTCCGACGAATGTTCATTCGGAAGAGATGGGCCTTTCAACCGTCAAAACCAACATATGTGGGACTACGAGAATCCACACTGGGGTTTTCCTCACCGCCACCAAGTGCAGTTTCGCTTAAATGTGTGGGCTGGTCTGTTAGGTGACCGAATTATTGGCCCATTCTTCCTGCCAAATCGTCTGAACGGTCAAAACTACTTGGAGTTCCTTCAAAATGAAATATCCAACGTGTTGGACGACATTCCTCTGGCCGAGTGCAGACGCATCTGATTCCAGCAAGATGGGGCGCCACCTCACCAATATCGTGACGTGGTTGCATTTCTAAACGACGAGTTTCCTGGAAGATGGATCGGAAGAACTGGTCCTGTTCGTTGGCCTGCAAGATCCCCTGATCTAACACCACTCGACTTTTTTCTTTGGTGATTCGTAAAGGACTGCGTATACCAAACACCTGTGACGAGCGTTGAAGATTTACGACAAAGAATCATCGAAGCATGTCGCCGGGTGACTCCAGAAATGGTTCGCGGAGCATTTCGCAATATGCAACATCGTGCATATTTGTGCATTGCATCAGAAAGTGGCATTTTTGAAAACATGTAGTAGAAGTCATTAAAAAACATTTGTCACTTGGGCTAATTATTATTTGTTTATTTTACGAAATCTTATAACTGAAATGCATGTTACCTACAATTCGTTAAAGGCTATTAACTGCTAGTACAACTTGTTTTATCCCCCGACCTTCAACCAAAATTATTTTTACACTTTCGCCTATGCCCTACAACTTTTCTATTGAAACATTTTGCGTGACACCTACCAGTGAAAAAATAAATTTTCCAAAACGGCACAAAATCGTTCGATTTTTCTGAAATTTAGTAACCAAAGCCTTCCATACCTAACAAATAAACCCTAGCATAAATACATTTTTGAGAAAAATGGCCTGATCGAGCAAATTGAGACACCCTGTATATTTAGCACAAAAAATTATATTTTCATAGCTCATACTTTTGAGATTTCTTTAAAAAATATCTGAATAACAATAAGCTAGACTAGATTGTACTTTAACGATCCATACACTTCAAAATTTTTAAAATGCAGTATCAAAGTCTATATGCTCTCAGAGACTTCTTTCCACTTCCAAATCGTTCTCATTCACTTCGGCGTGAGATTTTTGAGCCTTAAAATTTCTTTTAAGTCGCCCACCTTGTCGGTCTTTAGCGTGCTTGAACCACATGCTTATGGCACTTTCTACATGTATATCTTTCACCACTTTTAGGTTCGTAGAAAACAGCATCTAAATATAAATAACTTTAAACAATGGGTTCAACGTATAAACATTTTACTAAATCAATTATACCTATTATGACATGCTTTAATTGCATATCTTTGAATGTAATTTTCCCATTCCAGTTACAAAGTAGAGAAACTTCATGGGAACAACAACTATGTCACTGGCTTCTGAACAGGTGCGTAGAAATCGAGAGGGGCAGGGGGGGGGGCAATGTCCCTCCCTAGAATTTTGCTGGGAGGGGGCAACTAATGTTATTGCCCCCTCCAACCTTTGGTCAGTTGAAATCTTCAAACTCAAATTATCATTTTAAAAGCATATACAGTTTATAGAACCTCAACTGTGTTTAAATTTCTTTTCCCGCCAATTTACATAGTAGTAACAAGTACACATGCATTCAGAGAAGTTACACTCCATTAAAAATTAAAAATCATTCTCCAGACACCTTTTCGTTTATCTTTTCCCCCTCCAACTTCTAGAACGTTCCTACGCCCCTGGTTCTGAATCTACTCATCCACCTTCTGTTGCCGCTACCCTTCTAACACCCTCCAAAGCTGTTCTATCTATTTCTACTTGTTCTTCTATCCCAATAACTTTATATAATCTCCTCTAGGAATTCAAGTCATTGTTGTTTAGGGTATTACGTTGAACAAATTATTTTTTTTGTGCCTTCGCCTCTTAGAAAGCTCGTTCCTGTCTTTATAAGGCGGTATTTTTTGTTTGTCGTTCATGCTTTGCGCCTCGGAAAGTTTTAAGCCTAGGCCTAACGTGGGTATAACATTTTTATTATAAATACTTTTCAATTTAAAAAAAAGACATTTAAGATACAATTATTATTAATGAATTTACATACCTTCATAAATATAAAAATCCTTTCAAAAATAAGATATTTTCCTCTCTCGATGTGCTAGCTGAACCTGGATCGTTCTCTTTGTATCATTCTTTCGAATGAGTTGCCGTTTCTAACCAAGGCTGCCAGATATACGGCAAGCCGATTGACAGGTATACCAGAAAACCCGAGTATGGATTAAATAAAACAAAAATCTCACTAAAAACTTAATATTTAGTTAAGAACAGTACAGATCAAATGTAATTCCACCCCTCAATTATTTTGGTAGATAAAAATTAAATGAGCACCAGAATACAGACAATCAAGGAATGTCCAACCCAACAATTGGCATTCCAGGAAAATTACCTTAGTGGAAACCTTCAGCGATTTTTTCATTAATTCGTGGTTTTAAGGCTGTGTTAAGCCTCTATTGATTTAAAATGCCATCGGCCAAACTACTGAATATTAAGATTTAGTTGTCAAGATGCGTTCAATCAGACCACGAAAAACCTAGAATACATACGCTTAATTCCTAAATTAAATATAATTTTCCCGAATTCTACGTATATAAAGGAAGCAAATCAATCACTAGTCAGCATTGGGTCCACATAACGTGCACAACCCGACTTAAACATAGGCCGGAATTTGTTTTCTCTTCCGCTTAAAATATCGTTGGCCCGACGTCTTCATAAAATGAAAGGTCAGCTCGACGTGCACAGCCCGACTTCACACAATTTCCAAACGTAAGCTTAAAATATCGTTGGCCCGACTAGTACATAAAAAATAGATAAACAAATATTAGTCGGCAATCGGTCTGCATGACGTTCACAGACCGACTCCTTACAAGTTCCGAATGCATGCTTAAAATATCGTTGGCCCGGCGTCTAAATAAAACCGAAGCAAAACAAACACTAGTCGGCATTGGGTCTGCATTAAGTGCACAACCCGACCCTAAAAGTTTCTGGAATTTATGTTACTACACCGCTTAAAATATCGTTGGCCCGACCTCTACATAAAATGGAAGAAAAACGCACAGGTCGATATTGGGTCCTCATGAAGTGCACAGCCCGACTTCCAAAAAGTCCGGAAAATATACTTCAAATATCGTTGGCCCGACCGTCGGATATGCGTTGGCATAGCAAGCACAATCTGTCTTGAAAAAACTGAGTCGCAGTTTTTTAACAGCCCCTTAATATAACGTCGGGCCGACTGCTAAGAAATAAATAAACAAAATGTTTAGTCGGCATTAAGTTGGCATGAAGCGTATCATACGACGCGGACCCTTTCCAGAATCAGCGACCCTTATCCGACCTGAAATCGGATTCCGTGAGCTACTGGGGTACTCTTAACCAACTGTGCGACCAAAAACCGACTCTTAACCGACCCCTTAATGCTACAGGGGATGCAGTGGCGTAACTAGGAACTCCGCCCCCCCCCGCGAAAAACAACTCGGGGCCCTTTTAAATAGCACCGATTTTAATCTTAAATGTTTGGGGGCCCCTAGTTCTCGCCCCCCCCCCGCGCCGCGGGGTCTGCGGGGGCGCTATTTCAAAGTAACATCTCGGACAATCTTACACAAATATCCAAATTTCAAAGTAACGTCTCGGACAATCTTACACAGATATCCAAATTTCAAAGTAACGTCTCGGACAATCTTACACAAATATCCAAATTTCAAAGTAACGTCTCGGACAATCTTACACAAATATACAAATTTCAAAGTAACGTCTCGGACAATCTTACGCAAATATCCAAATTTCAAAGTAACGTCTCGGACAATCTTACACAAATATCCAAATTTCATAGTAACATATAGGACAATCTTACACAAATATCCAAATTTCAAAGTAACGTCTCGGACAATCTTACAAAGATATCCAAATTTCAAAGTAGCGTCTCGGAAAATCTTACACAAATATCCAAATTTCAAAGTAACGTCTCGGACAATCTTACACAAATATCCAAATTTCAAAGTAACGTCTCGGACAATCTTACACAAATATACAAATTTCAAAGTAACGTCTCGGACAATCTTACGCAAATATCCAAATTTCAAAGTAACGTCTCGGACAATCTTACACAAATATCCAAATTTCATAGTAACATATAGGACAATCTTACACAAATATCCAAATTTCAAAGTAACGTCTCGGACAATCTTACAAAGATATCCAAATTTCAAAGTAACGTCTCGGAAATCTTACACAAATATCCAAATTTCATAGTAACATCTCGGACAATCTTACACAAATATCCAAATTTCAAAGTAACGTCTCGGAAAATCTTACACAGATATCCAAATTTAAAAGTAACATCTCGGACAATCTTACACAAATATCCAAATTTCAAAGTAACGTCTCGGACAATCTTACACAGATATCCAAATTTCAAAGTAACGTCTCGGACAATCTTACACAAATATCCAAATTTCAAAGTAACGTCTCGGACAATCTTACACAAATATCCAAATTTCAAAGTAACGTCTCGGAAAATCTTACACAGATATCCAAATTTAAAAGTAACATCTCGGACAATCTTACACAAATATCCAAATTTCAAAGTAACGTCTCGGACAATCTTACACAGATATCCAAATTTCAAAGTAACGTCTCGGACAATCTTACACAAATATCCAAATTTCAAAGTAACGTCTCGGACAATCTTACACAAATATCCAAATTTCATAGTAACATCTCGGACAATCTTACACAAATATCCAAATTTCAAAGTAACGTCTCGGACAATCTTACACAAATATCCAAATTTCATAGTAACATCTCGGACAATCTTACACAAATATCCAAATTTCAAAGTAACGTCTCGGACAATCTTACAAAGATATCCAAATTTCAAAGTAACGTCTCGGACAATCTTAAACAAATATCCAAATTTCAAAGTTACGTCTCGGACAATCTTACAAAGAGATCCAAATTTCAAAGTAACGTCTCGGACAATCTTACACAAATATCCAAATTTCAAAGAACCTTCTCGGAAAATCTTACACAAATATCCAAATTTCGAAGTAACGTCTCGGACAATCTTACACAGATATCCAAATTTCAAAGTAACGTCTCGGACAATCTTACACAGATATCCAAATTTCAAAGTACCGTCTCGGACAATCTTACACAATTATCCAAATTTCGAAGTAACGTCTCGGACAATCTTATACAAATATCGAAATTTCTAAGTAACGTCTTGGAAAATCTTACACAGATATCCAAATTTCAAAGTACCCTCTCGGAAAATCTTACACAAATATCAAAATTTCAAAGTACCGTCTCGGACAATCTTACACAGATATCCAAATTTGAAAGAACCGTCTCGGAAAATCTTACACAAATATCCAAATTTCCAAGTAACGTCTCGGACAATCTTACACAAATATCCTAATTTCAAAGTAACGTCTCGGACAATCTTACACAGGTATTCAAATTTCAAAGTACCGTCTCGGACAATCTTACACAATTATCCAAATTTCAAAGTAACGTCTCGGACAATCTTATACAAATATCGAAATTTCTAAGTAACGTCTTGGAAAATCTTACACAAATATCCAAATTTCCAAGTAACGTCTCGGACAATCTTACACAAATATCCTAATTTCAAAGTAACGTCTCGGACAATCTTACACAGGTATTCAAATTTCAAAGTACCGTCTCGGACAATCTTACACAATTATCCAAATTTCAAAGTAACGTCTCGGACAATCTTATACAAATATCGAAATTTCTAAGTAACGTCTTGGAAAATCTTACACAGATATCCAAATTTCTAAGTAACGTCTCGGACAATCTTACACAAATATGCAAATTTCAAAATAACGTCTCGGACAATCTTACACAAATATCCAAATTTCAAAGTAACGACTAGGACAATCTTACAAATATATCCAAATTTAAAAGTAACGTCTCGGAATATCTTAGAAAAATATCCAAATTTCAAAGTAACGTCTCGGACAATCTTACACAAATATTCAAATTTCAAAGTAACGTCTAGGACAATCTTACACAAATATCCAAATTTCAAAGTACCGTACCGGAAAATGTTACACAAATATCCAAATTTCAAAGTAACGTCTCGGACAATCTTACACAAATATCCAAATTTCAAAGTAACGTTTCGGACAATCTTACACAAATATCCAAATTTCATAGTAACATCTCGGACAATCTTACACAAATATCCAAATTTCAAAGTAACGTCTCGGAAAATCTTACACAGATATCCAAATTTAAAAGTAACATCTCGGACAATCTTACACAAATATCCAAATTTCAAAGTAACGTCTCGGACAATCTTACACAGATATCCAAATTTCAAAGTAACGTCTCGGACAATCTTACACAAATATCCAAATTGCAAAGTAACGTCTCGGTCAATCTTACACAGATATCCAAATTTCAAAGTAACGTCTCGGACAATCTTACACAAATATCCAAATTTCAAAGTAACGTCTCGGACAATCTTACACAAATATCCAAATTTCATAGTAACATCTCGGACAATCTTACACAAATATCCAAATTTCAAAGTAACGTCTCGGACAATCTTACAAAGATATCCAAATTTCAAAGTAACGTCTCGGACAATCTTACACAAATATCCGAATTTCAAAGTTACGTCTCGGACAATCTTACAAAGAGATCCAAATTTCAAAGTAACGTCTCGGACAATCTTACACAAATATCCAAATTTCAAAGAACCTTCTCGGAAAATCTTACACAATTATCCAAATTTCAAAGTAACGTCTCGGACAATCTTACACAGATATCCAAATTTCAAAGTAACGTCTCGGACAATCTTACACAGATATCCAAATTTCAAAGTACCGTCTCGGACAATCTTACACAATTATCCAAATTTCGAAGTAACGTCTCGGACAATCTTATACAAATATCGAAATTTCTAAGTAACGTCTTGGAAAATCTTACACAGATATCCAAATTTCAAAGTACCGTCTCGGAAAATCTTACACAAAAATCAAAATTTCAAAGTACCGTCTCGGACAATCTTACACAGATATCCAAATTTCAAAGAACCGTCTCGGAAAATCTTACACAAATATCCAAATTTCCAAGTAACGTCTTGGACAATCTTACACAAATATCCTAATTTCAAAGTAACGTCTCGGACAATCTTACACAGGTATTCAAATTTCAAAGTACCGTCTCGGACAATCTTACACAATTATCCAAATTTCAAAGTAACGTCTCGGACAATCTTATGCAAATATCGAAATTTCTAAGTAACGTCTTGGAAAATCTTACACAGATATCCAAATTTCAAAGTAACGTCTCGGAAAATCTTACACAAATATCAAAATTTCAAAGTAACGTCTCGGACAATCTTACACAAAAATCCAAATTTCAAAGTAACGTCTCGGACAATCTTACACAAATATCCAAATTTCAAAGTACCGTCTCGGAAAATGTTACACAAATATCCAAATTTCAAAGTATCGTCTCGGACAATCTTACACAAATATGCAAATTTCAAAATAACGTCTCGGACAATCTTACACAAATATCCAAATTTCAAAGTAACGACTAGGACAATCTTACAAATATATCCAAATTTAAAAGTAACGTCTCGGAATATCTTAGAAAAATATCCAAATTTCAAAGTAACGTCTCGGACAATCTTACACAAATATTCAAATTTCAAAGTAACGTCTAGGACAATCTTACACAAATATCCAAATTTCAAAGTACCGTCCCGGAAAATGTTACACAAATATCCAAATTTCAAAGTAACGTCTCGGACAATCTTACACAAATATCCAAATTTAAAAGTAACGTTTCGGACAATCTTACACAAATATCCAAATTTCATAGTAACATCTCGGACAATCTTACACAAATATCCAAATTTCAAAGTAACGTCTCGGAAAATCTTACACAGATATCCAAATTTAAAAGTAATATCTCGGACAATCTTACACAAATATCCAAATTTCAAAGTAACGTCTCGGACAATCTTACACAGATATCCAAATTTCAAAGTAACGTCTCGGACAATCTTACACAAATATCCAAATTGCAAAGTAACGTCTCGGACAATCTTACACAGATATCCAAATTTCAAAGTAACGTCTCGGACAATCTTACACAAATATCCAAATTTCAAAGTAACGTCTCGGACAATCTTACACAAATATCCAAATTTCATAGTAACATCTCGGACAATCTTACACAAATATCCAAATTTCAAAGTAACGTCTCGGACAATCTTACAAAGATATCCAAATTTCAAAGTAACGTCTCGGACAATCTTACACAAATATCCAAATTTCAAAGTTACGTCTCGGACAATCTTACAAAGAGATTCAAATTTCAAAGTAACGTCTCGGACAATCTTACACAAATATCCAAATTTCAAAGAACCTTCTCGGAAAATCTTACACAATTATCCAAATTTCAAAAAACGTCTCGGACAATCTTACACAGATATCCAAATTTCAAAGTAACGTCTCGGACAATCTTACACAGATATCCAAATTTCAAAGTATCGTCTCGGACAATCTTACACAATTATCCAAATTTCGAAGTAACATCTCGGACAATCTTATACAGATATCCAAATTTCAAAGTACCGTCTCGGAAAATCTTACACAAAAATCAAAATTTCAAAGTACCGTCTCGGACAATCTTACACAGATATCCAAATTTCAAAGAACCGTCTCGGAAAATCTTACACAAATATCCAAATTTCCAAGTAACGTCTTGGACAATCTTACACAAATATCCTAATTTCAAAGTAACGTCTCGGACAATCTTACACAGGTATTCAAATTTCAAAGTACCGTCTCGGACAATCTTACACAATTATCCAAATTTCAAAGTAACGTCTCGGACAATCTTATACAAATATCGAAATTTCTAAGTAACGTCTTGGAAAATCTTACACAGATATCCAAATTTCAAAGTAACGTCTCGGAAAATCTTACACAAATATCAAAATTTCAAAGTAACGTCTCGGACAATCTTACACAAAAATCCAAATTTCAAAGTAACGTCTCGGACAATCTTACACAAATATCCAAATTTCAAAGTACCGTCTCGGAAAATGTTACACAAATATCCAAATTTCAAAGTATCGTCTCGGACAATCTTACACAGATATCCAAATTTCAAAGTAACGTCTCGGAAATCTTACACAAATATCCAAATTTCATAGTAACATCTCGGACAATCTTACACAAATATCCAAATTTCAAAGTAACGTCTCGGAAAATCTTACACAGATATCCAAATTTAAAAGTAACATCTCGGACAATCTTACACAAATATCCAAATTTCAAAGTAACGTCTCGGACAATCTTACACAGATATCCAAATTTCAAAGTAACGTCTCGGACAATCTTACACAAATATCCAAATTTCAAAGTAACGTCTCGGACAATCTTACACAAATATCCAAATTTCAAAGTAACGTCTCGGAAAATCTTACACAGATATCCAAATTTAAAAGTAACATCTCGGACAATCTTACACAAATATCCAAATTTCAAAGTAACGTCTCGGACAATCTTACACAGATATCCAAATTTCAAAGTAACGTCTCGGACAATCTTACACAAATATCCAAATTTCAAAGTAACGTCTCGGACAATCTTACACAAATATCCAAATTTCATAGTAACATCTCGGACAATCTTACACAAATATCCAAATTTCAAAGTAACGTCTCGGACAATCTTACAAAGATATCCAAATTTCAAAGTAACGTCTCGGACAATCTTACACAAATATCCGAATTTCAAAGTTACGTCTCGGACAATCTTACAAAGAGATCCAAATTTCAAAGTAACGTCTCGGACAATCTTACACAAATATCCAAATTTCAAAGAACCTTCTCGGAAAATCTTACACAATTATCCAAATTTCAAAGTAACGTCTCGGACAATCTTACACAGATATCCAAATTTCAAAGTAACGTCTCGGACAATCTTACACAGATATCCAAATTTCAAAGTACCGTCTCGGACAATCTTACACAATTATCCAAATTTCGAAGTAACGTCTCGGACAATCTTATACAAATATCGAAATTTCTAAGTAACGTCTTGGAAAATCTTACACAGATATCCAAATTTCAAAGTACCGTCTCGGAAAATCTTACACAAAAATCAAAATTTCAAAGTACCGTCTCGGACAATCTTACACAGATATCCAAATTTCAAAGAACCGTCTCGGAAAATCTTACACAAATATCCAAATTTCCAAGTAACGTCTTGGACAATCTTACACAAATATCCTAATTTCAAAGTAACGTCTCGGACAATCTTACACAGGTATTCAAATTTCAAAGTACCGTCTCGGACAATCTTACACAATTATCCAAATTTCAAAGTAACGTCTCGGACAATCTTATACAAATATCGAAATTTCTAAGTAACGTCTTGGAAAATCTTACACAGATATCCAAATTTCAAAGTAACGTCTCGGAAAATCTTACACAAATATCAAAATTTCAAAGTAACGTCTCGGACAATCTTACACAAAAATCCAAATTTCAAAGTAACGTCTCGGACAATCTTACACAAATATCCAAATTTCAAAGTACCGTCTCGGAAAATGTTACACAAATATCCAAATTTCAAAGTATCGTCTCGGACAATCTTACACAAATATGCAAATTTCAAAATAACGTCTCGGACAATCTTACACAAATATCCAAATTTCAAAGTAACGACTAGGACAATCTTACAAATATATCCAAATTTAAAAGTAACGTCTCGGAATATCTTAGAAAAATATCCAAATTTCAAAGTAACGTCTCGGACAATCTTACACAAATATTCAAATTTCAAAGTAACGTCTAGGACAATCTTACACAAATATCCAAATTTCAAAGTACCGTCCCGGAAAATGTTACACAAATATCCAAATTTCAAAGTAACGTCTCGGACAATCTTACACAAATATCCAAATTTCAAAGTAACGTTTCGGACAATCTTACACAAATATCCAAATTTCATAGTAACATCTCGGACAATCTTACACAAATATCCAAATTTCAAAGTAACGTCTCGGAAAATCTTACACAGATATCCAAATTTAAAAGTAATATCTCGGACAATCTTACACAAATATCCAAATTTCAAAGTAACGTCTCGGACAATCTTACACAGATATCCAAATTTCAAAGTAACGTCTCGGACAATCTTACACAAATATCCAAATTTCAAAGTAACGTCTCGGACAATCTTACACAGATATCCAAATTTCAAAGTAACGTCTCGGACAATCTTACACAAATATCCAAATTTCAAAGTAACGTCTCGGACAATCTTACACAAATATCCAAATTTCATAGTAACATCTCGGACAATCTTACACAAATATCCAAATTTCAAAGTAACGTCTCGGACAATCTTACAAAGATATCCAAATTTCAAAGTAACGTCTCGGACAATCTTACACAAATATCCAAATTTCAAAGTTACGTCTCGGACAATCTTACAAAGAGATTCAAATTTCAAAGTAACGTCTCGGACAATCTTACACAAATATCCAAATTTCAAAGAACCTTCTCGGAAAATCTTACACAATTATCCAAATTTCAAAGTAACGTCTCGGACAATCTTACACAGATATCCAAATTTCAAAGTAACGTCTCGGACAATCTTACACAGATATCCAAATTTCAAAGTACCGTCTCGGACAATCTTACACAATTATCCAAATTCCGAAGTAACATCTCGGACAATCTTATACAGATATCCAAATTTCAAAGTACCGTCTCGGAAAATCTTACACAAAAATCAAAATTTCAAAGTACCGTCTCGGACAATCTTACACAGATATCCAAATTTCAAAGAACCGTCTCGGAAAATCTTACACAAATATCCAAATTTCCAAGTAACGTCTTGGACAATCTTACACAAATATCCTAATTTCAAAGTAACGTCTCGGACAATCTTACACAGGTATTCAAATTTCAAAGTACCGTCTCGGACAATCTTACACAAATATCCAAATTTCAAAGTTACGTCTCGGACAATCTTACAAAGAGATTCAAATTTCAAAGTACCGTCCCGGAAAATGTTACACAAATATCCAAATTTCAAAGTAACGTCTCGGACAATCTTACACAAATATCCAAATTTCAAAGTAACGTTTCGGACAATCTTACACAAATATCCAAATTTCATAGTAACATCTCGGACAATCTTACACAAATATCCAAATTTCAAAGTAACGTCTCGGAAAATCTTACACAGATATCCAAATTTAAAAGTAATATCTCGGACAATCTTACACAAATATCCAAATTTCAAAGTAACGTCTCGGACAATCTTACACAGATATCCAAATTTCAAAGTAACGTCTCGGACAATCTTACACAAATATCCAAATTTCAAAGTAACGTCTCGGACAATCTTACACAGATATCCAAATTTCAAAGTAACGTCTCGGACAATCTTACACAAATATCCAAATTTCAAAGTAACGTCTCGGACAATCTTACACAAATATCCAAATTTCATAGTAACATCTCGGACAATCTTACACAAATATCCAAATTTCAAAGTAACGTCTCGGACAATCTTACAAAGATATCCAAATTTCAAAGTAACGTCTCGGACAATCTTACACAAATATCCAAATTTCAAAGTTACGTCTCGGACAATCTTACAAAGAGATTCAAATTTCAAAGTAACGTCTCGGACAATCTTACACAAATATCCAAATTTCAAAGAACCTTCTCGGAAAATCTTACACAATTATCCAAATTTCAAAGTAACGTATCGGACAATCTTACACAGATATCCAAATTTCAAAGTAACGTCTCGGACAATCTTACACAGATATCCAAATTTCAAAGTACCGTCTCGGACAATCTTACACAATTATCCAAATTCCGAAGTAACATCTCGGACAATCTTATACAGATATCCAAATTTCAAAGTACCGTCTCGGAAAATCTTACACAAAAATCAAAATTTCAAAGTACCGTCTCGGACAATCTTACACAGATATCCAAATTTCAAAGAACCGTCTCGGAAAATCTTACACAAATATCCAAATTTCCAAGTAACGTCTTGGACAATCTTACACAAATATCCTAATTTCAAAGTAACGTCTCGGACAATCTTACACAGGTATTCAAATTTCAAAGTACCGTCTCGGACAATCTTACACAATTATCCAAATTTCAAAGTAACGTCTCGGACAATCTTATACAAATATCGAAATTTCTAAGTAACGTCTTGGAAAATCTTACACAGATATCCAAATTTCAAAGTAACGTCTCGGAAAATCTTACACAAATATCCAAATTTCATAGTAACATCTCGGACAATCTTACACAAATATCCAAATTTCAAAGTAACGTCTCGGACAATCTTACAAAGATATCCAAATTTCAAAGTAACGTCTCGGACAATCTTACACAAATATCCAAATTTCAAAGTTACGTCTCGGACAATCTTACAAAGAGATTCAAATTTCAAAGTAACGTCTCGGACAATCTTACACAAATATCCAAATTTCAAAGAACCTTCTCGGAAAATCTTACACAATTATCCAAATTTCAAAGTAACGTCTCGGACAATCTTACACAGATATCCAAATTTCAAAGTAACGTCTCGGACAATCTTACACAGATATCCAAATTTCAAAGTACCGTCTCGGACAATCTTACACAATTATCCAAATTCCGAAGTAACATCTCGGACAATCTTATACAGATATCCAAATTTCAAAGTACCGTCTCGGAAAATCTTACACAAAAATCAAAATTTCAAAGTACCGTCTCGGAAAATCTTACACAAAAATCAAAATTTCAAAGTACCGTCTCGGAAAATCTTACACAGATATCCAAATTTCAAAGAACCGTCTCGGAAAATCTTACACAAATATCCAAATTTCCAAGTAACGTCTTGGACAATCTTACACAAATATCCTAATTTCAAAGTAACGTCTCGGACAATCTTACACAGGTATTCAAATTTCAAAGTACCGTCTCGGACAATCTTACACAATTATCCAAATTTCAAAGTAACGTCTCGGACAATCTTATACAAATATCGAAATTTCTAAGTAACGTCTTGGAAAATCTTACACAGATATCCAAATTTCAAAGTAACGTCTCGGAAAATCTTACACAAATATCAAAATTTCAAAGTAACGTCTCGGACAATCTTACACAAAAATCCAAATTTCAAAGTAACGTCTCGGACAATCTTACACAAATATCCAAATTTCAAAGTAACGTCTCGGAAAATCTTACACAGATATCCAAATTTAAAAGTAACGTCTCGGACAATCTTACACAAATATCCAAATTTCAAAGTAACGTCTCGGAAAATCTTACACAGATATCCAAATTTAAAAGTAACATCTCGGACAATCTTACACAAATATCCAAATTTCAAAGTAACGTCTCGGACAATCTTACACAGATATCCAAATTTCAAAGTAACGTCTCGGACAATCTTACACAAATATCCAAATTTCAAAGTAACGTCTCGGACAATCTTACACAAATATCCAAATTTCATAGTAACATCTCGGACAATCTTACACAAATATCCAAATTTCAAAGTAACGTCTCGGACAATCTTACAAAGATATCCAAATTTCAAAGTAACGTCTCGGACAATCTTACACAAATATCCAAATTTCAAAGTTACGTCTCGGACAATCTTACAAAGAGATCCAAATTTCAAAGTAACGTCTCGGACAATCTTACACAAATATCCAAATTTCAAAGAACCTTCTCGGAAAATCTTACACAAATATCCAAATTTCGAAGTAACGTCTCGGACAATCTTACACAGATATCCAAATTTCAAAGTAACGTCTCGGACAATCTTACACAGATATCCAAATTTCAAAGTACCGTCTCGGACAATCTTACACAATTATCCAAATTTCGAAGTAACGTCTCGGACAATCTTATACAAATATCGAAATTTCTAAGTAACGTCTTGGAAAATCTTACACAGATATCCAAATTTCAAAGTACCCTCTCGGAAAATCTTACACAAATATCAAAATTTCAAAGTACCGTCTCGGACAATCTTACACAGATATCCAAATTTGAAAGAACCGTCTCGGAAAATCTTACACAAATATCCAAATTTCCAAGTAACGTCTCGGACAATCTTACACAAATATCCTAATTTCAAAGTAACGTCTCGGACAATCTTACACAGGTATTCAAATTTCAAAGTACCGTCTCGGACAATCTTACACAATTATCCAAATTTCAAAGTAACGTCTCGGACAATCTTATACAAATATCGAAATTTCTAAGTAACGTCTTGGAAAATCTTACACAGATATCCAAATTTCAAAGTAACGTCTCGGAAAATCTTACACAAATATCAAAATTTCAAAGTATCGTCTCGGACAATCTTACACAAATATGCAAATTTCAAAATAACGTCTCGGACAATCTTACACAAATATCCAAATTTCAAAGTAACGACTAGGACAATCTTACAAATATATCCAAATTTAAAAGTAACGTCTCGGAATATCTTAGAAAAATATCCAAATTTCAAAGTAACGTCTCGGACAATCTTACACAAATATTCAAATTTCAAAGTAACGTCTAGGACAATCTTACACAAATATCCAAATTTTAAAGTACCGTACCGGAAAATGTTACACAAATATCCAAATTTCAAAGTAACGTCTCGGACAATCTTACACAAATATCCAAATTTCAAAGTAACGTTTCGGACAATCTTACACAAATATCCAAATTTCATAGTAACATCTCGGACAATCTTACACAAATATCCAAATTTCAAAGTAACGTCTCGGAAAATCTTACACAGATATCCAAATTTAAAAGTAACATCTCGGACAATCTTACACAAATATCCAAATTTCAAAGTAACGTCTCGGACAATCTTACACAGATATCCAAATTTCAAAGTAACGTCTCGGACAATCTTACACAAATATCCAAATTGCAAAGTAACGTCTCGGACAATCTTACACAGATATCCAAATTTCAAAGTAACGTCTCGGACAATCTTACACAAATATCCAAATTTCAAAGTAACGTCTCGGACAATCTTACACAAATATCCAAATTTCATAGTAACATCTCGGACAATCTTACACAAATATCCAAATTTCAAAGTAACGTCTCGGACAATCTTACAAAGATATCCAAATTTCAAAGTAACGTCTCGGACAATCTTACACAAATATCCGAATTTCAAAGTTACGTCTCGGACAATCTTACAAAGAGATCCAAATTTCAAAGTAACGTCTCGGACAATCTTACACAAATATCCAAATTTCAAAGAACCTTCTCGGAAAATCTTACACAGATATCCAAATTTAAAAGTAACATCTCGGACAATCTTACACAAATATCCAAATTTCAAAGTAACGTCTCGGACAATCTTACACAGATATCCAAATTTCAAAGTAACGTCTCGGACAATCTTACACAAATATCCAAATTTCAAAGTAACGTCTCGGACAATCTTACACAAATATCCAAATTTCAAAGTAACGTCTCGGAAAATCTTACACAGATATCCAAATTTAAAAGTAACATCTCGGACAATCTTACACAAATATCCAAATTTCAAAGTAACGTCTCGGACAATCTTACACAGATATCCAAATTTCAAAGTAACGTCTCGGACAATCTTACACAAATATCCAAATTTCAAAGTAACGTCTCGGACAATCTTACACAAATATCCAAATTTCATAGTAACATCTCGGACAATCTTACACAAATATCCAAATTTCAAAGTAACGTCTCGGACAATCTTACAAAGATATCCAAATTTCAAAGTAACGTCTCGGACAATCTTACACAAATATCCAAATTTCAAAGTTACGTCTCGGACAATCTTACAAAGAGATCCAAATTTCAAAGTAACGTCTCGGACAATCTTACACAAATATCCAAATTTCAAAGAACCTTCTCGGAAAATCTTACACAAATATCCAAATTTCGAAGTAACGTCTCGGACAATCTTACACAGATATCCAAATTTCAAAGTAACGTCTCGGACAATCTTACACAGATATCCAAATTTCAAAGTACCGTCTCGGACAATCTTACACAATTATCCAAATTTCGAAGTAACGTCTCGGACAATCTTATACAAATATCGAAATTTCTAAGTAACGTCTTGGAAAATCTTACACAGATATCCAAATTTCAAAGTACCCTCTCGGAAAATCTTACACAAATATCAAAATTTCAAAGTACCGTCTCGGACAATCTTACACAGATATCCAAATTTGAAAGAACCGTCTCGGAAAATCTTACACAAATATCCAAATTTCCAAGTAACGTCTCGGACAATCTTACACAAATATCCTAATTTCAAAGTAACGTCTCGGACAATCTTACACAGGTATTCAAATTTCAAAGTACCGTCTCGGACAATCTTACACAATTATCCAAATTTCAAAGTAACGTCTCGGACAATCTTATACAAATATCGAAATTTCTAAGTAACGTCTTGGAAAATCTTACACAGATATCCAAATTTCAAAGTAACGTCTCGGAAAATCTTACACAAATATCAAAATTTCAAAGTATCGTCTCGGACAATCTTACACAAATATGCAAATTTCAAAATAACGTCTCGGACAATCTTACACAAATATCCAAATTTCAAAGTAACGACTAGGACAATCTTACAAATATATCCAAATTTAAAAGTAACGTCTCGGAATATCTTAGAAAAATATCCAAATTTCAAAGTAACGTCTCGGACAATCTTACACAAATATTCAAATTTCAAAGTAACGTCTAGGACAATCTTACACAAATATCCAAATTTCAAAGTACCGTACCGGAAAATATTACACAAATATCCAAATTTCAAAGTAACGTCTCGGAAAATCTTACACAGATATCCAAATTTAAAAGTAACATCTCGGACAATCTTACACAAATATCCAAATTTCAAAGTAACGTCTCGGACAATCTTACACAGATATCCAAATTTCAAAGTAACGTCTCGGACAATCTTACACAAATATCCAAATTTCAAAGAAACGTCTCGGACAATCTTACACAAATATCCAAATTTCAAAGTAACGTCTCGGAAAATCTAACACAGATATCCAAATTTAAAAGTAACATCTCGGACAATCTTACACAAATATCCAAATTTCAAAGTAACGTCTCGGACAATCTTACACAGATATCCAAATTTCAAAGTAACGTCTCGGACAATCTTACACAAATATCCAAATTTCAAAGTAACGTCTCGGACAATCTTACACAAATATCCAAATTTCATAGTAACATCTCGGACAATCTTACACAAATATCCAAATTTCAAAGTAACGTCTCGGACAATCTTACAAAGATATCCAAATTTCAAAGTAACGTCTCGGACAATCTTACACAAATATCCAAATTTCAAAGTTACGTCTCGGACAATCTTACAAAGAGATCCAAATTTCAAAGTAACGTCTCGGACAATCTTACACAAATATCCAAATTTCAAAGAACCTTCTCGGAAAATCTTACACAAATATCCAAATTTCGAAGTAACGTCTCGGACAATCTTACACAGATATCCAAATTTCAAAGTAACGTCTCGGACAATCTTACACAGATATCCAAATTTCAAAGTACCGTCTCGGACAATCTTACACAATTATCCAAATTTCGAAGTAACGTCTCGGACAATCTTATACAAATATCGAAATTTCTAAGTAACGTCTTGGAAAATCTTACACAGATATCCAAATTTCAAAGTACCCTCTCGGAAAATCTTACACAAATATCAAAATTTCAAAGTACCGTCTCGGACAATCTTACACAGATATCCAAATTTGAAAGAACCGTCTCGGAAAATCTTACACAAATATCCAAATTTCCAAGTAACGTCTCGGACAATCTTACACAAATATCCTAATTTCAAAGTAACGTCTCGGACAATCTTACACAGGTATTCAAATTTCAAAGTACCGTCTCGGACAATCTTACACAATTATCCAAATTTCAAAGTAACGTCTCGGACAATCTTATACAAATATCGAAATTTCTAAGTAACGTCTTGGAAAATCTTACACAGATATCCAAATTTCAAAGTAACGTCTCGGAAAATCTTACACAAATATCAAAATTTCAAAGTATCGTCTCGGACAATCTTACACAAATATGCAAATTTCAAAATAACGTCTCGGACAATCTTACACAAATATCCAAATTTCAAAGTAACGACTAGGACAATCTTACAAATATATCCAAATTTAAAAGTAACGTCTCGGAATATCTTAGAAAAATATCCAAATTTCAAAGTAACGTCTCGGACAATCTTACACAAATATCCAAATTTCAAAGTAACGTTTCGGACAATCTTACACAAATATCCAAATTTCATAGTAACATCTCGGACAATCTTACACAAATATCCAAATTTCAAAGTAACGTCTCGGAAAATCTTACACAGATATCCAAATTTAAAAGTAACATCTCGGACAATCTTACACAAATATCCAAATTTCAAAGTAACGTCTCGGACAATCTTACACAGATATCCAAATTTCAAAGTAACGTCTCGGACAATCTTACACAAATATCCAAATTGCAAAGTAACGTCTCGGACAATCTTACACAGATATCCAAATTTCAAAGTAACGTCTCGGACAATCTTACACAAATATCCAAATTTCAAAGTAACGTCTCGGACAATCTTACACAAATATCCAAATTTCATAGTAACATCTCGGACAATCTTACACAAATATCCAAATTTCAAAGTAACGTCTCGGACAATCTTACAAAGATATCCAAATTTCAAAGTAACGTCTCGGACAATCTTACACAAATATCCGAATTTCAAAGTTACGTCTCGGACAATCTTACAAAGAGATCCAAATTTCAAAGTAACGTCTCGGACAATCTTACACAAATATCCAAATTTCAAAGAACCTTCTCGGAAAATCTTACACAATTATCCAAATTTCAAAGTAACGTCTCGGACAATCTTACACAGATATCCAAATTTCAAAGTAACGTCTCGGACAATCTTACACAGATATCCAAATTTCAAAGTACCGTCTCGGACAATCTTACACAATTATCCAAATTTCGAAGTAACGTCTCGGACAATCTTATACAAATATCGAAATTTCTAAGTAACGTCTTGGAAAATCTTACACAGATATCCAAATTTCAAAGTAACGTCTCGGAAAATCTTACACAAATATCAAAATTTCAAAGTAACGTCTCGGACAATCTTACACAAAAATCCAAATTTCAAAGTAACGTCTCGGACAATCTTACACAAATATCCAAATTTCAAAGTACCGTCTCGGAAAATGTTACACAAATATCCAAATTTCAAAGTATCGTCTCGGACAATCTTACACAAATATGCAAATTTCAAAATAACGTCTCGGACAATCTTACACAAATATCCAAATTTCAAAGTAACGACTAGGACAATCTTACAAATATATCCAAATTTAAAAGTAACGTCTCGGAATATCTTAGAAAAATATCCAAATTTCAAAGTAACGTCTCGGACAATCTTACACAAATATTCAAATTTCAAAGTAACGTCTAGGACAATCTTACACAAATATCCAAATTTCAAAGTACCGTCCCGGAAAATGTTACACAAATATCCAAATTTCAAAGTAACGTCTCGGACAATCTTACACAAATATCCAAATTTCAAAGTAACGTTTCGGACAATCTTACACAAATATCCAAATTTCATAGTAACATCTCGGACAATCTTACACAAATATCCAAATTTCAAAGTAACGTCTCGGAAAATCTTACACAGATATCCAAATTTAAAAGTAATATCTCGGACAATCTTACACAAATATCCAAATTTCAAAGTAACGTCTCGGACAATCTTACACAGATATCCAAATTTCAAAGTAACGTCTCGGACAATCTTACACAAATATCCAAATTGCAAAGTAACGTCTCGGACAATCTTACACAGATATCCAAATTTCAAAGTAACGTCTCGGACAATCTTACACAAATATCCAAATTTCAAAGTAACGTCTCGGACAATCTTACACAAATATCCAAATTTCATAGTAACATCTCGGACAATCTTACACAAATATCCAAATTTCAAAGTAACGTCTCGGACAATCTTACAAAGATATCCAAATTTCAAAGTAACGTCTCGGACAATCTTACACAAATATCCAAATTTCAAAGTTACGTCTCGGACAATCTTACAAAGAGATTCAAATTTCAAAGTAACGTCTCGGACAATCTTACACAAATATCCAAATTTCAAAGAACCTTCTCGGAAAATCTTACACAATTATCCAAATTTCAAAGTAACGTCTCGGACAATCTTACACAGATATCCAAATTTCAAAGTAACGTCTCGGACAATCTTACACAGATATCCAAATTTCAAAGTACCGTCTCGGACAATCTTACACAATTATCCAAATTTCGAAGTAACATCTCGGACAATCTTATACAGATATCCAAATTTCAAAGTACCGTCTCGGAAAATCTTACACAAAAATCAAAATTTCAAAGTACCGTCTCGGACAATCTTACACAGATATCCAAATTTCAAAGAACCGTCTCGGAAAATCTTACACAAATATCCAAATTTCCAAGTAACGTCTTGGACAATCTTACACAAATATCCTAATTTCAAAGTAACGTCTCGGACAATCTTACACAGGTATTCAAATTTCAAAGTACCGTCTCGGACAATCTTACACAATTATCCAAATTTCAAAGTAACGTCTCGGACAATCTTATACAAATATCGAAATTTCTAAGTAACGTCTTGGAAAATCTTACACAGATATCCAAATTTCAAAGTAACGTCTCGGAAAATCTTACACAAATATCAAAATTTCAAAGTAACGTCTCGGACAATCTTACACAAAAATCCAAATTTCAAAGTAACGTCTCGGACAATCTTACACAAATATCCAAATTTCAAAGTACCGTCTCGGAAAATGTTACACAAATATCCAAATTTCAAAGTATCGTCTCGGACAATCTTACACAGATATCCAAATTTCAAAGTAACGTCTCGGACAATCTTACACAAATATCCAAATTTCAAAGTAACGTCTCGGACAATCTTACACAAATATCCAAATTTCATAGTAACATCTCGGACAATCTTACACAAATATCCAAATTTCAAAGTAACGTCTCGGACAATCTTACAAAGATATCCAAATTTCAAAGTAACGTCTCGGACAATCTTACACAAATATCCGAATTTCAAAGTTACGTCTCGGACAATCTTACAAAGAGATCCAAATTTCAAAGTAACGTCTCGGACAATCTTACACAAATATCCAAATTTCAAAGAACCTTCTCGGAAAATCTTACACAATTATCCAAATTTCAAAGTAACGTCTCGGACAATCTTACACAGATATCCAAATTTCAAAGTAACGTCTCGGACAATCTTACACAGATATCCAAATTTCAAAGTACCGTCTCGGACAATCTTACACAATTATCCAAATTTCGAAGTAACGTCTCGGACAATCTTATACAAATATCGAAATTTCTAAGTAACGTCTTGGAAAATCTTACACAGATATCCAAATTTCAAAGTACCGTCTCGGAAAATCTTACACAAAAATCAAAATTTCAAAGTACCGTCTCGGACAATCTTACACAGATATCCAAATTTCAAAGAACCGTCTCGGAAAATCTTACACAAATATCCAAATTTCCAAGTAACGTCTTGGACAATCTTACACAAATATCCTAATTTCAAAGTAACGTCTCGGACAATCTTACACAGGTATTCAAATTTCAAAGTACCGTCTCGGACAATCTTACACAATTATCCAAATTTCAAAGTAACGTCTCGGACAATCTTATACAAATATCGAAATTTCTAAGTAACGTCTTGGAAAATCTTACACAAATATCAAAATTTCAAAGTAACGTCTCGGACAATCTTACACAAAAATCCAAATTTCAAAGTAACGTCTCGGACAATCTTACACAAATATCCAAATTTCAAAGTACCGTCTCGGAAAATGTTACACAAATATCCAAATTTCAAAGTATCGTCTCGGACAATCTTACACAAATATGCAAATTTCAAAATAACGTCTCGGACAATCTTACACAAATATCCAAATTTCAAAGTAACGACTAGGACAAACTTACAAATATATCCAAATTTAAAAGTAACGTCTCGGAATATCTTAGAAAAATATCCAAATTTCAAAGTAACGTCTCGGACAATCTTACACAAATATTCAAAATTCAAAGTAACGTCTAGGACAATCTTACACAAATATCCAAATTTCAAAGTACCGTCCCGGAAAATGTTACACAAATATCCAAATTTCAAAGTAACGTCTCGGACAATCTTACACAAATATCCAAATTTCAAAGTAACGTTTCGGACAATCTTACACAAATATCCAAATTTAAAAGTAATATCTCGGACAATCTTACACAAATATCCAAATTTCAAAGTAACGTCTCGGACAATCTTACACAGATATCCAAATTTCAAAGTAACGTCTCGGACAATCTTACACAAATATCCAAATTGCAAAGTAACGTCTCGGACAATCTTACACAGATATCCAAATTTCAAAGTAACGTCTCGGACAATCTTACACAAATATCCAAATTTCAAAGTAACGTCTCGGACAATCTTACACAAATATCCAAATTTCATAGTAACATCTCGGACAATCTTACACAAATATCCAAATTTCAAAGTAACGTCTCGGACAATCTTACAAAGATATCCAAATTTCAAAGTAACGTCTCGGACAATCTTACACAAATATCCAAATTTCAAAGTTACGTCTCGGACAATCTTACAAAGAGATCCAAATTTCAAAGTAACGTCTCGGACAATCTTACACAAATATCCAAATTTCAAAGAACCTTCTCGGAAAATCTTACACAATTATCCAAATTTCAAAGTAACGTCTCGGACAATCTTACACAGATATCCAAATTTCAAAGTAACGTCTCGGACAAGCTTACACAGATATCCAAATTTCAAAGTACCGTCTCGGACAATCTTACACAATTATCCAAATTTCGAAGTAACGTCTCGGACAATCTTATACAAATATCGAAATTTCTAAGTAACGTCTTGGAAAATCTTACACAGATATCCAAATTTCAAAGTAACGTCTCGGAAAATCTTACACAAATATCAAAATTTCAAAGTAACGTCTCGGACAATCTTACACAAAAATCCAAATTTCAAAGTAACGTCTCGGACAATCTTACACAAATATCCAAATTTCAAAGTACCGTCTCGGAAAATGTTTCACAAATATCCAAATTTCAAAGTATCGTCTCGGACAATCTTACACAAATATGCAAATTTCAAAATAACGTCTCGGACAATCTTACACAAATATCCAAATTTCAAAGTAACGACTAGGACAATCTTACAAATATATCCAAATTTCAAAGTAACGTCTCGGAATATCTTAGAAAAATATCCAAATTTCAAAGTAACGTCTCGGACAATCTTACACAAATATCCAAATTTTAAAGTAACGTCTAGGACAATCTTACACAAATATCCAAATTTCAAAGTACCGTCCCGGAAAATGTTACACAAATATCCAAATTTCAAAGTAACGTCTCGGACAATCTTACACAAATATCCAAATTTCAAAGTAACGTCTCGGACAATCTTACACAAGTATCTAAATTTCAAAGTAACGTCTAGGACAATCTTACACAAATATCCAAATTTCAAAGTAACGTCTCGGACAATCTTACACAAATATCCAAATTTCAAAGTAGCGTCTCGGAAAATCTTACACAAATATCCAAATTTCAAAGTAACGTCTCGGACAATCTTACACAAATATCCAAATTTCAAAGTAACGTCTCGGAAAATCTTACACAAATATCCAAATTTCAAAGTAACGTCTCGGACAATCTTACACAGATATCCAAATTTCAAAGTAACGTCTCGGACAATCTTACACAAATATCCAAATTTCAAAGTACCGTCTCGGACAATCTTACACAAATATCCAAATTTCAAAGTAGCGTCTCGGAAAATCTTACACAAATATCCAAATTTCAAAGTAACGTCTCGGACAATCTTACACAAATATCCAAATTTCAAAGTAACGTCTCGGACAATCTTACACAGATATCCAAATTTCAAAGTAACGTCTCGGACAATCTTACCCAAATATCCAAATTTCAAAGTACCGTCTCGGACAATCTTACACAAATATCCAAATTTCAAAGTAACGTCTCGGACAATCTTACACAAATATTTAAATTTCAAAGTAACGTCTCGGACAATCTTACACAGATATCCAAATTTCAAAGTAACGTCTCGGACAATCTTACCCAAATATCCAAATTTAGTACCGTCTCGGACAATCTTACACAAATATCGAAATTTCTAAGTAACGTCTTGGAAAATCTTACACAGATATCCAAATTTCAAAGTACCCTCTCGGAAAATCTTACCTAAATATCAAAATTTCAAAGTACCGTCTCGGACAATCTTACACAGATATCCAAATTTGAAAGAACCGTCTCGGAAAATCTTACACAAATATCCAAATTTCCAAGTAACGTCTCGGACAATCTTACACAGATATCCAAATTTCAAAGTAACGTCTCGGACAATCTTACACAGATATCCAAATTTCAAAGTACCGTCTCGGACAATCTTACACAATTATCCAAATTTCGAAGTAACGTCTCGGACAATCTTATACAAATATCGAAATTTCTAAGTAACGTCTTGGAAAATCTTACACAGATATCCAAATTTCAAAGTACCGTCTCGGAAAATCTTACACAAAAATCAAAATTTCAAAAGTACCGTCTCGGACAATCTTACACAGATATCCAAATTTCAAAGAACCGTCTCAGAAAATCTTACACAAATATCCAAATTTCCAAGTAACGTCTTGGACAATCTTACACAAATATCCTAATTTCAAAGTAACGTCTCGGACAATCTTACACAGGTATTCAAATTTCAAAGTACCGTCTCGGACAATCTTACACAATTATCCAAATTTCAAAGTAACGTCTCGGACAATCTTATACAAATATCGAAATTTCTAAGTAACGTCTTGGAAAATCTTACACAGATATCCAAATTTCAAAGTAACGTCTCGGAAAATCTTACACAAATATCAAAATTTCAAAGTAACGTCTCGGACAATCTTACACAAAAATCCAAATTTCAAAGTAACGTCTCGGACAATCTTACACAAATATCCAAATTTCAAAATAACGTCTCGGACAATCTTACACAAATATCCAAATTTCAAAGTAACGACTAGGACAATCTTACAAATATATCCAAATTTAAAAGTAACGTCTCGGAATATCTTAGAAAAATATCCAAATTTCAAAGTAACGTCTCGGACAATCTTACACAAATATTCAAATTTCAAAGTAACGTCTAGGACAATCTTACACAAATATCCAAATTTCAAAGTACCGTCCCGGAAAATGTTACACAAATATCCAAATTTCAAAGTAACGTCTCGGACAATCTTACACAAATATCCAAATTTCAAAGTAACGTTTCGGACAATCTTACACAAATATCCAAATTTCATAGTAACATCTCGGACAATCTTACACAAATATCCAAATTTCAAAGTAACGTCTCGGAAAATCTTACACAGATATCCAAATTTAAAAGTAATATCTCGGACAATCTTACACAAATATCCAAATTTCAAAGTAACGTCTCGGACAATCTTACACAGATATCCAAATTTCAAAGTAACGTCTCGGACAATCTTACACAAATATCCAAATTGCAAAGTAACGTCTCGGACAATCTTACACAGATATCCAAATTTCAAAGTAACGTCTCGGACAATCTTACACAAATATCCAAATTTCAAAGTAACGTCTCGGACAATCTTACACAAATATCCAAATTTCATAGTAACATCTCGGACAATCTTACACAAATATCCAAATTTCAAAGTAACGTCTCGGACAATCTTACAAAGATATCCAAATTTCAAAGTAACGTCTCGGACAATCTTACACAAATATCCAAATTTCAAAGAACCTTCTCGGAAAATCTTACACAATTATCCAAATTTCAAAGTAACGTCTCGGACAATCTTACACAGATATCCAAATTTCAAAGTAACGTCTCGGACAATCTTACACAGATATCCAAATTTCAAAGTACCGTCTCGGACAATCTTACACAATTATCCAAATTTCGAAGTAACATCTCGGACAATCTTATACAGATATCCAAATTTCAAAGTACCGTCTCGGAAAATCTTACACAAAAATCAAAATTTCAAAGTACCGTCTCGGACAATCTTACACAGATATCCAAATTTCAAAGAACCGTCTCGGAAAATCTTACACAAATATCCAAATTTCCAAGTAACGTCTTGGACAATCTTACACAAATATCCTAATTTCAAAGTAACGTCTCGGACAATCTTACACAGGTATTCAAATTTCAAAGTACCGTCTCGGACAATCTTACACAATTATCCAAATTTCAAAGTAACGTCTCGGACAATCTTATACAAATATCGAAATTTCTAAGTAACGTCTTGGAAAATCTTACACAGATATCCAAATTTCAAAGTAACGTCTCGGAAAATCTTACACAAATATCAAAATTTCAAAGTAACGTCTCGGACAATCTTACACAAAAATCCAAATTTCAAAGTAACGTCTCGGACAATCTTACACAAATATCCAAATTTCAAAGTACCGTCTCGGAAAATGTTACACAAATATCCAAATTTCAAAGTATCGTCTCGGACAATCTTACACAGATATCCAAATTTCAAAGTAACGTCTCGGACAATCTTACACAAATATCCAAATTTCAAAGTAACGTCTCGGACAATCTTACACAAATATCCAAATTTCATAGTAACATCTCGGACAATCTTACACAAATATCCAAATTTCAAAGTAACGTCTCGGACAATCTTACAAAGATATCCAAATTTCAAAGTAACGTCTCGGACAATCTTACACAAATATCCGAATTTCAAAGTTACGTCTCGGACAATCTTACAAAGAGATCCAAATTTCAAAGTAACGTCTCGGACAATCTTACACAAATATCCAAATTTCAAAGAACCTTCTCGGAAAATCTTACACAATTATCCAAATTTCAAAGTAACGTCTCGGACAATCTTACACAGATATCCAAATTTCAAAGTAACGTCTCGGACAATCTTACACAGATATCCAAATTTCAAAGTACCGTCTCGGACAATCTTACACAATTATCCAAATTTCGAAGTAACGTCTCGGACAATCTTATACAAATATCGAAATTTCTAAGTAACGTCTTGGAAAATCTTACACAGATATCCAAATTTCAAAGTACCGTCTCGGAAAATCTTACACAAAAATCAAAATTTCAAAGTACCGTCTCGGACAATCTTACACAGATATCCAAATTTCAAAGAACCGTCTCGGAAAATCTTACACAAATATCCAAATTTCCAAGTAACGTCTTGGACAATCTTACACAAATATCCTAATTTCAAAGTAACGTCTCGGACAATCTTACACAGGTATTCAAATTTCAAAGTACCGTCTCGGACAATCTTACACAATTATCCAAATTTCAAAGTAACGTCTCGGACAATCTTATACAAATATCGAAATTTCTAAGTAACGTCTTGGAAAATCTTACACAAATATCAAAATTTCAAAGTAACGTCTCGGACAATCTTACACAAAAATCCAAATTTCAAAGTAACGTCTCGGACAATCTTACACAAATATCCAAATTTCAAAGTACCGTCTCGGAAAATGTTACACAAATATCCAAATTTCAAAGTATCGTCTCGGACAATCTTACACAAATATGCAAATTTCAAAATAACGTCTCGGACAATCTTACACAAATATCCAAATTTCAAAGTAACGACTAGGACAAACTTACAAATATATCCAAATTTAAAAGTAACGTCTCGGAATATCTTAGAAAAATATCCAAATTTCAAAGTAACGTCTCGGACAATCTTACACAAATATTCAAATTTCAAAGTAACGTCTAGGACAATCTTACACAAATATCCAAATTTCAAAGTACCGTCCCGGAAAATGTTACACAAATATCCAAATTTCAAAGTAACGTCTCGGACAATCTTACACAAATATCCAAATTTCAAAGTAACGTTTCGGACAATCTTACACAAATATCCAAATTTCATAGTAACATCTCGGACAATCTTACACAAATATCCAAATTTCAAAGTAACGTCTCGGAAAATCTTACACAGATATCCAAATTTAAAAGTAATATCTCGGACAATCTTACACAAATATCCAAATTTCAAAGTAACGTCTCGGACAATCTTACACAGATATCCAAATTTCAAAGTAACGTCTCGGACAATCTTACACAAATATCCAAATTGCAAAGTAACGTCTCGGACAATCTTACACAGATATCCAAATTTCAAAGTAACGTCTCGGACAATCTTACACAAATATCCAAATTTCAAAGTAACGTCTCGCACAATCTTACACAAATATCCAAATTTCATAGTAACATCTCGGACAATCTTACACAAATATCCAAATTTCAAAGTAACGTCTCGGACAATCTTACAAAGATATCCAAATTTCAAAGTAACGTCTCGGACAATCTTACACAAATATCCAAATTTCAAAGTTACGTCTCGGACAATCTTACAAAGAGATCCAAATTTCAAAGTAACGTCTCGGACAATCTTACACAAATATCCAAATTTCAAAGAACCTTCTCGGAAAATCTTACACAATTATCCAAATTTCAAAGTAACGTCTCGGACAATCTTACACAGATATCCAAATTTCAAAGTAACGTCTCGGACAATCTTACACAGATATCCAAATTTCAAAGTACCGTCTCGGACAATCTTACACAATTATCCAAATTTCGAAGTAACGTCTCGGACAATCTTATACAAATATCGAAATTTCTAAGTAACGTCTTGGAAAATCTTACACAGATATCCAAATTTCAAAGTAACGTCTCGGAAAATCTTACACAAATATCAAAATTTCAAAGTAACGTCTCGGACAATCTTACACAAAAATCCAAATTTCAAAGTAACGTCTCGGACAATCTTACACAAATATCCAAATTTCAAAGTACCGTCTCGGAAAATGTTACACAAATATCCAAATTTCAAAGTATCGTCTCGGACAATCTTACACAAATATGCAAATTTCAAAATAACGTCTCGGACAATCTTACACAAATATCCAAATTTCAAAGTAACGACTAGGACAATCTTACAAATATATCCAAATTTCAAAGTAACGTCTCGGAATATCTTAGAAAAATATCCAAATTTCAAAGTAACGTCTCGGACAATCTTACACAAATATCCAAATTTTAAAGTAACGTCTAGGACAATCTTACACAAATATCCAAATTTCAAAGTACCGTCCCGGAAAATGTTACACAAATATCCAAATTTCAAAGTAACGTCTCGGACAATCTTACACAAATATCCAAATTTCAAAGTAACGTCTCGGACAATCTTACACAAGTATCTAAATTTCAAAGTAACGTCTAGGACAATCTTACACAAATATCCAAATTTCAAAGTAACGTCTCGGACAATCTTACACAAATATCCAAATTTCAAAGTAGCGTCTCGGAAAATCTTACACAAATATCCAAATTTCAAAGTAACGTCTCGGACAATCTTACACAAATATCCAAATTTCAAAGTAACGTCTCGGAAAATCTTACACAAATATCCAAATTTCAAAGTAACGTCTCGGACAATCTTACACAGATATCCAAATTTCAAAGTAACGTCTCGGACAATCTTACACAAATATCCAAATTTCAAAGTACCGTCTCGGACAATCTTACACAAATATCCAAATTTCAAAGTAGCGTCTCGGAAAATCTTACACAAATATCCAAATTTCAAAGTAACGTCTCGGACAATCTTACACAAATATCCAAATTTCAAAGTAACGTCTCGGACAATCTTACACAGATATCCAAATTTCAAAGTAACGTCTCGGACAATCTTACCCAAATATCCAAATTTCAAAGTACCGTCTCGGACAATCTTACACAAATATCCAAATTTCAAAGTAACGTCTCGGACAATCTTACACAAATATTTAAATTTCAAAGTAACGTCTCGGACAATCTTACACAGATATCCAAATTTCAAAGTAACGTCTCGGACAATCTTACCCAAATATCCAAATTTAGTACCGTCTCGGACAATCTTACACAAATATCGAAATTTCTAAGTAACGTCTTGGAAAATCTTACACAGATATCCAAATTTCAAAGTACCCTCTCGGAAAATCTTACACAAATATCAAAATTTCAAAGTACCGTCTCGGACAATCTTACACAGATATCCAAATTTGAAAGAACCGTCTCGGAAAATCTTACACAAATATCCAAATTTCCAAGTAACGTCTCGGACAATCTTACACAAATATCCTAATTTCAAAGTAACGTCTCGGACAATCTTACACAGGTATTCAAATTTCAAAGTACCGTCTCGGACAATCTTACACAATTATCCAAATTTCAAAGTAACGTCTCGGACAATCTTATACAAATATCGAAATTTCTAAGTAACGTCTTGGAAAATCTTACACAGATATCCAAATTTCAAAGTAACGTCTCGGAAAATCTTACACAAATATCAAAATTTCAAAGTATCGTCTCGGACAATCTTACACAAATATGCAAATTTCAAAATAACGTCTCGGACAATCTTACACAAATATCCAAATTTCAAAGTAACGACTAGGACAATCTTACAAATATATCCAAATTTAAAAGTAACGTCTCGGAATATCTTAGAAAAATATCCAAATTTCAAAGTAACGTCTCGGACAATCTTACACAAATATTCAAATTTCAAAGTAACGTCTAGGACAATCTTACACAAATATCCAAATTTCAAAGTACCGTACCGGAAAATGTTACACAAATATCCAAATTTCAAAGTAACGTCTCGGACAATCTTACACAAATATCCAAATTTCAAAGTAACGTTTCGGACAATCTTACACAAATATCCAAATTTCATAGTAACATCTCGGACAATCTTACACAAATATCCAAATTTCAAAGTAACGTCTCGGAAAATCTTACACAGATATCCAAATTTAAAAGTAACATCTCGGACAATCTTACACAAATATCCAAATTTCAAAGTAACGTCTCGGACAATCTTACACAGATATCCAAATTTCAAAGTAACGTCTCGGACAATCTTACACAAATATCCAAATTGCAAAGTAACGTCTCGGACAATCTTACACAGATATCCAAATTTCAAAGAACCGTCTCTGAAAATCTTACACAAATATCCAAATTTCCAAGTAACGTCTTGGACAATCTTACACAAATATCCTAATTTCAAAGTAACGTCTCGGACAATCTTACACAGGTATTCAAATTTCAAAGTACCGTCTCGGACAATCTTACACAATTATCCAAATTTCAAAGTAACGTCTCGGACAATCTTATACAAATATCGAAATTTCTAAGTAACGTCTTGGAAAATCTTACACAGATATCCAAATTTCAAAGTAACGTCTCGGAAAATCTTACACAAATATCAAAATTTCAAAGTAACGTCTCGGACAATCTTACACAAAAATCCAAATTTCAAAGTAACGTCTCGGACAATCTTACACAAATATCCAAATTTCAAAATAACGTCTCGGACAATCTTACACAAATATCCAAATTTCAAAGTAACGACTAGGACAATCTTACAAATATATCCAAATTTAAAAGTAACGTCTCGGAATATCTTAGAAAAATATCCAAATTTCAAAGTAACGTCTCGGACAATCTTACACAAATATTCAAATTTCAAAGTAACGTCTAGGACAATCTTACACAAATATCCAAATTTCAAAGTACCGTCCCGGAAAATGTTACACAAATATCCAAATTTCAAAGTAACGTCTCGGACAATCTTACACAAATATCCAAATTTCAAAGTAACGTTTCGGACAATCTTACACAAATATCCAAATTTCATAGTAACATCTCGGACAATCTTACACAAATATCCAAATTTCAAAGTAACGTCTCGGAAAATCTTACACAGATATCCAAATTTAAAAGTAATATCTCGGACAATCTTACACAAATATCCAAATTTCAAAGTAACGTCTCGGACAATCTTACACAGATATCCAAATTTCAAAGTAACGTCTCGGACAATCTTACACAAATATCCAAATTGCAAAGTAACGTCTCGGACAATCTTACACAGATATCCAAATTTCAAAGTAACGTCTCGGACAATCTTACACAAATATCCAAATTTCAAAGTAACGTCTCGGACAATCTTACACAAATATCCAAATTTCATAGTAACATCTCGGACAATCTTACACAAATATCCAAATTTCAAAGTAACGTCTCGGACAATCTTACAAAGATATCCAAATTTCAAAGTAACGTCTCGGACAATCTTACACAAATATCCAAATTTCAAAGTTACGTCTCGGACAATCTTACAAAGAGATTCAAATTTCAAAGTAACGTCTCGGACAATCTTACACAAATATCCAAATTTCAAAGAACCTTCTCGGAAAATCTTACACAATTATCCAAATTTCAAAGTAACGTCTCGGACAATCTTACACAGATATCCAAATTTCAAAGTAACGTCTCGGACAATCTTACACAGATATCCAAATTTCAAAGTACCGTCTCGGACAATCTTACACAATTATCCAAATTTCGAAGTAACATCTCGGACAATCTTATACAGATATCCAAATTTCAAAGTACCGTCTCGGAAAATCTTACACAAAAATCAAAATTTCAAAGTACCGTCTCGGACAATCTTACACAGATATCCAAATTTCAAAGAACCGTCTCGGAAAATCTTACACAAATATCCAAATTTCCAAGTAACGTCTTGGACAATCTTACACAAATATCCTAATTTCAAAGTAACGTCTCGGACAATCTTACACAGGTATTCAAATTTCAAAGTACCGTCTCGGACAATCTTACACAATTATCCAAATTTCAAAGTAACGTCTCGGACAATCTTATACAAATATCGAAATTTCTAAGTAACGTCTTGGAAAATCTTACACAGATATCCAAATTTCAAAGTAACGTCTCGGAAAATCTTACACAAATATCAAAATTTCAAAGTAACGTCTCGGACAATCTTACACAAAAATCCAAATTTCAAAGTAACGTCTCGGACAATCTTACACAAATATCCAAATTTCAAAGTACCGTCTCGGAAAATGTTACACAAATATCCAAATTTCAAAGTATCGTCTCGGACAATCTTACACAGATATCCAAATTTCAAAGTAACGTCTCGGACAATCTTACACAAATATCCAAATTTCAAAGTAACGTCTCGGACAATCTTACACAAATATCCAAATTTCATAGTAACATCTCGGACAATCTTACACAAATATCCAAATTTCAAAGTAACGTCTCGGACAATCTTACAAAGATGTCCAAATTTCAAAGTAACGTCTCGGACAATCTTACACAAATATCCGAATTTCAAAGTTACGTCTCGGACAATCTTACAAAGAGATCCAAATTTCAAAGTAACGTCTCGGACAATCTTACACAAATATCCAAATTTCAAAGAACCTTCTCGGAAAATCTTACACAATTATCCAAATTTCAAAGTAACGTCTCGGACAATCTTACACAGATATCCAAATTTCAAAGTAACGTCTCGGACAATCTTACACAGATATCCAAATTTCAAAGTACCGTCTCGGACAATCTTACACAATTATCCAAATTTCGAAGTAACGTCTCGGACAATCTTATACAAATATCGAAATTTCTAAGTAACGTCTTGGAAAATCTTACACAGATATCCAAATTTCAAAGTACCGTCTCGGAAAATCTTACACAAAAATCAAAATTTCAAAGTACCGTCTCGGACAATCTTACACAGATATCCAAATTTCAAAGAACCGTCTCGGAAAATCTTACACAAATATCCAAATTTCCAAGTAACGTCTTGGACAATCTTACACAAATATCCTAATTTCAAAGTAACGTCTCGGACAATCTTACACAGGTATTCAAATTTCAAAGTACCGTCTCGGACAATCTTACACAATTATCCAAATTTCAAAGTAACGTCTCGGACAATCTTATACAAATATCGAAATTTCTAAGTAACGTCTTGGAAAATCTTACACAAATATCAAAATTTCAAAGTAACGTCTCGGACAATCTTACACAAAAATCCAAATTTCAAAGTAACGTCTCGGACAATCTTACACAAATATCCAAATTTCAAAGTACCGTCTCGGAAAATGTTACACAAATATCCAAATTTCAAAGTATCGTCTCGGACAATCTTACACAAATATGCAAATTTCAAAATAACGTCTCGGACAATCTTACACAAATATCCAAATTTCAAAGTAACGACTAGGACAAACTTACAAATATATCCAAATTTAAAAGTAACGTCTCGGAATATCTTAGAAAAATATCCAAATTTCAAAGTAACGTCTCGGACAATCTTACACAAATATTCAAATTTCAAAGTAACGTCTAGGACAATCTTACACAAATATCCAAATTTCAAAGTACCGTCCCGGAAAATGTTACACAAATATCCAAATTTCAAAGTAACGTCTCGGACAATCTTACACAAATATCCAAATTTCAAAGTAACGTTTCGGACAATCTTACACAAATATCCAAATTTCATAGTAACATCTCGGACAATCTTACACAAATATCCAAATTTCAAAGTAACGTCTCGGAAAATCTTACACAGATATCCAAATTTAAAAGTAATATCTCGGACAATCTTACACAAATATCCAAATTTCAAAGTAACGTCTCGGACAATCTTACACAGATATCCAAATTTCAAAGTAACGTCTCGGACAATCTTACACAAATATCCAAATTGCAAAGTAACGTCTCGGACAATCTTACACAGATATCCAAATTTCAAAGTAACGTCTCGGACAATCTTACACAAATATCCAAATTTCAAAGTAACGTCTCGCACAATCTTACACAAATATCCAAATTTCATAGTAACATCTCGGACAATCTTACACAAATATCCAAATTTCAAAGTAACGTCTCGGACAATCTTACAAAGATATCCAAATTTCAAAGTAACGTCTCGGACAATCTTACACAAATATCCAAATTTCAAAGTTACGTCTCGGACAATCTTACAAAGAGATCCAAATTTCAAAGTAACGTCTCGGACAATCTTACACAAATATCCAAATTTCAAAGAACCTTCTCGGAAAATCTTACACAATTATCCAAATTTCAAAGTAACGTCTCGGACAATCTTACACAGATATCCAAATTTCAAAGTAACGTCTCGGACAATCTTACACAGATATCCAAATTTCAAAGTACCGTCTCGGACAATCTTACACAATTATCCAAATTTCGAAGTAACGTCTCGGACAATCTTATACAAATATCGAAATTTCTAAGTAACGTCTTGGAAAATCTTACACAGATATCCAAATTTCAAAGTAACGTCTCGGAAAATCTTACACAAATATCAAAATTTCAAAGTAACGTCTCGGACAATCTTACACAAAAATCCAAATTTCAAAGTAACGTCTCGGACAATCTTACACAAATATCCAAATTTCAAAGTACCGTCTCGGAAAATGTTACACAAATATCCAAATTTCAAAGTATCGTCTCGGACAATCTTACACAAATATGCAAATTTCAAAATAACGTCTCGGACAATCTTACACAAATATCCAAATTTCAAAGTAACGACTAGGACAATCTTACAAATATATCCAAATTTCAAAGTAACGTCTCGGAATATCTTAGAAAAATATCCAAATTTCAAAGTAACGTCTCGGACAATCTTACACAAATATCCAAATTTTAAAGTAACGTCTAGGACAATCTTACACAAATATCCAAATTTCAAAGTACCGTCCCGGAAAATGTTACACAAATATCCAAATTTCAAAGTAACGTCTCGGACAATCTTACACAAATATCCAAATTTCATAGTAACATCTCGGACAATCTTACACAAATATCCAAATTTCAAAGTAACGTCTCGGAAAATCTTACACAGATATCCAAATTTAAAAGTAATATCTCGGACAATCTTACACAAATATCCAAATTTCAAAGTAACGTCTCGGACAATCTTACACAGATATCCAAATTTCAAAGTAACGTCTCGGACAATCTTACACAAATATCCAAATTGCAAAGTAACGTCTCGGACAATCTTACACAGATATCCAAATTTCAAAGTAACGTCTCGGACAATCTTACACAAATATCCAAATTTCAAAGTAACGTCTCGCACAATCTTACACAAATATCCAAATTTCATAGTAACATCTCGGACAATCTTACACAAATATCCAAATTTCAAAGTAACGTCTCGGACAATCTTACAAAGATATCCAAATTTCAAAGTAACGTCTCGGACAATCTTACACAAATATCCAAATTTCAAAGTTACGTCTCGGACAATCTTACAAAGAGATCCAAATTTCAAAGTAACGTCTCGGACAATCTTACACAAATATCCAAATTTCAAAGAACCTTCTCGGAAAATCTTACACAATTATCCAAATTTCAAAGTAACGTCTCGGACAATCTTACACAGATATCCAAATTTCAAAGTAACGTCTCGGACAATCTTACACAGATATCCAAATTTCAAAGTACCGTCTCGGACAATCTTACACAATTATCCAAATTTCGAAGTAACGTCTCGGACAATCTTATACAAATATCGAAATTTCTAAGTAACGTCTTGGAAAATCTTACACAGATATCCAAATTTCAAAGTAACGTCTCGGAAAATCTTACACAAATATCAAAATTTCAAAGTAACGTCTCGGACAATCTTACACAAAAATCCAAATTTCAAAGTAACGTCTCGGACAATCTTACACAAATATCCAAATTTCAAAGTACCGTCTCGGAAAATGTTACACAAATATCCAAATTTCAAAGTATCGTCTCGGACAATCTTACACAAATATGCAAATTTCAAAATAACGTCTCGGACAATCTTACACAAATATCCAAATTTCAAAGTAACGACTAGGACAATCTTACAAATATATCCAAATTTCAAAGTAACGTCTCGGAATATCTTAGAAAAATATCCAAATTTCAAAGTAACGTCTCGGACAATCTTACACAAATATCCAAATTTTAAAGTAACGTCTAGGACAATCTTACACAAATATCCAAATTTCAAAGTACCGTCCCGGAAAATGTTACACAAATATCCAAATTTCAAAGTAACGTCTCGGACAATCTTACACAAATATCCAAATTTCAAAGTAACGTCTCGGACAATCTTACACAAGTATCTAAATTTCAAAGTAACGTCTAGGACAATCTTACACAAATATCCAAATTTCAAAGTAACGTCTCGGACAATCTTACACAAATATCCAAATTTCAAAGTAGCGTCTCGGAAAATCTTACACAAATATCCAAATTTCAAAGTAACGTCTCGGACAATCTTACACAAATATCCAAATTTCAAAGTAACGTCTCGGAAAATCTTACACAAATATCCAAATTTCAAAGTAACGTCTCGGACAATCTTACACAGATATCCAAATTTCAAAGTAACGTCTCGGACAATCTTACACAAATATCCAAATTTCAAAGTACCGTCTCGGACAATCTTACACAAATATCCAAATTTCAAAGTAGCGTCTCGGAAAATCTTACACAAATATCCAAATTTCAAAGTAACGTCTCGGACAATCTTACACAAATATCCAAATTTCAAAGTAACGTCTCGGACAATCTTACACAGATATCCAAATTTCAAAGTAACGTCTCGGACAATCTTACCCAAATATCCAAATTTCAAAGTACCGTCTCGGACAATCTTACACAAATATCCAAATTTCAAAGTAACGTCTCGGACAATCTTACACAAATATTTAAATTTCAAAGTAACGTCTCGGACAATCTTACACAGATATCCAAATTTCAAAGTAACGTCTCGGACAATCTTACCCAAATATCCAAATTTAGTACCGTCTCGGACAATCTTACACAAATATCGAAATTTCTAAGTAACGTCTTGGAAAATCTTACACAGATATCCAAATTTCAAAGTACCCTCTCGGAAAATCTTACACAAATATCAAAATTTCAAAGTACCGTCTCGGACAATCTTACACAGATATCCAAATTTGAAAGAACCGTCTCGGAAAATCTTACACAAATATCCAAATTTCCAAGTAACGTCTCGGACAATCTTACACAAATATCCTAATTTCAAAGTAACGTCTCGGACAATCTTACACAGGTATTCAAATTTCAAAGTACCGTCTCGGACAATCTTACACAATTATCCAAATTTCAAAGTAACGTCTCGGACAATCTTATACAAATATCGAAATTTCTAAGTAACGTCTTGGAAAATCTTACACAGATATCCAAATTTCAAAGTAACGTCTCGGAAAATCTTACACAAATATCAAAATTTCAAAGTATCGTCTCGGACAATCTTACACAAATATGCAAATTTCAAAATAACGTCTCGGACAATCTTACACAAATATCCAAATTTCAAAGTAACGACTAGGACAATCTTACAAATATATCCAAATTTAAAAGTAACGTCTCGGAATATCTTAGAAAAATATCCAAATTTCAAAGTAACGTCTCGGACAATCTTACACAAATATTCAAATTTCAAAGTAACGTCTAGGACAATCTTACACAAATATCCAAATTTCAAAGTACCGTACCGGAAAATGTTACACAAATATCCAAATTTCAAAGTAACGTCTCGGACAATCTTACACAAATATCCAAATTTCAAAGTAACGTTTCGGACAATCTTACACAAATATCCAAATTTCATAGTAACATCTCGGACAATCTTACACAAATATCCAAATTTCAAAGTAACGTCTCGGAAAATCTTACACAGATATCCAAATTTAAAAGTAACATCTCGGACAATCTTACACAAATATCCAAATTTCAAAGTAACGTCTCGGACAATCTTACACAGATATCCAAATTTCAAAGTAACGTCTCGGACAATCTTACACAAATATCCAAATTGCAAAGTAACGTCTCGGACAATCTTACACAGATATCCAAATTTCAAAGTAACGTCTCGGACAATCTTACACAAATATCCAAATTTCAAAGTAACGTCTCGGACAATCTTACACAAATATCCAAATTTCATAGTAACATCTCGGACAATCTTACACAAATATCCAAATTTCAAAGTAACGTCTCGGACAATCTTACAAAGATATCCAAATTTCAAAGTAACGTCTCGGACAATCTTACACAAATATCCGAATTTCAAAGTTACGTCTCGGACAATCTTACAAAGAGATCCAAATTTCAAAGTAACGTCTCGGACAATCTTACACAAATATCCAAATTTCAAAGAACCTTCTCGGAAAATCTTACACAATTATCCAAATTTCAAAGTAACGTCTCGGACAATCTTACACAGATATCCAAATTTCAAAGTAACGTCTCGGACAATCTTACACAGATATCCAAATTTCAAAGTACCGTCTCGGACAATCTTACACAATTATCCAAATTTCGAAGTAACGTCTCGGACAATCTTATACAAATATCGAAATTTCTAAGTAACGTCTTGGAAAATCTTACACAGATATCCAAATTTCAAAGTACCGTCTCGGAAAATCTTACACAAAAATCAAAATTTCAAAGTACCGTCTCGGACAATCTTACACAGATATCCAAATTTCAAAGAACCGTCTCGGAAAATCTTACACAAATATCCAAATTTCCAAGTAACGTCTTGGACAATCTTACACAAATATCCTAATTTCAAAGTAACGTCTCGGACAATCTTACACAAATATCCAAATTTCATAGTAACATCTCGGACAATCTTACACAAATATCCAAATTTCAAAGTAACGTCTCGGAAAATCTTACACAGATATCCAAATTTAAAAGTAACATCTCGGACAATCTTACACAAATATCCAAATTTCAAAGTAACGTCTCGGACAATCTTACACAGATATCCAAATTTCAAAGTAACGTCTCGGACAATCTTACACAAATATCCAAATTGCAAAGTAACGTCTCGGACAATCTTACACAGATATCCAAATTTCAAAGTAACGTCTCGGACAATCTTACACAAATATCCAAATTTCAAAGTAACGTCTCGGACAATCTTACACAAATATCCAAATTTCATAGTAACATCTCGGACAATCTTACACAAATATCCAAATTTCAAAGTAACGTCTCGGACAATCTTACAAAGATATCCAAATTTCAAAGTAACGTCTCGGACAATCTTACACAAATATCCGAATTTCAAAGTTACGTCTCGGACAATCTTACAAAGAGATCCAAATTTCAAAGTAACGTCTCGGACAATCTTACACAAATATCCAAATTTCAAAGAACCTTCTCGGAAAATCTTACACAATTATCCAAATTTCAAAGTAACGTCTCGGACAATCTTACACAGATATCCAAATTTCAAAGTAACGTCTCGGACAATCTTACACAGATATCCAAATTTCAAAGTACCGTCTCGGACAATCTTACACAATTATCCAAATTTCGAAGTAACGTCTCGGACAATCTTATACAAATATCGAAATTTCTAAGTAACGTCTTGGAAAATCTTACACAGATATCCAAATTTCAAAGTACCGTCTCGGAAAATCTTACACAAAAATCAAAATTTCAAAGTACCGTCTCGGACAATCTTACACAGATATCCAAATTTCAAAGAACCGTCTCGGAAAATCTTACACAAATATCCAAATTTCCAAGTAACGTCTTGGACAATCTTACACAAATATCCTAATTTCAAAGTAACGTCTCGGACAATCTTACACAGGTATTCAAATTTCAAAGTACCGTCTCGGACAATCTTACACAATTATCCAAATTTCAAAGTAACGTCTCGGACAATCTTATACAAATATCGAAATTTCTAAGTAACGTCTTGGAAAATCTTACACAGATATCCAAATTTCAAAGTAACGTCTTGGAAAATCTTACACAAATATTCAAATTTCAAAGTAACGTCTAGGACAATCTTACACAAATATCCAAATTTCAAAGTACCGTACCGGAAAATGTTACACAAATATCCAAATTTCAAAGTAACGTCTCGGACAATCTTACACAAATATCCAAATTTCAAAGTAACGTTTCGGACAATCTTACACAAATATCCAAATTTCATAGTAACATCTCGGACAATCTTACACAAATATCCAAATTTCAAAGTAACGTCTCGGAAAATCTTACACAGATATCCAAATTTAAAAGTAACATCTCGGACAATCTTACACAAATATCCAAATTTCAAAGTAACGTCTCGGACAATCTTACACAGATATCCAAATTTCAAAGTAACGTCTCGGACAATCTTACACAAATATCCAAATTGCAAAGTAACGTCTCGGACAATCTTACACAGATATCCAAATTTCAAAGTAACGTCTCGGACAATCTTACACAAATATCCAAATTTCAAAGTAACGTCTCGGACAATCTTACACAAATATCCAAATTTCATAGTAACATCTCGGACAATCTTACACAAATATCCAAATTTCAAAGTAACGTCTCGGACAATCTTACAAAGATATCCAAATTTCAAAGTAACGTCTCGGACAATCTTACACAAATATCCGAATTTCAAAGTTACGTCTCGGACAATCTTACAAAGAGATCCAAATTTCAAAGTAACGTCTCGGACAATCTTACACAAATATCCAAATTTCCAAGAACCTTCTCGGAAAATCTTACACAATTATCCAAATTTCAAAGTAACGTCTCGGACAATCTTACACAGATATCCAAATTTCAAAGTAACGTCTCGGACAATCTTACACAGATATCCAAATTTCAAAGTACCGTCTCGGACAATCTTACACAATTATCCAAATTTCGAAGTAACGTCTCGGACAATCTTATACAAATATCGAAATTTCTAAGTAACGTCTTGGAAAATCTTACACAGATATCCAAATTTCAAAGTACCGTCTCGGAAAATCTTACACAAAAATCAAAATTTCAAAGTACCGTCTCGGACAATCTTACACAGATATCCAAATTTCATGGAACCGTCTCGGAAAATCTTACACAAATATCCAAATTTCCAAGTAACGTCTTGGACAATCTTACACAAATATCCTAATTTCAAAGTAACGTCTCGGACAATCTTACACAGGTATTCAAATTTCAAAGTACCGTCTCGGACAATCTTACACAATTATCCAAATTTCAAAGTAACGTCTCGGACAATCTTATACAAATATCGAAATTTCTAAGTAACGTCTTGGAAAATCTTACACAGATATCCAAATTTCAAAGTAACGTCTCGGAAAATCTTACACAAATATCAAAATTTCAAAGTAACGTCTCGGACAATCTTACACAAAAATCCAAATTTCAAAGTAACGTCTCGGACAATCTTACACAAATATCCAAATTTCAAAGTACCGTCTCGGAAAATGTTACACAAATATCCAAATTTCAAAGTATCGTCTCGGACAATCTTACACAAATATGCAAATTTCAAAATAACGTCTCGGACAATCTTACACAAATATCCAAATTTCAAAGTAACGACTAGGACAATCTTACAAATATATCCAAATTTAAAAGTAACGTCTCGGAATATCTTAGAAAAATATCCAAATTTGAAAGTAACGTCTCGGACAATCTTACACAAATATTCAAATTTCAAAGTAACGTCTAGGACAATCTTACACAAATATCCAAATTTCAAAGTACCGTCCCGGAAAATGTTACACAAATATCCAAATTTCAAAGTAACGTCTCGGACAATCTTACACAAATATCCAAATTTCAAAGTAACGTTTCGGACAATCTTACACAAATATCCAAATTTCATAGTAACATCTCGGACAATCTTACACAAATATCCAAATTTCAAAGTAACGTCTCGGAAAATCTTACACAGATATCCAAATTTAAAAGTAACATCTCGGACAATCTTACACAAATATCCAAATTTCAAAGTAACGTCTCGGACAATCTTACACAGATATCCAAATTTCAAAGTAACGTCTCGGACAATCTTACACAAATATCCAAATTGCAAAGTAACGTCTCGGACAATCTTACACAGATATCCAAATTTCAAAGTAACGTCTCGGACAATCTTACACAAATATCCAAATTTCAAAGTAACGTCTCGGACAATCTTACACAAATATCCAAATTTCATAGTAACATCTCGGACAATCTTACACAAATATCCAAATTTCAAAGTTACGTCTCGGACAATCTTACAAAGAGATCCAAATTTCAAAGTAACGTCTCGGACAATCTTACACAAATATCCAAATTTCAAAGAACCTTCTCGGAAAATCTTACACAATTATCCAAATTTCAAAGTAACGTCTCGGACAATCTTACACAGATATCCAAATTTCAAAGTAACGTCTCGGACAATCTTACACAGATATCCAAATTTCAAAGTACCGTCTCGGACAATCTTACACAATTATCCAAATTTCGAAGTAACGTCTCGGACAATCTTATACAAATATCGAAATTTCTAAGTAACGTCTTGGAAAATCTTACACAGATATCCAAATTTCAAAGTACCGTCTCGGAAAATCTTACACAAAAATCAAAATTTCAAAGTACCGTCTCGGACAATCTTACACAGATATCCAAATTTCAAAGAACCGTCTCGGAAAATCTTACACAAATATCCAAATTTCCAAGTAACGTCTTGGACAATCTTACACAAATATCCTAATTTCAAAGTAACGTCTCGGACAATCTTACACAGGTATTCAAATTTCAAAGTACCGTCTCGGACAATCTTACACAATTATCCAAATTTCAAAGTAACGTCTCGGACAATCTTATACAAATATCGAAATTTCTAAGTAACGTCTTGGAAAATCTTACACAGATATCCAAATTTCAAAGTACCGTCTCGGAAAATCTTACACAAAAATCAAAATTTCAAAGTAACGTCTCGGACAATCTTACACAGATATCCAAATTTCAAAGTACCGTCTCGGACAATCTTACACAATTATCCAAATTTCGAAGTAACGTCTCGGACAATCTTATACAAATATCGAAATTTCTAAGTAACGTCTTGGAAAATCTTACACAGATATCCAAATTTCAAAGTACCGTCTCGGAAAATCTTACACAAAAATCAAAATTTCAAAGTACCGTCTCGGACAATCTTACACAGATATCCAAATTTCAAAGAACCGTCTCGGAAAATCTTACACAAATATCCAAATTTCCAAGTAACGTCTTGGACAATCTTACACAAATATCCTAATTTCAAAGTAACGTCTCGGACAATCTTACACAGGTATTCAAATTTCAAAGTACCGTCTCGGACAATCTTACACAATTATCCAAATTTCAAAGTAACGTCTCGGACAATCTTATACAAATATCGAAATTTCTAAGTAACGTCTTGGAAAATCTTACACAGATATCCAAATTTCAAAGTAACGTCTTGGAAAATCTTACACAAATATTCAAATTTCAAAGTAACGTCTAGGACAATCTTACACAAATATCCAAATTTCAAAGTACCGTACCGGAAAATGTTACACAAATATCCAAATTTCAAAGTAACGTCTCGGACAATCTTACACAAATATCCAAATTTCAAAGTAACGTTTCGGACAATCTTACACAAATATCCAAATTTCATAGTAACATCTCGGACAATCTTACACAAATATCCAAATTTCAAAGTAACGTCTCGGAAAATCTTACACAGATATCCAAATTTAAAAGTAACATCTCGGACAATCTTACACAAATATCCAAATTTCAAAGTAACGTCTCGGACAATCTTACACAGATATCCAAATTTCAAAGTAACGTCTCGGACAATCTTACACAAATATCCAAATTGCAAAGTAACGTCTCGGACAATCTTACACAGATATCCAAATTTCAAAGTAACGTCTCGGACAATCTTACACAAATATCCAAATTTCAAAGTAACGTCTCGGACAATCTTACACAAATATCCAAATTTCATAGTAACATCTCGGACAATCTTACACAAATATCCAAATTTCAAAGTAACGTCTCGGACAATCTTACAAAGATATCCAAATTTCAAAGTAACGTCTCGGACAATCTTACACAAATATCCGAATTTCAAAGTTACGTCTCGGACAATCTTACAAAGAGATCCAAATTTCAAAGTAACGTCTCGGACAATCTTACACAAATATCCAAATTTCCAAGAACCTTCTCGGAAAATCTTACACAATTATCCAAATTTCAAAGTAACGTCTCGGACAATCTTACACAGATATCCAAATTTCAAAGTAACGTCTCGGACAATCTTACACAGATATCCAAATTTCAAAGTACCGTCTCGGACAATCTTACACAATTATCCAAATTTCGAAGTAACGTCTCGGACAATCTTATACAAATATCGAAATTTCTAAGTAACGTCTTGGAAAATCTTACACAGATATCCAAATTTCAAAGTACCGTCTCGGAAAATCTTACACAAAAATCAAAATTTCAAAGTACCGTCTCGGACAATCTTACACAGATATCCAAATTTCATGGAACCGTCTCGGAAAATCTTACACAAATATCCAAATTTCCAAGTAACGTCTTGGACAATCTTACACAAATATCCTAATTTCAAAGTAACGTCTCGGACAATCTTACACAGGTATTCAAATTTCAAAGTACCGTCTCGGACAATCTTACACAATTATCCAAATTTCAAAGTAACGTCTCGGACAATCTTATACAAATATCGAAATTTCTAAGTAACGTCTTGGAAAATCTTACACAGATATCCAAATTTCAAAGTAACGTCTCGGAAAATCTTACACAAATATCAAAATTTCAAAGTAACGTCTCGGACAATCTTACACAAAAATCCAAATTTCAAAGTAACGTCTCGGACAATCTTACACAAATATCCAAATTTCAAAGTACCGTCTCGGAAAATGTTACACAAATATCCAAATTTCAAAGTATCGTCTCGGACAATCTTACACAAATATGCAAATTTCAAAATAACGTCTCGGACAATCTTACACAAATATCCAAATTTCAAAGTAACGACTAGGACAATCTTACAAATATATCCAAATTTAAAAGTAACGTCTCGGAATATCTTAGAAAAATATCCAAATTTGAAAGTAACGTCTCGGACAATCTTACACAAATATTCAAATTTCAAAGTAACGTCTAGGACAATCTTACACAAATATCCAAATTTCAAAGTACCGTCCCGGAAAATGTTACACAAATATCCAAATTTCAAAGTAACGTCTCGGACAATCTTACACAAATATCCAAATTTCAAAGTAACGTTTCGGACAATCTTACACAAATATCCAAATTTCATAGTAACATCTCGGACAATCTTACACAAATATCCAAATTTCAAAGTAACGTCTCGGAAAATCTTACACAGATATCCAAATTTAAAAGTAACATCTCGGACAATCTTACACAAATATCCAAATTTCAAAGTAACGTCTCGGACAATCTTACACAGATATCCAAATTTCAAAGTAACGTCTCGGACAATCTTACACAAATATCCAAATTGCAAAGTAACGTCTCGGACAATCTTACACAGATATCCAAATTTCAAAGTAACGTCTCGGACAATCTTACACAAATATCCAAATTTCAAAGTAACGTCTCGGACAATCTTACACAAATATCCAAATTTCATAGTAACATCTCGGACAATCTTACACAAATATCCAAATTTCAAAGTTACGTCTCGGACAATCTTACAAAGAGATCCAAATTTCAAAGTAACGTCTCGGACAATCTTACACAAATATCCAAATTTCAAAGAACCTTCTCGGAAAATCTTACACAATTATCCAAATTTCAAAGTAACGTCTCGGACAATCTTACACAGATATCCAAATTTCAAAGTAACGTCTCGGACAATCTTACACAGATATCCAAATTTCAAAGTACCGTCTCGGACAATCTTACACAATTATCCAAATTTCGAAGTAACGTCTCGGACAATCTTATACAAATATCGAAATTTCTAAGTAACGTCTTGGAAAATCTTACACAGATATCCAAATTTCAAAGTACCGTCTCGGAAAATCTTACACAAAAATCAAAATTTCAAAGTACCGTCTCGGACAATCTTACACAGATATCCAAATTTCAAAGAACCGTCTCGGAAAATCTTACACAAATATCCAAATTTCCAAGTAACGTCTTGGACAATCTTACACAAATATCCTAATTTCAAAGTAACGTCTCGGACAATCTTACACAGGTATTCAAATTTCAAAGTACCGTCTCGGACAATCTTACACAATTATCCAAATTTCAAAGTAACGTCTCGGACAATCTTATACAAATATCGAAATTTCTAAGTAACGTCTTGGAAAATCTTACACAGATATCCAAATTTCAAAGTACCGTCTCGGAAAATCTTACACAAAAATCAAAATTTCAAAGTACCGTCTCGGACAATCTTACACAGATATCCAAATTTCAAAGAACCGTCTCGGAAAATCTTACACAAATATCCAAATTTCCAAGTAACGTCTTGGACAATCTTACACAAATATCCTAATTTCAAAGTAACGTCTCGGACAATCTTACACAGGTATTCAAATTTCAAAGTACCGTCTCGGACAATCTTACACAATTATCCAAATTTCAAAGTAACGTCTCGGACAATCTTATACAAATATCGAAATTTCTAAGTAACGTCTTGGAAAATCTTACACAGATATCCAAATTTCAAAGTAACGTCTCGGAAAATCTTACACAAATATCAAAATTTCAAAGTAACGTCTCGGACAATCTTACACAAATATCCAAATTTCAAAGTACCGTCTCGGAAAATGTTACACAAATATCCAAATTTCAAAGTATCGTCTCGGACAATCTTACACAAATATGCAAATTTCAAAATAACGTCTCGGACAATCTTACACAAATATCCAAATTTCAAAGTAACGACTAGGACAATCTTACAAATATATCCAAATTTCAAAGTAACGTCTCGGAATATCTTAGAAAAATATCCAAATTTCAAAGTAACGTCTCGGACAATCTTACACAAATATCCAAATTTTAAAGTAACGTCTAGGACAATCTTACACAAATATCCAAATTTCAAAGTACCGTCCCGGAAAATGTTACACAAATATCCAAATTTCAAAGTAACGTCTCGGACAATCTTACACAAATATCCAAATTTCAAAGTAACGTCTCGGACAATCTTACACAAGTATCTAAATTTCAAAGTAACGTCTAGGACAATCTTACACAAATATCCAAATTTCAAAGTAACGTCTCGGACAATCTTACACAAATATCCAAATTTCAAAGTAGCGTCTCGGAAAATCTTACACAAATATCCAAATTTCAAAGTAACGTCTCGGACAATCTTACACAGATATCCAAATTTCAAAGTAACGTCTCGGACAATCTTACACAAATATCCAAATTTCAAAGTACCGTCTCGGACAATCTTACACAAATATCCAAATTTCAAAGTAGCGTCTCGGAAAATCTTACACAAATATCCAAATTTCAAAGTAACGTCTCGGACAATCTTACACAAATATCCAAATTTCAAAGTAACGTCTCGGACAATCTTACACAGATATCCAAATTTCAAAGTAACGTCTCGGACAATCTTACCCAAATATCCAAATTTCAAAGTACCGTCTCGGACAATCTTACACAAATATCCAAATTTCAAAGTAACGTCTCGGACAATCTTACACAAATATCCAAATTTCAAAGTAACGTCTCGGACAATCTTACACAGATATCCAAATTTCAAAGTAACGTCTCGGACAATCTTACCCAAATATCCAAATTTAGTACCGTCTCGGACAATCTTACACAAATATCCAAATTTCAAAGTAACGTCTCGGACAATCTTATACAAATATCGAAATTTCTAAGTAACGTCTTGGAAGATCTTACGAATTTAATGTCACATCCCTTGAACTAGCCGAAATATGTAGTTTGAATCTCACCGCTTTATCTTTGATTGAAGTTGGTAACGACGAGTATGGTACGCCAAAAGTGTCACAAGCAACACTTTTGGACATGTCAAAAGTTTTTGACTAGTGCTTTCCCTTCACCATTCATTGGCTTTTAATTCACCGAATCCCCGTAGTTTCAACGTTTACACCAATAAAACAGTGACGATTTAAGCTCATTATTTTTTCAACCATAAGAAATTGGCTGCTTCATTTGGGCGTAGCTGGGTAGGAGTCACGTTTTTACTTGACTCGACACAATTTATAAATGTCAAAATCAATTTTAGACATGTCAAAACTTCATTTCGACTAGTGCTTTTCGTTTTGACTAGACAATTTCTTCACTCATCGTGATTGGATTTGAGGTTTTTAACGGTAATTGGACAGAAATATTATCAACATAATTATTGAAAAACGCCATTCTATTGGTTTATCAAAATTTATACAAAGCTTTTATTGGCCTTTACGTGTCACGTGAAATTATTTAGTTACCTCCGTAAAAAAATATCATGCCTTTATCCGACAAATTGAACATGTCAAAAACTTTCTGACTAGTTAAAAACTGTAGTCGAGTACGCCAAAGGTGTCTCAATTCCCGTATAGAAATCTAACACGAGCCGAAAGTGTCTCAATACAACAGTTTTAAACTAGTCGATATTTTGGTTTGAGTCTATTTGATCGATTCCCAAATGATCGAACGGGTCCAATTTGATCGAATTTCCATTTGATCGAATTGCATTTGATCGAATGGCATTTGATCGAATGGCATTTGATCGAATGCCATTTGATCGAATGGCATTTGATCGAACGAAATTTTAATGAAAGCAACTGTAGGGTAAAACTACTAGTTTTTGGGAGTAAATCGAAAAGGCGACATCTAGTCAGAATGAGATACAGTAGACTCTAATACAGAAAAAAAACCTGAGCGCAGTGCAGTGACGTAGAAAACAAAATATTCTCTCGGACATAATTAATAGAAAGACCTATTAAAAAACGAACTCTGTACCTAATTTTCAGCAATAGAAGGGCCGTGAACGTGGTCAGACCCCTCGTATACAACGGTGCATACGCACCTACGGCGCGCGTACATCAACCTAAGCTAACCTAACCTAACCTTACCTAACCTAACCTAACCTAACCAAACCTGACCCTATTTATATATATCAAAAACAACGGGCCGTTATCGTCGATGTCATAAAAAATTCCATCATATAGTGTATAAAGTTTATCTTTGTGGCTTAATACAGTTAAAGCAATGAATTATTCCATCATTATTCCTTCTGCACTTCATATTGACATTCGGTAAAATAAAACATACTAACTGATACTATAAATACTTTTGAATTAGATCAAATAGTATTCGATCATTTGAAGGTTCGATCTTATGAAACCAATGACAAATGGGATTCGATCAAATGGAATTTCGATCAATTGCAACGTATAATGATCGACTGTCGATTACATATTTTTCGATCCAATGGACCAACACCGAAATAATATACACGTCCAAAATACGAGTCACGTCAAGAATTCGGCACTAGTTCGGAAATGTGTCGCTTAAAAACGTTTTTGCCTAGTCTCGAAATGTCGCGACTAAATCTGCGATGCGTTTCGACCAATTACAATAGTTGAAATTAAAACTACCCAATCGCGAGTGATGTAAATTTCTGTCGCTTAGCTCAACAAAGTGTCTCAATACAACAGTTTTCGACTAGTCGAAACTTTTATACACGTCCAAAATTCGATTCACGTCAAGAATTCGTCACTAGTTCGGAAATGTGTCGCTTAAAAACGTTTTTGACTAGACTTGAAATGTCGCGACTAAACTGCGACGCCTTTAAACCAATCACAATGGTGGAAATTCAAACTATACAATCGCGAGTGATGTAAATGTTTCGCGAGTGATGTAAATTTCTGTCGCTTAGCTCGCCAAAAGCAAGGAGGATAGGAAGGGAGGCGAAGTAGGAGGGATGAAAGCGCCAGCATCCTTGTAAGAAGCTTAGCGCGCGCTCGGCGGGAAAATTTCGGAAAAATGGCGGAAACACGTAGCGTAGCTGCCGCAATCCGGCCGCCATTTTTCCGAAATTTTCCTGCCGAGCGCGCGCTAAGCTTCGTACAAGGATGCTGGCGCGTTCATCCCTCCTACTTCGCCTCCCTTCCTATCCTCCTTGCCAAAAGTGTCTCAATACAACGGAACGGGACATGTCAAAAAGTTTTCACTAGGCTCTATCTCAACGATTAAATCTGCGATGGATGTACTGTTTCTTTATTATTTCCGTTTATTCTCCGATAAATCTGCGACTACGTCTTCTGCTACTACGTCAGTATATCGTTTTTGGTAGCAGACGATGCCTGTAATTTATAGAAAGAATAACATAAATAATAGTGACAGGATTGGCAACGTCACAGACAAAAAGGATTTAAGACATAGGCTTCGAATGATATAACCAAATAAACTTGGCATTACGAGAAGGCTGCATCGGAAATGAGATTCATTAATTTTTTTATTAGACGGTTTCGAAACTGAAAATAGAAAGGGTGCGTCAAATATCAATGCGTTTTTATAATAACTAACGATATTTTAGCAGAGGATCCTTTCAACGTGTTAGATTTTAGAACGCGAGCTTTATAAACAGCATGTTTAAATTATTTCAACTGTGTTTTAAGACTGGCAAAATAAATGCTGCTTTCCAATTTCTTTTAGATATTTTGAAGATCGGAGGTGGTTTGTGTTAAACGAAATGAGTAGAAATCTTCTAGCGATGTTTTGTACTCAGGTATTATAAGCAAAGAGTATAGAAAGTACGTGAACTAGAGAACACAGTTGGCATCGGCCAATGAATTGGTCTCCACAGAGGATGGCACTCCAAAGAGCTCAGGAGACGGGTCTGTACTATTCCGTAAGTCGTAATCTTTGAATATCGAGATAGTCAAACCAATTTTTCCTTACATGGAGTACCGAGGGGAAAAGTGTCTTTGGTACGGAAGTATTAGATTCCTAGGTAAAGTTATACGTGCTGCCGAAGAATAACACGCCGCGAAAAGTCAGAATTGCTAGCAGACGAATTTTGTTCAATTGTTTACGTCTAGTCAATGGTTGTAAATTACGTTGAACACTTCTGAAAACTCTGCCCGCGCAAGTGGCATGCAGTGTTGGACATACGGATATTTTTTTAGTAGTCACTGAATAGTGGGGTAAAATGTGGGTATCCAACATTTTAGTTTACCCGTCAGAATTAAAATAGAAGTTTATTATCAGTTGGGTTACATGATGTAATTTTTTAAATAAAATGTGATTGACGGATGAGGGATTTATGATACGCCATATTTGCCATTAGTTATGAGTATTAAGGTAAATTATTCACTAGTCAAATTTACTAGTGAGCCCCCAGATTTCGATTAATGTTAGTAACCAGAGCATTTATTTTAGTGCCTTATGTCTAACGCTGGTGGCATGATGGTAACGAAATTAGTCTTCCCGGGCAAAAACAACAAGAGAAACTAACTAGCAGATAATAAAGCACATTCGTCTGAGCAGAGTGTTCTGCTTGCTCTAAGGTTGAATAAAGTGTAACGTAACTGTTCAATTACTAACAACGTTTTATTAGTTGTAAGCCTAATACACAGGGATAAATATTAAGATATTGGTGTTAATTTAAGTAATTTATATTTAAAACTAATAACGAAAGCTTAAAAAAAATTCCCATTTTAGAAAACGTAATTGCAAACTATTGACAAGACGTAAACAAGGCATTACTTTGGTCCAACATTGCAACAAGTTTTTCCTCCCGTCTTGTTCCCAATTGTACTCTACATTTCAAAAGTAGAGGAGACTCGTCGCAGAATTATCGGTTAGAGTTTCTACGATCAAGGTGGCTAATTTTAGATTTCATAGAAAGATAAGTTTGAATTATTGTTATTGATTCCAATTTTAAAACATTATTGGATTACATGAAAAATTAAATTCTTTTAATTTTAGGCGTGTGATATTGATATTGGTCGCGAACGGCAGAGAGCGGCTCAGCTCTCGGCACTATTATGTAGACCAAGGTCAATAATTTTACATATTATGTGTCTGTATTAATTTTTATTAGGCAAACTATAACGTTTGACGAGATAGAAAAGAAATAGAGAGATGATTACCGCGTTAAGGCACCCCTGTTTTTGACCGGGAAAATTAATCCCCCCCCCCCGCGCATGTATGAAAGCGGAGATCAGTGTTGGGCATTAATCAATTAAATTTTCAATCTATTAATTATTTGACTAAAACATTATTGCAATTAATTAACTTGTAACTAAGCAATTATTTGCACATTGCAATTAAAATTAATTGCAATTAAATATTTACAATTAAACCATTAATTGCACGTTGCAATTAATATAATTGGAATTTAACCATTAATTGCCCATTGCAATTAATTTAATTGAAATTAAACCATTAATCGTCCATGGCAATTAAATTAATTGTAATTAAATTTAATTGGAATTTAATCATTAATTCCACATGGCAATTAAATTCATAGCAATTAAAATTAGTTGCAATTAAACCATTAATTCCACATTGCAATTAGTTTACTTGGATTAATACCTATTAATTAACGTTTTGATTGTTTAAAGTAGCAATTAAAACTAACAATTAAGTATCCTATTTAACTTTACGGATATCAGATGAAAACGATTTATATATATTTATGCTTATGAATTTGCTCTTAGATATATTGCTTCATTCATAAAATTTAGCACTACTCCTTGGTAGGAAACATTACTTTCATAATATCAAAAGTGACATAATTACGAAAAGTGTGACAATCCCTGTATTTTAATATGCTAAAGGATCTTTTTTTAGTCTATGGTAGTATATCGTAGGTACATGTAAATGGCGAAAGCCTCTCCACAGACCGACGAAAAATACAAAAATACACTAGCTTTGACAGGTCCTACTTCGTTCCTCCGTTCTTCACTACGAGGCGTTATTTGTTGGTTTTAACTTCCTTCCCTCCCCAATTAGGCATACATTCCCTTATCTCCTCCCAACTTGTATTTCGCTCGTAACATTCATTAAGAAATAGGTCCGATTGACACACTTTTGGTAATTATGTCAATTTTGATAATATTCATTTTTTTATTATTTTCTTTGTGTGTCGTTCATATTTCTTTAGTTTGTCGAATGCAACTATAAACTAGCAAAAGTTACAAGTCGCGACGTGTTTGTTTGTTTTGTAGGCGGTCGGCACGGCACGCAGTGCATAGGGTACTTGCCTTTCGCTCCAGATAGGCCAGATTAATTTTAAGGATACCGCACACTCCAATTGGACAACTAAATCAAACATCATTCTCTCCTCACTACAGCCCAAAAAGATCGCGCCTAGCGGCCCTCTTAAACAAATTAAGAAATGTTGGGGATTCATCGCAATTTATTGAACGCTAATTGGGCAAAAATAAAGAGAGCATGCAGTAAAATATTTCTTCATAAAGCATATAGTTTACATAATTATGATAGAAGCAAACATTAAAAGCCTATATTGACAATTAATTAATTAATTAATTAATTAATTGTTAATCGTGAGTTTTCACAATCACAATTAATTAATTGTTAATTTTTATAGTCGTGATTAACAATTGATGAAATGTTAATTGTTAATTGTGAAAATTCACGATTAACAATTGGTTAGTTTTTAATTGCGACTACAGTATATAACAATTAATAAATTTTTAATCGTGAGTTTTCACAATTACAATTAATTAATTGTTAATTTTCTTAGCCGTGATTAACAATTAATTAATGATTTAGTTTTAGTTGCCCCAGCAATTAAAATTTGCCCAACACTGGCGGAGACGGGCAGAATTTGCAACGCCATCTATCGATTGGAAGAGTAACTAGTATTAGGCAAATGACAGTTGATTTCAAAAACGCATAATGTATTTCATTTCACCGCGCGTCGATGGCGCCACGTAATCTACCCATCCCACGGCTTCCTACATTGGCGAAAAGAGGGTCGGCACTCGCGGTCAACTTCGCCAGATACAATAGTGCCTCTTTTTCTTTTCTATCTCTATGCGTTTGACTGATCGTTGATCCAGATTTGGTATTGTTCCCAATGGAATACAAAATCTTCACACAGTGTGGTCCAATAGGTAAAAGTCGCTATCTCTCGAGATGGTGCAACTCAGGAATTCGTATCTGAGCGGCTCTTCTTTTCCCTATAGAAGACGTTTTCATTATACAAGCAATCCGAGAGTGCTCTGAGCAACCTATTGGAGTAGTCTGCGTAGGGATTGTATTGGAGCAGATTTTAGTCGAAGTCAGGGTCGTTCAGAGAAAAACCCATAGAAACTAGTCGGATGACTCGGATTGGGTTTTGTAATGGCAAATAGTATAGTAAAAATAATTGTACATTCTACGTTATTTGTCTTCTAAGGGGCTTATTACATTGAATTTGAAGTTTATTACAGTCTGTCTAACAGATCTGAGAACCTAATATTTTTAATTTAGGACTTTTGCCTAAATTTTAAACTATGGCATACGTGATACTGTTGTACAATGTGTATTACTAGCGTTCAAATGTTCTGCACCAGCTTTGTAAGATGTTAATAGGCCAATTTTGTTTACTCATGTTAAAAAAATATTGAATTGTTGTCAAAATTATTGAACCAGCATTTACAACTTAAAAAGCATTTGTAAAGCGTATATTTAACCAAAATTACAGTCGTCAACGTTAATTGGGGATAGGATATAAAAAATAACTAAACTTTACCTACCAGAGTTAGTGAAAATGGTACTTTCTAGACAGAATCTACGTTTTGATCTAAGACCTTTTCCCTAAACATAGGATTAATTTTGTGCTGCCGACTACTTAAAGAATTTGTTACCTATTTTTCAAGTGTAAAACTTCATCACAATTTATATATCCTTAATCAGTACAAACAAAAAATATATTTTAAGAACTGATGGAAAACAAAACTTTTTTTAAAACCCTGACTCGTAAATTGGCCACCCTGACCTGACCTGACCTCGGAGATGAATACCCGATTGTTGGGGTCCCGGTACGATTCTTAAGCCTCAATGGTTTTCTTTTCCTGCGTAATTAGTCATCTAAAATTAACGAGATTTTATCAATTACGTCAATATTACTTACAATTCCTTCAATATCTCAAAACTCAATTATAACTTCTAATATCTCATTATTAGTTTATTTAAATGCCCCTATTGAATTATTTCAATACCTCAATATTTAATTAAATCGGTTCCAATCATCAATGGAGACTATTCCATCAATGCTGTCGTGAACAGCGAAATAAAAGACTCGAACTTTTCCGACATAAAAACCGGTAAACCTTTTTCCTCTTATTTCAAAACAGAACTGGCCGTTAATTTATTTTTACACGCGCAAAATAACACCTTTTTTAACAGCAACCAAAAACTCACTTTCACGCGCGCGTGCGCTATATAAACATTTGAAAACGAATATAGGTACATGTACTATACAAAATTACGATGTGTACAACCGAACATTCCGCCCGCCTTGAAATAACGAATTTCAAATGAGATAGTAAAAGTCCGAAAAGTTACATTTGCATACATAAATAACCCTTAGTAAACAGTTTGAATACAATTAAAATCAGTCTAGTGGTAACTGGCATAATTTAACTACGAGTCTTTTCAGTGATTTGTCAGAGGTTCTGACAGTTACGACGCGAACTTGATTGTCTTGTCCTGGATGAAGTTCAGTGATTCTTGCCATTCTCCACTTGGTTGGAGGTAAATCTTCATCCTTGAGCAAGACCAAGTCGCCGACTCGTAGATTCGGTTTTGGTGTAGTCCACTTTGGACGTTGTTGAAGGCGAGAGAGGAATTCATTTCGCCAACGGTTCCAAAAGTGCTGCAGTACTTGTTGGCCCAATTGCCAACGTGACAGGCGGTTGACGTTTTCAGAAGTGAGATCGGGTTCGGGTATTGCGGTGAGTGCATCTCCGATTAGGAAATGTCCAGGTGTCAACGCATTGAAGTCGTTTGGATCCGAGCTTAACCCCGTTAAAGGACGTGAATTTAAGCAAGCTTCGATTTGGCAAAGAAGCGTTTGCATTTCTTCAAAGTTTAGAACCATGGTGCCAAGAACTCGTTTCAGATGATACTTGACGGACTTCACCCCGGCTTCCCAGAGGCCTCCAAAATGTGGCGCTGCAGGCGGGTTGAAGTGCCAATTAATTCCTTCGTCTGCGAGCCATCGTGATACTTGATCGTTGTTGTTTGTAGAGACTATGAATTTGATGAATGTTTTCATCTCTCGATCGGCTCCTGTAAAGTTGGTTCCACAGTCGCTGTAAATGTCGGCGCATTTTCCTCGTCGAGCAACAAAGCGTTTCAATGCTGCCAGAAATGCTTCGGTGGTCATGTCACTGACAAGTTCAAGATGAATTGATCTTGTGGTAAAGCAAGCGAAGACGGCAATGTATCCCTTAAACCTGAAGTGACTTCGTCCCTTCATTAGTTTAAGGGTAAATGGTCCTGCGTAGTCGACTCCACACTTCAAAAATGGCCGAGCAGGATTTACTCTCGCTGGTGGTAAATCGCCCATAAGTTGCTTTACAGTGACTGCCTGCTGTCGTACACATGAAACACATCTTCTGATATGGAAACGTATGGCATCACGAAGACCGACGATCCAATAACGTTTCTGTAAGACAGAAGTTAGTAGTTGAGCACCTCCGTGAAAATGTTTATCGTGCTCGTGTTGTATTAGAAGTTCTGTTAATTTGCTCTGTCTCGGTAACAGTGCCGGATGTATGGTAAGTTGGAGTGGCAAAGTCTGCCACCAACTCTAAGAATCCCATCTTGATCGATGTACGGACGCATCGAAAGGATTTTACTTTTCCGTGGTAATTCTTTGTTTTGTTTAAGGCAAGCTATCTCTTCGTTAAAACTGTTGCTTTGGACGACCCGAATCCAATGGGATAGCGCCTTTTCGTTCTCTTCCTTCGATAAAGGTCCAGTAATCCTCAATTCTGTCGCATTTCGCGAAATGAAGACAAAACGTAGAATGTAGGCGGTGATATGAATGAGTTTTTTACGCGCTGAAAATTTGGAAAGGAGCGTGAAATCCATTTGATGATGCGTTACTAACGAAATAATTCGTCTTTCCTCGGATAAACATTCATTTGGCTCTGATAGTTCATGTAGTTCTTGCGTTGTTGCGGCGAAAATAAGGCACTGCGGTCCATGCCACCAGAGACCATGATTTCCCAGTTCGCTAGCGGATATTCCTCGAGAAGCGCAATCTGCAGGGTTGCTGTTTCCTGAAATGTGATGCCATTGTGCTCTCGGTAGTTTCTCGTGGATTTCTGACACTCGATTGGCTACGAACGTTTTCCAACGTTGCGGTGGAGCTTTCAACCAAGCTAGGACGATTGTTGAGTCCGACCAGCAATGAACATCAGCTATATCCAATCTCAATGACTCCCTGATCAGTTGAATCAGAGAAGCCAAAAGTAATGCACCAGATAATTCCAGTCTCGGAAGTGTGATTTGTTTGAGCGGAGCGACTCTTGTTTTCGCAGCGATCAGTTGTATTTTGATTTGTCCGTTGTTATTCACCGTCTTCAGGTATACGGCAGCTGCGTACGCTTTCTCCGATGCGTCACAAAATCCATGCAGGCTAATGTCTGTAGCATTAGCTTGCGAAATGTGCCGTTGAACCGTAATGTTTTCAATTTCTGGTAAATCGGTTCGAAACGACCTCCATTTAGCTTCAAGTGGTTGGGGAAGTTGCTCATCCCAATTCAATTTTAGCTGCCACATTTCCTGTAACATCAGTTTCGCTCGAACGGTTACTGATGCCAACAGTCCCAGAGGATCGAATATCCTTGCTGTATCCGAAAGAATCGTACGTTTAGTGATTGAACTTCTTGACGCTGGAGAAGTAACCATAAACGAGAAATTATCAGCCGAAGGAGTTCAATATAGGCCGAGAGTCTTGACTGATTCGTCGTTCTCGATGCATAGTGGCTTTTGTAAATCCTTCATGTTGGCTGGTAGTGTATCCAATAATGCAGCTTCATTCGACGCCCATTTCCTTATTTCAAATCCTGCTTGAGATGTAGCTTGAATGATTTCTGACTGAAGTCTTAAAACGTTCTCAATCGTTTCGTCTCCTGTCATTAGATCGTCCATGTAGAAGTCATTTTGTAAAGCCGAAGATGCCAACGGAAGTGTCTCTTTCACGTCATGGCCGAGTTGCTTCAAGACTTTAGTTGCTAGGTATGGCGCTGATGCGGTTCCATATGTAACCGTTAGCAAACGGTATTCGAGCAAGGGTTCGTGTGAGTTGTTTCGCCAAACAATTCTTTGAAGATCGGAGTCGTCTGGATGTACTCTAATTTGACGAAACATTTTGGCAAGGTCTGCTTTCATTACAATGCGATGTTGACGAAAGCGAATAAGGAGGTTGACCAAATCATCTTGAAGTTTTGGCCCCTCTAGCAGATGATCGTTTAGGGAAACTCCAGTTGTAGATTTGGCAGAGGCGTCGAACACCACACGAACTCTCGTGGTGGTACTGTCTTCTTTGAATTTCCCACTGTCCCTATCTAGTGGTGTGATGGGGTCACTGGAGCCTGTGGGGGGCTCCATACCCGGCTCTCAAGGTCATGTGATCGGGGCGCTGGGTCACTGGAACCTCATGGGTGTTCCACACTCGTCATTCTGTGACCTACTAAGGAGGGTAGTTTGCAGTGGAAGAGGAAGCCACTCTAGTCCTCAGCTGTGCGAGGGTGGGTCTCGGGCAGCCCATGGTGTCGCCTTTTGTTGGGCCGTGATGAGGGCGTTTGTTTGCTATATGTGAGGCGGTCAAAATGGCTGTCTCACTGGCCGAACGTTGTTTCGCAAAGCGCACTTTTGTCCGGGGCTGGTTGTTTTGGTGGCCGCTGTAGTGCTTAAGGCGGAGCAGCGGGGTACAAATACATATACTTATGTCTTCTTTGAATACCGCATGATGAGGCACGTAGTAAGATGGATTGATTTCGATTTTTATTTCATTCGAGGGAATGAGTTCCATATGTCCAAGGGCAATGTATCCCCCCATGAACTTGCGGTACTCCTCATAGAGATTCGGGTTAACACGTAGACGTCGTTCTAAGTGAGAGAATCGACGGATTGCCATTTGTTTAGAATCTCCAAGTTTTGGTGCATCGTTTATCTTTGGTAATCGTACAGTGAATCTTCCTGTAGAGTCACGGGTATGTGATTCTTCAAAGTTCTTTTCACATTGAATTTCTGTTGGAGATAGTATTCTTCGAGGCTGGATGTCTTCTAGCTCCCAAAGATGTTTCAAATCTGCTTCCAATGTACAATGGTGGACCTTTATTTTCGAACTTCTTCCGGACATCAGCAATGGACCGGAAACTGCCCCTCCGAAAAGAGTATTAAAGGCACCTGGAAGACCTTCTTTCCCCTTGCAAATGCCATCTTGTAAGAGCTCTAGATACACGTCAGCACCTAGTAAAATATCCACTTGTCCAGGGCTATGAAAAGTTGGATCAGCAAGTGTTAAGCCTTTCAAATGTAGACAATTTCCAGGATCGAACGGACTGTTAGGTAAATAATCCGTGACCTTTTTCAGGACGATTGCCTCGACGATGACCTCCGACGTGTTAATGATATTTGACTGAATATTCACCATGACACTGCCTTGAGAGGTGTTCATTCCGGTTGCTCCAATTCCGTCAACCGAGACGTTGAAACGTGTTCGCTTCAATCTTAGTTTCCTCGTGAATTGTTCCGTGATGAAACTGGCTTGAGAACCCGAGTCCAGAAGCGCTCGGGCTGGATAAAGTTGCTCGTCAAGTCCCTTGACTTGGACCATTGCGGTTGCCAAGATAACTTGGGTTGATCCAATTATTTCACGAGATGGGCATGAAACTACACCGGAGGTTGCCTTCGTCTTCGTTAATTCCTTCTCTTGATGTAGAAGTGTGTTATGTCGTGCGTTGCATTTCCTACAATGACCAGATTTGCAGTCATTGCTTTGATGAGCGGTTCGTAAGCAATTGAAACACATGGCACTCCTCTTGACCATGTTCCAACGCTCGTCCGAAGATGCATTCAGAAAATTGGTACATTTGTATACAGAGTGTATTTCGTTGCAAAAGTGACACGTCTCGCTCAGAGCACCATGATGAGCCTTTGTACTCGGTCTCTGATGTAATGGAGGCTTCGACTTGATTGCAGTAGTTGTAGGCGGAGCTGCTGCTAAGGCTCTGGCCCGTTGTTCAAGAAATGTAACGAGATCCTCCAAAGTTGGTCTTTCGGTCCCCCTCAGGGAAAGTTCCCATTGTCGGCGAGATTCTGAATCCAGTTTTTCCTTTACAAGATGAAGTAGTATGGAGTCCCAATGTTGTACTGGTTCTTTGAGAACCTTGAGCGCCCTTATGCATTCGGCGGTGGTATCGATGAGCGTTCGTAAAGCGGATGAAGATTCTTGGATGACGTTAGTTTGACTGAAGAGACGTTTTACGTGTGCATCGATGATTTCCCGGGTATTGTTGAACCGATTGTTTAAGATATCCCAAGCTTCAAGATAATTAGCGTCAGTTACCGGAATAGATTGAACTAGGAGCGCTGCTTCGTTTCGTAATGATGACTTCAAATACTGAAACTTCTGAGCTCCGGTGAGCGATTCGTTGTTGTGTACGGTGGCCGTGAAGAGATCATGAAATGGAAGCCAATCGACGTAACCACCGCTGAATGATGGAAGTTCCAGCTTAGGTAAACGTACATTACTAGCTGGTCTGACTTGTCTCACTGGAATGTTTGCTGCTCTTTCATTTGATTCAGTGACGAGTAGGATTGTCAGATCTTCGAGTCGAGCGACTAGAGGGTTGTATTCATCTTCGTGATCCGCGAAGTCGTCGTCGTCGGGATCGATATTTGCAACTACGGCATCGTGAACCTCATCCAAGTCTTTCGATAGTTTTTCCACCTTGTCTACATACAGCTTCAAGGCGACGTCAGATAGATTCGTTGCTGTTTGACCCACCGCATTTTCAATCCTGGTGATCTGTCCCTTGATAGCTGCTCTTCTTCTCACCAGAACATCCATGATGACTTATGTTGATTCGTTTACGATCGGGATATGATCGATGGTTTAAACGGTTTCCAACGGAGAATCCACGCTAATTTTCACTGTCTCTCACGGAAAGATAGCCGATTCGATGATTAGTTGAGGAACATAATCAAGTTGACGAATGTATCCGGCTCGACGGACCAAAAAATGTCGTGAACAGCGAAATAAAAGACGCGAACTTTTCCGACATAAAAACCGGTAAACCTTTTTCCTCTTATTTCAAAACAGAACTGGCCGTTAATTTATTTTTACACGCGCAAAATAACACCTTTTTTAACAGCAACCAAAAACTCACTTTCACGCGCGCGTGCGCTATATAAACATTTGAAAACGAATATAGGTACATGTACTATACAAAATTACGATGTGTACAACCGAACAAATGCCGTACTATGCTGAAATCTAAAGACTCACATTGGTTGAGGAGAGACTGACTGTATACTTAACTCTCTGTAGAGGCTGCGTACTCAATTAGTGACTGACTGGACATTACTAGGCTGTACTATCATTAACCATGGACTAAATAATGTATACATTATTTAGTCCTTGCCTTAACTACCTTATTGCTTGAATACAAACTAGGACAACTAGCAAGTTCTATTTATTTGCATGGAAATTATAGACAAATGGTAAGGGAATTTTTTTAATAATTGGTCAGGAAATTTCATTCAGAAAATTTTGTTTAAACCCTGATGACAATGGATATTGAGTAATTCAACACCACAATTTTTTTTAATACAATAAGTTATTTATAAAAAACCTCTGTGGAATAAGTATTTTACTATACGTTGAAATAAGTCAAAGTATCTCCCATCATTAGATTTTATATTAAAGCTTACAAAAGTTTGTTCTCTGTTTTTTTTCTACTCCCATGTAAAATTGTATGAACTAATTTTAACTCCTCAATTTTTCTTAGGTTGTTCTGTGGCATATAAATTGTCCAAATACTCAGAGTTCATGGCTTTAAATTCGCAAGTTAATGAACATGTTAATAATAGTCTCCAGAAAATAAAACATTTCTTGTCATACATGACTAAAATTTATAAAACATTGCGCATTATACTTATGGTGCTACAATAAAACGGTTCATTACAAATGTTTTGTTTTATTTTTTTTGATAAATTTGTATAGTTTTTTATCTAGTATTAATAAAATGAAATTTCCTTGTCGGTTTTTTTAAACCTCCTCTTAATCTGCTCATTTCAGTACAAGCTTTTTCCCCTTACCTTACTCTCAACCTCAAAACCTTTTTGGGCCTGGAAGCTTATGAATTTGCTTTATCATCTATTAAAATTATTATTGCTCAACTTCTAAAGACATTTATATTTGTCCAGAAACCATTTATTGGAACTTGTTGAAGTCATTTTCAGGTGAGCTATTTTTTCAGGTGAAAAGGGCCCTTGTAAAAAATTGGGTTTGGGGTTTATTAATTTTCTATTGGGCTTACAGGTTCTCTGTGAGAGCTATTTTATACATTATATCTCCGTATGAAAAAAAATAAGGGGATTGGTTTTGATTTATTTTAATTAGTGAAATTACTAAACTCCTATATTTAATCCGAACTTAAGTTTTAAGTGAAGACGAGTTTTGGATTATTATAGTTTTGTTTATTTATTATTCAATCATTCTCTTGGATAACGCTACTTTATCAGATACTTGATTAAATCCGTCAAAAATTCTATTTGAAAATGAATTTAAACATTTTGGAATTTGGTTTTAACTTATACAATTTTATTCTACATTTAAATTTTGCGAGACATTTGTTTCTGATTATTTCATGAAATTAAGCTTGATACATTTTAGAATTTTATACAAAGCAGATTTGTAACATCTATTCACAACCCACAATCCTATCTTTGAAATAAGGATAATTTTCCCTTTTCGTGGCATAGACATTTTACGGGCTTTCACACTAATTTTTATCATATGTAGTAAATCTCCAAGCCAACAATTAAGACCAGACGTAGCCCAACCAAATGCTTATTATAATTGGAAATCAAATTAAAGTCCTCGAAACTTCCCTTTCAGTTAAAACCTACTCACAAATGTCAGTGGTAGATCAAATTCAGTTAAACAAGTAGTTACGAAAGAACGATTATATTTCTTAACGTTGTATTTAATGCAATTTAAGTGTTTTTTAAATAAAATTGCGCGTTGAAGTAGGCGCAAAGAGAAAGATAATAACTTTTCCCAGTTCCCACCCCGTGAAACTCTTGAAATTCGACATTTAATGCGCGAATTTTGACATTCAATTGGCGAATTTGGGTATTATCTATTGTACATAGCCTCATGTTTTTATCTTTTAGTATATAAACATGTATCGCGTTTTTAACATTAGTTTGCTCAATTTAGTCCGAGTATACTATACAGTGTTCATTTCTAATTAACTATGTCATCTATAAATAAAGTTAGAAGAAACCACCTATGGACTATGAGAAGGATGATAAAATACGCGAAAAAGTAGATAAGTCCATAATTAAAGGGATAATATAGCTAAATCCTAAACAAATTTGAAGAAAATTAAAAACTTACTAATAACTCGTACCGATAGGTCTTCGAGCAACGCGAAACTCGGATCAAATAGATCTTCGAGTAATAAACTAAATTAAAAATAAATAAAACGGTAGACCGGTTTCGTTCTATTTGGAACTCATCAGTACCGTGCGGGAAATCTGGCTGGCGACTATCAAATCGAAACGAGAAACTAAGCCTCAACATTAAAAATTTCAAAACGCGTTGCGTATAGCAACGGAAAGCCGAAAAGGGGGGAGTGTGGTGGAGAATAGTATCTACGATAAGTTAAGTTAGAAGAAACCACCTATGGACTATGAGAAGGATGATAAAATACGCGAAAAAGTAGATAAGTCCATAATTAAAAGGGATAATATAGCTAAATCCTAAACAAATTTGAGTTATTAGTAAGTTTTTAATTTTCTTCAAATTTGTTTAGGATTTAGCTATATTATCCCTTTTAATTATGGACTTATCTACTTTTTCGCGTATTTTATCATCCTTATCTAACTTAACTTATCGTATATACTATTCTCCACCACACTCCCCCCTTTTCGGCTTTCCGTTGCTATACGCAACGCGTTTTGAAATTTTTAATGTTTAGGCTTAGTTTCTCGTTTCGATTTGATAGTCGCCAGCCAGATTTCCCGCACGGTACTGATGAGTTCCAAATAGAACGAAACCGGTCTACCGTTGGAATTTCTGGCTATTTTATTTATTGTTAATTTAGTTTATTACTCGAAGATCTATTTGATCCGAGTTTCGCGTTGCTCGAAGACCTATCGGTACGAGTTATTCGTAAGTTTTTAATTTTCTTCAAATTTGTTTAGGATTTAGCTATATTATCCCTTTTAATTATGGACTTATCTACTTTTTCGCGTATTTTATCATCTATAAATAAAGGTTTAATTACTGTCTTGTCATTTAATAACTTTGCTGGTGTTGAATCAATTACTTCAACAAAAAGGTATCTTTAACAATTCATCTACAAACATGTTATATTTAATCAGATGTAAGTAATAATTCCTGCTACAAATTAGGTATATCTAATTCCCGACAAATCGTAGATTTCCCTAAATGTGAAATAAAGCCTCAATTCATTTAGCTTAGACGTAAACAATTGAACAAAATTCGTCTGCTAGCAATTCTGACTTTTCGCGGCGTGTTATTCATCGGCAGCGCGTATACCTTTACCAAGAAATCTATTACTTCCGTACCGAAGACATTTTTCTCCTCGGTACTCCATGTAAGATAAAATTGGTTTGACTATCTCGATATTCAAAGATTACTTACGGAATAGTATTACCAAAGTACAGACCCGTCTCCTGAGCTCTAGCTCACGCACTTTCTATACTCTTTGCTTATAATGCCTGAGTACCAAACATCGCTAGAATATTTCTACTTATTTGGTTTTACACAAACCACCTCCGGTCTTCAAAATATCTAACAGAAATTGGAAAGCAACATTCAGTTACGAAACCGTCTAATAAAAAAATTAATTAATCTCATTTCCGACGCAGCCTTCTCGTACTGCCAAGTTTATTTTGCAATATCATTCGAAGCCTATGTCTTAAATCCTTTTTGTCTGTGACGTTGCCAATCCTGTCACTAATAGTTATGTTATTCTTTCTATAAATTAAAGGAATCGTCTGCTACCAAAAACGATATACTGACGTAGCAGCAGAAGACGTAGTCGCAGATTTATCGGAGGGAAAATGAAAATAATAAAGAAACAATACATCCATCGCAGATTTAATCGTTAGGATCGAGCCTAGTTAAAACGTTTTTGACATGCCTCGTTCCGTTGTATTGAGAAACTTTTGGCGAGCTAAGCGACAGAAATTTACATCACTTGCGAAAAATTTACATCACTCGCGATTGGGTAGTTTGAATTTCAAAAATGTACTGTGGGTAGCTAGGGCCGGACTGGCTAGTAGCTGGCCCCATCGGCTACGCATTTCGCATTACTGCCTAGTTTTTCCTATTTGGCCCCCAATTTGAGTTGGCCCCGATCTGACCGGCGATCGCCTGTTAGCCGCCCGGGCCAGTCCGGGCCAGTCCGGGCCTGATCAGAACAACATATTGAAACCCGTGAATAACGCCAAGCGCGTGACAGCACTGTTGGACAGAAGTTTTTCAGATGATTGAGAGATCATTCTCCATTTAGGAGCAACGGTTCAATCTTTATTTCTTTGGCTTCCCTTGCTAACATGAAGAGCGTAATTTCAGTACGAGTCGAAGAAGTTCCCTTTAACCATCAGCAACTCTTCAAAAGAATCGTTTGCGTCTTGCAACTAGGTGCCAACTTGAAAAGTTATTTCGCATATGAACTTGCTCCTACAGCTCCGGCTTTGTTTGATGAGATATCATGTAGAGAAACAAACAAAGCAGTTATCGCCCATGTGCTCGAAACGTTTCAGACCAAAACAGCGTCACTGGATCTAATTTTGAACCAAGTTGTAGTAGATGGAAGGTTTCTGCTCCACCGAGAAGTGTGGCTCCATTCCGTAAACTTCAATGACATCTTTGAACTCTACTGAGACTACTGTGACTACGTGAAAACCCATTACCCAGCCAATGGGGTTGTCTTTTTTAATGGGTATAAGGAAACACTATCAAAAAAGGGAGAGGAGCAAAGGAGAAGATCCCCTAATGCAAACAATGGCAGCTACTAGTCAAGAGAGCTTTATCAAAAATCCCAAAAAAAAAAGATAATATTATAAGTAAACTATCCCAAATTCTCAGAGGTGAATTAGGTTTCATTGTGGAGCAGGCGGAAGGCGATGCTGACACATTGATTGTAAAAACGTCCATCGAACTAGCGAAGATTGGAAGAAAATAAAACATCGCCGTTGTTGGAGAAGATACTGACTTTTTCGTTTTACTAATAGACTTATGAAATGCTACCGATAGCGCCTGTTCCCATCTATTTCGAAATACAGCCACGAAAACAAAGATAGTAAAATGTTTGATATAAAAGAAATACAAAAACACTTGGAAGCACAAAGGTCATACTACTGTTTCTTTACGCAGCTACGGGTTGTGACACTACTTTCGCGTTGTACCGCAAGGGTAAAAAGAAGACCTTTAATGTGTTAAACAAGAATAAGGCATTGCAAAAAAGGTCTTAATATTTAACGATATAAATTTGACAAAGAATGAAGTAGAACAAGCTGGTGAAGCGTGTTTATTGGCCCTTTATGGAGCTTCAGGGATCAACACTAAAGCTACAGCCAATCTTCAATCTCGTCTACTTCCGAGCTGGCAAGTCTTCCACCAAGTAGCGCTTCTGCAAAGCAACATATGCTTAGGGTCTACCATCAAGTGCAATCTTGGAGAGGTAATCAACTGGATCCCACTAACTGGGGTTGGAAGGTTTCTGGTCAAGAATTCAAACCTATTGTAACCACCACGGGAGCCGCCCCTGAAGAGGTGCCTTGTGTAAAAGGTGTGTGGGTTTGTCTTGCTTGAATAACAGTACCGAAAATATCCAAGACGATGGTTCGGAATACGATGACATTTAAAAAAAAAAGTATTAAAGTATGTGATAATTGTTTGTTATACATTTTTTTTTAAATACACATAAAACACTTTACTAGTTCACCACGTTTAAAGTTTTCACTATTTTAACTTTTTAAAAATTACTTCATAAGAGCAATTTACCAAAATTAATTTTTATTTTATCAGGGTGCCTTTTTCATAAAAACGGCATAAGTTCGGTTCCAATTGTTTGTATTTTAATGGTGCTATAAATGCAGTTTTATTTAGGGAATCATTAAAGACTATTCTGGAAATTCTATGAACAATACAACAGACGCTACTACCATGTATGTAGTTATGGTCGGCCATTTTCCCAGTTGGCGGTGAGAGCACAAGCGGGAGAGTTGGGGAGACTCCACGTGAAAAAGCGGCCCAAAATAGATAATAAATCGAAGAAAATAGATAAGAAATCGAAGAGAATAATGTTCCTTTAATTTGGTTTACGTACACCAGAAATTTGAGCTAAAATGACTGTACATTCTTAGAAAAAAAGGTGTTATATAACTGGAAAAAGGGTTGTTTATCGATGTCCCTTATTTTCAACCCGTAAAGGTTTTATGTAATGCCTTTATTTTGAGGTTTTATGTGGCACGGCCAGGGGTTTGATTACACTCTTAGAATAAAGGGTTTTATATAACCCGAAAAAGGGTTGTTTATCGATGTCCCTTATTTTCAACCCTTAAAGGTTTTATGTAACGCCTTTTTTAAGGTTTTATGTGGCACGGCCAGGGGTTGATTATCTTCCATTTAAGGTTTTATCTTGTACCGTCTGGAGTTGTGCATACATCGTTTATCGGTTTTATCAACAACCCTTTTAGCTTTTATTGGAACTATAGAAGGTTATATGTAACTCCAACCTAGGTGCATAGTTAAACCTTAAATTGTTGACCTAGTCCCATCAAGGGTTCTATTTCAGTCAATCTATAATTTTAACTGCATCTCATGAGCTGATCTCACATCCTTTCTCGGATTTTTACCACCCATTAAAGGTTTCATTGCCGCGTTATATAGGTTCTACGTAACACCGACATGGGAGTTTTGATAACCTTTTGAAGGATCTGTGTAGCACCTTAATGGTTGTACCTAGCGCCGACAGGGGTTCTATTGCAATGCATCTATTAATCAAACTAGCTACATCAGGGGTTTCCTTTACAACCCTTAAAGGTCTCATATAATAGCGTTGGGAGTTCGTGACCAATCTTTTATCGAATTTTTACCACCCATTGAAGGTTTCATTGCCGCGTTATATAGGTTCTACGTAACACCGACATGGAAGTTTTGATAACCTTTTGAAGGATCTGTGTAGCACCTTAATGGTTGTACCTAGCGCCGACAGGGGTTCTATTGCAATGCATATATTAATCAAACTAGCTACATCAGGGGTTTCCTTTACAACCCTTAAAGGTCTCATATAATAGCGTTGGGAGTTCGTGACCAATCCTTTCTCGAATTTTTACCACCCATTGAAGGTTTCATTGCCGCGTTATATAGGTTCTACGTAACACCGACATGGGTTCTTCGTTGACCTTTAATGGTTTTAAGTTGCACCATCAAGGGTTCTATTTCAATGTATCTACTAGTTCAGCTAACTTCGCCAGGAGTTTGCTTTCATGCCCTTAAAGGTTTTATCAATGAGGGGTTTTCGTCAGTTCGTTCCGCGTTTAATCAATGAGCTTCACGTTACTACTTACTTCCCAGTAGGAACTATTTTAAATCCCACAACATATTTCACTACAACCTTTAATGAATTGGTTTGAAAGCCTGTAGTATTATGCCTAGCACCTTACTTAAAATACCATAAAAATTATGCAACAATAAATTAATTTTAAGTAAAGAAGTATATATATTTCTCATCCTAATTTATTTACAACGTTGCTGACACCAATTGTAATTATTTTAGCATTTATACCAAAAATGACTTTTTGAAAATATTCCATGGTTTTTTTTTAACTTTTTAGGGTACTCTATTTGAAAAATATAATAAGTTGCGAATAGGCAAATGATGCCTTTTTTTAAACTCGTCATAGAAAATGTGTTCTCTTCAATTTTCAAGACTACATCGGAACTGAAACAATCTTCTTCAGAAAAAAACAGCGTTGGAGTGACATATTTTGGTTCCGGCTAAATTGAATTAAACATTTTAAGATTAAGAATATTAATACACGGCCGTGTTTAGGAAACAACGATAATTTACCACGGAACTAAAAAGGTAATCAGGATCCTCTTTGAAGAGGTGGCATAGTAGCAATATTGCTGCATCAACTTCGAGTTCTGTTAAACGAAATAATAATTATTGTTAAAAGCATGCGCATAACGCTATTTTGAATGTCGCGACATAATGGTTCCTTTTTAGCCTTTTCCTCTGGCATAGAAGAAAGGGCTGTTATTTTAACTCTTGCCGTCAGTGGCGTAGCAAGGGGGGCAAAGGGGGCGTCATACCCCGGGCGCCAGTCGCCATTCATTTGAGGGCGCCAAAATATGTTTGACTATTTTTTGGTCCACGAACCGCCAGTCATTAGGGGCGCATTGCCACTCATTAGAGGGGCACATTTTTAGGTATGTTAAATGCAGAAAAGGCCGCCAATCAGATTTGCCCCGGGCGCAACAAACCGTCGCTACGCCCATGCTTGCCGTGGTCGGTGTCGCTGGCGGCGAACCCCTTCGAGAAGCCCTCCACGAAACGGCGATTACTCCTCAACGGCACTCGATATAAATTTGTTTCAGATGTCATTTGATTGGTAAATCACATTTTAAGATGTGATACGAAGAAGAGGCTACCATTGTGCCTGTGCTATGTTTACCTTCAAATTCTGTTTCTAACACCTCCTCTTTTTTCTTTGATAATAAATCAAGTACTTTCTTTGAAGATGATTTTTCCTGGAGAGCTAACTCTATGACTTTTGTTTTATGTTGCGTTATGTGACTATAAAAAATGTGAGATATTCCACGTCCGCAGGTTTTGCCACACTGGCTAGTTCATCAATTAACTGTAAAAATAATTATTTTATATTTAATTTTCAACAGAAAATTTAAATCTACCACCTCATTTTCTTTTCCCAAAGCGGGAAATGTTTCCAAAATTTCTGAAATTCCTTTTTGGAGTGAGAATTTCTGCCGATAGTTGAAAGTTTTATTCATTTTTTCTGTAACGACATTCTGTTCGGGTTTGTTTTTCTTTAACTCAGATTTCATTGCAAATATGTGGGCCTGGATACTTCGATCATCTTCGCCTTGTGCCTCTAACTGAAAAATATTTGTATTAAAGAAGTGAAATGGATATAAAAAAATATATACGCGCACCTGCGTTACCACGGATATTCTGACTTTCACCAATTTTTTTAAAGAATTATTTGGGTTTGAATCTTCTTTATCCGCTAACGTTTTAGACCTTCCAGGTGATTTAAATCGACGTTTCATTTCGTTAACCCTCTTGTTCTGTGTCAATTGATGTCGCTCGTTTTTAAATTTCTGTCTTAGAGCTAATACCCAATTTACCTAAAAATTCAAATATTTTTTTTAGTATTTTTTACCTAATTTTGGCGTAAATAAAAGTTATTTTTTAACACATTTTGACGTAAATACATTTACCTAGTAAATTAGTAAATCATGTAAGGGCTACCAGTAGTTTTAAATTTAATTATTATGGGAATTCTCATAGGGAATATAGAACAATATAGGGGCGTTTCTGGTTAAACAATAGGACACATAGGAATAATAATTTTTTTTTATAAGAATAAAGTAAAATACCATTTGTTATATAAATTAGAGAGAGGATCGGAAATTGTAGCCTAGCTGATAGTTGTAGTAGATTCACGGTTTTTAAACACTAATCACGACACCTAAACCTAACACGCAAAACCCTCGTGCGAAAGTTTAACTGTTTTACGAAAGCCAAGTAAAACCTACTTTAGAAAACCAATTGCCCCAAACCTACAACTTACAAGGCCTTTTAACCATAAAGCGTAGGAGGGTGTTGGAAGGCCCTTCATGCCAGGCGAGCTAACTGTCAGCTCCCTACAACTACTATTCAGTGCCGTCATAAGGCATGGGCTAAATGGGCTACAGTCCAGGGCCCCAAAAGGTCTTAAGATGGCCCTGCTACTATTACCGTTAACCTCAGCAGGTGTTTAAGAAAACTCTACGCACCCAGCTCCTGGTAGGCGAAAGCGCAAACTACTAAGCCACACCACATATATATAGGGAGAAACTGGAAACACTAGGAAACACTGGACGCCCTGTCATGTACAATATTTAATTTAAAGTGGTCAATATGGATAGCGACTCGTTAACTTACATGTTTCCTCCGAGTCCTTTTATCTGCCAGAAAGGGGTATTTAGTCACCAGTAACATCGCAACCTTTTGGTATTCCTCTCCACTGGGATATCTAAAAAGTGGATAATTTTAGAGTTAAATATTAATTTTAAAATTTCATAGTATGAGTTGTTTAACTTACAAAACACTTGTTATCATATCTTCATAGAGAGTTGAAAGTATTTTTCCTCTGTACTTCTTAGAGAAAAGTTTGATGTCTCGATTTTCAAGTTCATTCGAAAATTTTGGAATGGCGTAGTTCACTGGTAATTCCCCATCATCAGGATCTTTCAAATCGAATTCGACCTCTTCGTTGTCTAGTGTAGAATTTTGGTCGTCTGAATTTTTGTTGGACAAAGTTGACTCGTTTGAGTTGTCAGTTTCCATTGGTGTTTCATCACTTTCCAACCTTCACAAATACAAAATAAGGTATTTACCCCGGTAAAGCAAAATCTCCGTCGAAAGAGCAGTAAACCGGCCTATTAGGTCGGTTTACTGTTCGTTCGACGGAGAGTTAGCTTTTTTTTTCTGCGAAGCACTTCCACATATCTTTCCAGTTGTTGAGAGCACTCTATTGTTAATTAAAACTGGTTTATTTTTTCTCTCAAGATCACCATAAGGGAACGTTGATATTTTAGCATTAAGATAGTCTAATGAAAACATTCCAGTTTTAACGAATTCTGTTGTTACTAATTTTTAAATTGTTGGAATTACACCTTCAAATAGGTCGTGCATGAAATCTGGGGGAAATGACTCTGTTATTATAGAACTTAATGGACAATCTCGATCAACACCATATATTTTTGCGTTGGCCGGGTTTTTTATAACTTCCGCTAAGTGGTATTTATGCACACGTTCGGTTCTCAGAGTAAAGTTATCTTCATTAAATTCCGTAGAAATTTGATCCTTGTAAGCCATACAAAAACGACATATTCTACCGTGAGAAAAGTTTGACGTAAATCCACCGAAAGAGTGAGCAGAAAGGTTGTCAGCACATATTGTAGATATAGAACCACGAACCACCATTTTGCGTTTCTCGATGAAAATTCCCTCATCTTGCAAGTTCTTTAAATCATTAATAACTGGTTCTAAAATTTTATCATAACCGTACTTTACTACATGGGTGTATTTAAATGCCATGAGTAGAAATATTTGACTGAGTTTGCTTCGACGGTAGTCTTTTATATTACCAATTGTAAAATAAAAAAGCGTCACCTTATTTAAGCCTCTTTTCCCTCCTAAAGGATTACACAGCTCTACTTCGTCTGAGTATAATTTAAGCCGTAACATTACGCCTTCTTCTGGTTTATACAAAAACGATTAACGTTTAAAAATGTCCCCGTCAGTAAAATCAAGAAGCACATCATTGTTATCCGATTGTTTCAGGTTTATTTCCTTTCTATCTTCGATAATTTCTTCCCAAATGTCGTCATGGTGTAACAACATTTTTACTACCTTTCCTATTGGTATAATTACAACTGTATCTTTAATTTCCCTTTTTTTTATTTTCCTGACTCCTAAAACAAACTCTTCTGGTTCAATGAGGTTTAGTGATTTTTAACAAAAGGAATTAAGAACGTGTTCACTTTTAATTACACTAGTAACTGAAGTTGCGAGGGAAGAGTTTTCCGAGAGAGTATCTCTAGTTTGTTCTAAGGAGCTTTCTACAATTGCCGAGGGGCTGATCACTCGACGTAATCGGTGTACAGAGCCGGACCTTTGACTGTACTAATGGGACTACGCGTAATCTTTGAAGTCCCTGCCTTTGGCAGTGGTAATCTAAGCGTAGTCCGGTGTACAGACTTTCTAAGAGTGGTTAGCCCCTCGACAATTGCACACAAATCATTGGCTATATTCTGCGCTACAGAAGAAGGAACTTGATATTGCTCTCTAATTTTTAACAGGACTAAGGCACATTTTTCTCTTGAGCTTATCAACTGTAACAACATCTTCATCATTCACTTCGCTGTTTTCTAAACTGCTATTGTCTGAATTATCATGTTCTACGTCATCTGCCTCAAGGTTTGGGGTAACTTGATTGTTCACGGTATCAAATGTGTCCTTATTTTTTTAAATTAATTCTATGCTTTCTATATATGTTTTTTAAGAGATTCGAAGTTTTTAAATGTGCAAGCGCATAGCGGAACTGGACAGATAACGTGAAATTGTGTTTGTGGCCAGTGTAAAATTTTAATATGTGAAAGTAGTTTTAGCAAATAAGGTCTATTCGTTCCGCAAGCTGAACAAATGTATTGCACTGCCACTCTATCCATTATCGTCACCTTGTAAACGCAACCTGAAGTAGAGATAAAGGATACTTAGTTTTAAAAGGTAACGGTCAAGTATATTGATCGTAAGGGGTGAGATTTTAGTCGGGGTCAGGCCCGGGCCCGTCGGGGTTCCCGTACGATAACTACGGTCAAGCTTAAACCAGTTAGATAGCCCAAGCCTCTTTAAAACCTAAAATTTATGGCGAAAACCGCTTTTCAAAATATAAAGCGGTTAATTGATTAATAAAATAAAGAAATTTTAAAGGGATAATGAAATGATAAAATAACCTACTTTCTTTCGAAATTTAGATGAAAAATACTTAAAAAATAATGTTTAAACTGTTTTATTAATTAAAACCAATTTCCCGCCTTAAACCACCCAATCAGGCTATTTTTAAAATATTATTCAAATTAACCGCCTAAACCTGTCAATCAGGAGGATGTCGACGTCTTTAGTATTAACATCAAAGGTAAATAATAGTAAGTTAGGCCTCTAGTGGTGCGGGTATTAGCCTAGTCGATTATTATTAAACCAAAGGTAAATAAAAGCTTTACACGTATGGCTAACATAAAGGCCGAGGGTGGCGTCAAATACTTTTTAATCTGAGAGATATCCCTTTAGTCCGACACTGGTCAAACTTGGTGACTTCATAGCGGACATCCTTACAAATGTCACAGTTTGAGGGTAAAACGTTCGGACCCCTACAATAGAGATGGCGGCCAAATCCCAGATGGTGGATGCTTAACTACTTGCTAAAAGGGCAACCGTATCTACTCACCGAGCCTAAAAGGGGCACCAAGAGGTTTCGCAAAAACTAAAAGTACAAGAATTTTATCCTTTATTTTTGAAATACTTCCGAACGGGTTCTATGGTGGTGGCATGCTATATCTCTCTAAAATAGTACTACATCAACCTGCTACTAAAATGTATGCTCACTACCGTGGTTATAAATTTACGCCTAGGTGCTAGGTTACTAGAATACCGAAAAAAAAAAGAAAAACCGTCTCTCGGCTGGATTCCCGGAAAGGGGGTTAGTTTTGAAACTTTTTTCTTCAAATCTCCGAAACGAGAGAAACGGTCTCCACATGTTCTACAGCTAATTTAATTCCCGTTTGGAACACGAGCGGCGCCAATAGCAGAAATAAAAACTATCGTCGATTCTCTCGCGGAGTTTTCGCGCTCTCAACGGCCCCTGGAACACCCTCACAACGTCACGAAAAAGGGGAAAACATATCCCAGAAAACAGAGCGTCTTGGGTAGACTCCGATGCCGATGGCGTCGGCGCCCAAAGGATAAAGGCTGGTTTTCACTACGGCAAAAACGCCTCAACGGCGAGCGTGGACGAAAAATATTGCATTAGGCCTAACGGGAATTTTTCGCGTCGACGTTCACCATCGTGTCGTTTTTGCCCTAGTAAAAAACAGCCTTTACACGTAAATACCAAATCGGCGGCGGCGGCGGCGGCGGCGTCCCTATGCTTTTAGCATTGGTGGCGCGTCGGCGTTGGGGTCTAATCTTGGGTACTTAGAGTAGTACCACTTATAAATGGCGCACGCGGTATTTATTAGACCTTTTGTCAATTATAAATTGCCTCACTTGCCACTAAAAGGGGGCACCAAGACTAGCTTAGGTCTAGGGCCCTACAGGATCTTAATCGGCCCCTGTTTTAAAATAGCCTAGGCTTTTAAATAGTAACACTAATTTAAGAAATTAATAAATAGAACTTACTTTTTAAATAAGAGAATCACTTCCCAAATCCTCAGAATAATGCACCGCAAACGGGATGACTACGTTTAACCAAAAAACGACAAAACTAGATGTTTTCGATGTCTTGGTTTTTACCATTTCGCAAGAGTCGCAACACGTGGTCATCTGACTCTCTTCGGAACGCTTGGTCCGTCTGTATTACCGCCCCCCGGGCAGTTACATGGAGTCGGGGGTGTGGAAAATTTTGCGATTCTTTTTTCTCAATAAAAATCTTAAAAAATAGGCCTAGATAAATATCGAAATGGACAAGAAGATTCTTTTTTCTCAATAAAAATCTTAAAAAATAGGCCTAGATAAATATCGAAATGGACAAGAAGATTCTTTTTTCTCAATAGAAATCTTAAAAAATAGGCCTAGATAAATATCGAAATGGACAAGAAGATTCTTTTTTCTCAATAAAAATCTTAAAAAATAGGCCTAGATAAATATCGAAATGGACAAGAAAACAGTAAAATACGAACGGTACATGTACATAACAATAGATATAGCAATTTATTGCATATCAATAGAATCTGTCATATCGAACTGTAATAAATAAGGTTATAAATCGCAAATATACCTTAAGGGTCAAAGGGGGGAACTCGATTACGATTTATGTTAAACTTCAACAATAAATGGTATTAAGTTGTTGAGACGCCCAAAGGTTCAAATATTAAATATTTGACTATCTAAAAGAAACCGAGCACTCGAGGGTTTAAAGGGGTTCATCACAGGGATCAGGGATGAAAATTAATTGGGGGATTGGCACTATTTTCTTTGGTGAATGTAGCCGAAATAGGGGTCCGTAATGAGGCCGCTATGGACAAACACTTAAGACTACCATCACCACATTCTGACGGCGGAATTTGAGAGAAACATAAAAATAAAAAAAGGGCCCGGTTATTACACCCAATCCCTATATTTAAATAAGGATTTTGTGCATTAGTTTCACGTGCAGTGTAGTGGTCCGCCCCCACCGCCATTTGTTCGATTACTCTCGAACCGTTTGAGATACAAAATCAAACGATACGTCAACCGATTATGTATAGACAACCCTCGTCGCCATTGGTAATTATTTGGAAATCGGTTACCCAGAAGTTGGTCATTTGCCCATTTTAGTGAAACCCCCCGTTTCTTTGCGATTCAAATTTCAATGATTTTCCCGCTATATCTCCTGAACCGTTTGCGTTGCAAAATCAATCGATCAGGTATGTTAAGCCCAATCCGACATCGTCTACAAATGTGAAATCTAAGAACAAGAAGTTGGTCATTTGTACTTTTCAATGGGATGAAATCCAAAATGCATCCAAGTTCAAGATTTAAAGAGAAAAAGATTTAAAAAGAATCTTACTTGGGACTGGACAAATTCTAACTTTCGAAAGAGTGAATGTTTTATGTCAGACTTTGATTATTTACTATGTAGGTGACTTTCTGGTGTCAATTTATATACAGGGTGAATGGTTTAAAGTGGTCTGTGATTATTCGCTGTTTTGAGCTTTCTGGTGCGAATACATTGTGAATGGTTTAAAGTGGTCTCTGATTATTCGTGTTTTGAGCTTTCTGGTGCGAATAGATTGTGAATGGTTTAAAGTGGTCTCTGATTATTCCTGTTTTTAGCTTTCTGGTGCGAATACATTGTGAATGGTTTAAAGTGGTCTCTGATTATTCCTGTTTTGAGCTTTCTGGTGCGAATACATTGTGAATGGTTTAAAGTGGTCTCTGATTATTCCTGTTTTGAGCTTTCTGGTGCGAATACATTGTGAATGGTTTAAAGTGGTCTCTGATTATTCCTGTTTTGAGCTTTCTGGTGCGAATACATTGTGAATGGTTTAAAGTGGTCTCTGATTATTCCTGTTTTGAGCTTTCTGGTGCGAATACATTGTGAATGGTTTAAAGTGGTCTGTGATTATTCGCTGTTTTGAGCTTTCTGGTGCGAATACATTGTGAATGGTTTAAAGTGGTCTCTGATTATTCCTGTTTTGAGCTTTCTGGTGCGAATACATTGTGAATGGTTTAAAGTGGTCTCTGATTATTCCTGTTTTGAGCTTTCTGGTGCGAAAACATTGTGAATGGTTTAAAGTGGTCTCTGATTATTCCTGTTTTGAGCTTTCTGGTGCGAATACATTGTGAATGGTTTAAAGTGGTCTCTGATTATTCCTGTTTTGTGCTTTCTGGTGCGAATACATTGTGAATGGTTTAAAGTGGTCTGTGATTATACGCTGTTTTGAGTTTTCTGGTGCGAATACATTGTGAATGGTTTAAAGTGGTCTCTGATTATTCCTGTTTTGAGCTTTCTGGTGCGAATACATTGTGAATGGTTTAAAGTGGTCTCTGATTATTCCTGTTTTGAGCTTTCTGGTGCGAATACATTGTGAATGGTTTAAAGTGGTCTCTGATTATTCCTGTTTTGAGCTTTCTGGTGCGAATACATTGTGAATGTTTTAAATCGGGCTGTTATTATTTGCTACGTTTCGAGCTATCTGGTGCGAATTTCTATACAGGGTGTATGTTTTACCGGAAGTATATTTCATATCTGACCACATTTTATTCTGTGTTTTTTTACACATTGATGGGATTGCGTGTATCCAAATGTCCGTGACATCTTGTTTCCCATCCAATGATCCCTGTTATGGACCCCTTTAACACAAAATCTTAAAGTCTACCTGCACTGTCTCCTATTCTTCTCACTGTCTCCTATAACTCGCATATTCTTTTGGAATATTTTTTAAAATAATTAAGATTTCAGTATGAAATTTATAGAGCGTTGACAACTTTCCATAATTCAAAAAGTTTAAATTGTACTTTTTGGACTTTAAAGTTGAAATAAAACCATAGACGTGGTCAACAAAAACCAGGTTCATGGTTAACAAACATCCTACTTGGTCATCAAAACCCCTTCGTGGTCAAACTGAAACCCTACGCGGTCAACCAAAAACCCCACGCGGTCAACCAATACCCTTCGTGGTCAAACTAAAACCCTACGCGGTCAACCAAAAAGCCTACGCGGTCAACCAATACCCTTCGTGGTCAAACTAAAACCCTACGCGGTCAACCAATACCCTTCGTGGTTAAACTAAAACCCTACGCGGTCAACCAAAAACCCTACGCGGTCAACCAATACCCTATGTGGTCAAACTAAAACCCTACGTGCTAAAGAAACACCTTTCCTGATCCAAATTAAACCCGAAGGTTATATGCAAAACCCAAAGGTTAACACTTAAACCCTAAGGTTGTATAAACAACCTCTTCGATGACTAAACACCCAATAAGGATCTACAAAGAACCAGGGAGTTCTAGTAAAAACCCTGCAAAAACCCTTTTTTCTAAGAGTGTATGATCTTCGAATCATCTCTATAATTTAGTGGATACAAGTTTTATCAAATTAATGGAAAAAAAAATGGATTGAAGGTGTGGAATAAGTAAACGATATCTGAAACACTCTGGTAAAACGGTATATATTATTCCTTGTGAGGGTAGAGTTAACTACGATATAAGAAATAACCATATTTTAATTTGCAAATTAAATTAAAATTTTAACCATTAATCTCGCCAGTATTATTTAAATGGCAAAGATATTACAAGGAGGCTGCGTGATTCTCCGTTATAGTGTTTACATTGTGTCACGATGGACGGCGCAGGTACAGCGCCCCCTGTACCTAACGAGGTTTATGTTTTTAAAATAAAGGTCACTCTTCCCTTGACACTCGTTGTTGTTACATGGTGTCAGAAGTTGTGCGGGGTCATCGGTCAACTAGATAAAAAAATATTATAAGAGTAAGACCGAGTTAAAATAAACAGAGCTATGCCTAATAACGTAAATGTTGCGGGTGAAGATACATCGGGAATTTCGGGCCTACGGCCGCCGAAACCCCTCGATATTTCTTCAAGTAATAACATGTCCACTACATGGAAAGTGTGGAAACAGCGATTTTCATGGTACGCTACAGCGCAGAATTTGTCCAGGAAATCACCAGAGATACAAGTCGCGACACTGATGACAACGATTGGGGAAGACGTCATTTCCATTTACAACTCGTTTGGATTAAGCGAAGCCCAAAGCAAAAATCTTGATTATATTTTGAATAAATTTTAAGAGTATTTTACGCCCAAGTCCAATTTAGCTTTTGAAAGATTTAAATTTAATGGCATGTTTCAAAAACCTGGGGAGGCTTTTTCGGAATTTCTTACCGAGGCCCGCATTCAAGGTATGAAATGCGAGTATCAAGGATTAGAAGACGAATTATTAAGAGATAAATTAATAATAGGCATAAACAACGACAAGATAAGGAAAACTTTTTTAAGCGACCCCGGAATTACATTGCAAAAAGTTATAGATGTGTGTAAAGCCAGTGAGCAAGCCGTTACACAACTAAAGACGGTCGGAGGTGAAGCAAAGGCTGTAGATCAGAGAGCTAAACCTGGTAGACCAAAAGGGGCGGAAGGAGGTAGTACGCCACAAGATAATAAATATAGCCGAAGAAATCAGCAGTTCGGGAATAAAATTAAAGAACAGAATAATGAATGTAGTAAATGCGGATATAAGCATGAATGGGGAAAATGTCCGGCCTACAAAAAAAATGCTCAATTTGTCAAAAGACTTTACGCAAACGGAACATGATAAATTTATGTTATTGTGAATAAAATTATCATGGTGAACTAGACTTGGCTTATGGTAGAAAACAGCGGAGCAAATTTTACAGGAAAACCTCTAGAGGTCGAATGTGTCCTTAACATTACATTCTGCCCCTTTTTATGCTGTCCAGTATACCGATTACAACATGATGCATTTTTTATACATAGTTTTCCTAAACTCTCATTTGTTTTAGCTTACGTATTCCTAAACTTTGACATGGTCAGTGAGTCTCGGAAAAATCGGCGTAAGGTGCCGCAACACAGTTATTTTAGATCCCCGATTTCCCCAAGTAGCCCTTGTTTCACCATTTACCGTTGAAAATAGTTTTTCCCATTGAAAATAACGCGAAGGATCTTAAAATACCCCGATTTATATACTATAAAATAATCTTATATTTCATATACTGAATATTTATATAATATAATTCTTATATTTAAAAAAATTAACGTAACAATATTTTTCTTGTATATTTGGAAATAAAATTTTATTATCTCAGAAATTGCACGTGTGATGTTAGTTAATTGACATGTTTTCAAAAAATGAGAAAACAAATTCCCAGTTTTTAGAGATTCTGACATTCACGTTATCCATAGTACGTACAAAAGTAAGTAGAAGTTTTCTCGATAAATATTTTCTAACCTGGGCGACAAAGTTTATTTTAATATAATTTATTCAAAAATATTTTTTGATGTACAAAAAAGAATAGTAACCTAAGCCTACACACAAGAAACAACTTTACTCTACTTGAAATCCAATCAAATCTATTTCCGATATGTAAATAGGTGGAAACATATTGCCAAAAACATATTTTTCTACTTTAAATATGGTAAAATACAATTCCAATATGTAAATATAGGTATAAAAATACGACAAAAACAATTTACCTATATTTTAAATATGGTAAATACAATTATTATACACAAATATAGTTAGAAAGATACTAAAAAACACAAAAATGAAAATAAAATAAAATTAGTGTGGATAAGAATTGTAAATATCATTTTGAAATTAATACTTTTCACGCTTTATTTAAGTCAAGCCATTACATTTAAAAAAATGAAAGACGTTAAACAAAATAATTTTTTAAATATTGTAAATATATTACGACAATAAAGAAATTAAGAAATGTTTTAATTAAAATATCTTTTATTTCTACAATAGTTACCTTTTATTACTATAAATATTCCAATATTAAATGGGAACCGCTGCCCCAAAAGAAGTGCATTCGGAAAAATTTTAAATGTTGTAAATTTGTTTAGAAATTATCTCCAATTGGCTATAGACAGAATATTTCACCCGGTGAGGAATTGTACACTAACTCATATACAAACTAAGACGTTAAAAATATTTTAAGTCAACAAAGCAATTAAAAAATGTTTTAAATAAGATCTCTTTTTCTACAAATGCTTTATTATTTCTTGCACATCTAGCCACGTCACATTATACTCTTTCACTGTTTACTCGTGTCTCTCTCAAGTATTGTAATTGTGAATCCGTATGATGACCTGGTAAATTTATATATACGTAACGCTGCTCATTTCAAATGGGTATACGAATACGTTAAATTACATTCCGATATATAAATATTAGTGTTGTTAATTTTCCAGAAAAATAAAATGCGAAAAATTTTCCAGAAAAGTTTCCGGAAAATTTTCCGCAAATCGGAAAAACAAAAATTTTAAACATAATTTACCTTTTAAGGGTTTTAAATGTTTTTAACTTTTTATCGATATAAAATGAATAATATCAGTAAACATACTACAACACATTAATGGCGTTACATTGTTAATCAGTTTAAACTAGTCTAGAGGTTTAGTTTCACTTTCAGATTCGAAAAAATTAAGCGAAAATACCGCTTTATTTCAATTTGCAAACAATATAATAGACTAGTCATGGAAAGAAAACTTTTTTTATTTTTTTCGGAAAATTACGGAAAAAAGGCCTCGGTCATTTATATATATATACTTGACGTTCAATACGTTTAAATAGACTTCGAAAAAGCAAATATAGATAGTAAAATACTTTAAAAAAAATTTTACTCTACGTTAAAATAGATTTCAATTCGCAAATATTGGTGGAAAAATAATACAAAAACACCTTAGCTTGGCGTTCAATACGTTAAAATACTTTTCCGATACGTAAATATAGGCAGTAAGATACTATTAAAACATCTAAATTCTACTTTTAATACAACAAAATACAATTGCGATATTCCAATATTTAAAAATACTTAATGTACTGAGTTACGTTTAAAAGAACCTTTTGTAAACACGAATTCATCTAATTGTTAATCATCAATTCCATATTAGATGGTGTATGTATGATTGGTAAGACTCTTGTCAGAAAGATGAATTCTTATGCATCTTTTTATTCTGTTTTTAATACGGTAAACTTCATTTCCAATATGAAAATATAGATAGAAAAAACTACTAAAATCCCTTTTTAAATTTGATAAAATGCTTTTCAGATATGTAAATAGGTAGAATAATACTTTTCCGATACGTAAATATAGGCAGAAAGATACTATTAAAACATCTAAACTCTACTTTTAATACAACAAAATACAATTCCGATATTCCAATATTTAAAAATACTTAATGTACTGAGTTACGTTTAAAAGAACCTTTTGTAAACACGAATTCATCCAATTGTTAATCATCAATTCGATATTAGATGGTGTATGTATGATTGGTAAGACTCTTGTCAGAAAGATGAATTCTTATGCATCTTTTTATTCTGCTTTTAATACGGTAAAGTTCATTTCCAATATGAAAATATAGATAGAAAAAACTACTAAAATCCCTTTTTAAATTTGATAAAATACATTTCAGATATGTAAATAGGTTGAATAATACTATAAAATTCCTTTTTCTACTGTTGATACGGCAAAACACAACCCCAATACGCAAATATAGGCAGAATATAGTAAAAAAAAATTCTATGCTCTACGTTCGATACGTTAAAATACATTTCCGATACACAAATGTAGATAAAGAAAAATACTTCACCTTAACCTTTATTAATTTAAGCTTACAACATCCTTCCCGTAGAGTAAAACATATAAGTCAACTTGTTTCCTCGTTATCTTTATCTCATGTGTTTTAAATAGCGTATGGAATAAGTTAAGATTGTATTGAAATGGGGTATGTTAAAACGTCGTAGAATAAAGAGTAAAACATATGTTCAGAGTCAGCTTGATTAATAAAGATAATAACACAGGTGTTTCCGGTGTAGTCACGTAGGAAGAAAAATACTACAACAATCTCTATACTCTACATACAATACGTTAAAAAATATTTCCGAAATGCTAATATCGGTAGTAAAATACTACAAAATCTCTATATTTTACATTTAATACGTTAAATAACAATCCAATTTGAAAATATAGGAGGAAAAATACTACAATAACCTCTTTTCTTGGCGTTCATTATTTTATTTTACCTTTAATACGTTAAATAACATTCCAATATGAAAATATAGGAGGAACAATACTACAAAAACCTCTTTTCTTTTCCCGAAAAATAAAATGCGAAAAATTTCTGGAAATTTTTCCGCATTTTATTTTTCAGGAAAATTAACAACCCTAAAAATAACATAATGAACGCCAAGAAAAGAGGTTTTGGTAGTATTGTTCCTCCTATATTTTCATATTATCCTATATTGAATTGCGGAAAATTTTCCGCAAATCGGAAAAATAAAATATTTAAACATAAATTACTTTTCAAGGGTTTTTAATGTTTTAAACTGTTTATCGATTTAAAATGACTAATATCAGTAAACATCCTACAAAACATTAATAGTGTTACATTTCAACCAGTTTAAACTAGTCTATAGGTTTAGTTTTACTTTTAGATTAGAAAAAATGAGGTGAAAATTCCGCTTTATTTAAATTTGAAAACAATATATTTGACAAATCATGGAATGAAAACGTTTTTAATATTTTTCGGAAAAATACGGCTTATTTTCCGGAAAAAAAGGCCTCGGTAATTTTCCGACTTACAAAACTAGTTATTTTACCTTTAATACGTTAAATAACATTCCAATATGAAAATATAGGAGGAAAAATACTACAAAAACCTCTTTTATTGGCTTTAGTGCAAGATCTTTTCACTTAAAGGAAAAGTTTGGTTCCAAGTTTTCTAGCGCTAAAACTATAACTTACACTCCTAAGAAGAAAATACAAGTAAATAAATTTTTTAACGAACCTTAATAATTAGTTAAAAATTAAATTAAATTCGTTAACGCTGAAATCCACTTATAGGAGCTATTTGCACGCTCGTCAAAGACAATTACCTGAAAATTTTACAAACAGGTAGGTAATTTTATATTCAAATTTACATTTACTTTAACTTATTAAAATTTTTATTTTAGAACATATCGTTATACAGCTTATCGAACGTGTACGCATCTTATTTTTCAGAAGCTGGAGAGAGATATTCGCAACGTTGTCCCACTTTGCACAATTCTTGACATACGGAAAACCTTTCCTGCAGATGATGTAAATGCATATACAAGCTACGAGCCTGGAGTGAAAATAGAGAGATTTAGGGCTATTTAATAAGTTTTATACGCTACCAATATTTTTATGATAATATGATGATGATTTATAAGATATTCTGATTCTGAATATCTATTTAATCACTAATAGTTTATGATAGAAATGTTGTGCTAGTAAATAACCCAATAAGTCGCTACTATCACAATATTAGCTTCGAAATCATTTTTGGGTTAACATTAAAATGTCCAACAGCGGTAGGTTCCTCAATCTACGGAATTAACACATCAGCGATCACCGGCAACAAGATTTTTGAAGACTTCGTAAAATCAACAACTAAAATGATGGGCGATATACCGATGCCCTACACTGGAAGTCTACCATCTCAGAGCTCGGAGATAACTATAAGGTCGCCTTCATCCGCACGCAGAACCTCATCGAGCAGCTTAGAAAGAACCCCGCTCTACTCCAAGAAAACAACTCAATTATCAAGGAACAGCTTACATCTGGGATCGTCGAGACAATCAAGCCGGAAGCCAACCCTTACGAAAATGGTGGATCAAAATTTGATCCAAATTTCATCAATAATTGGACAGATCAAACGGGGATCAAATTACAGACTTCTCTGGATTAAATTTTCGATCCAACTGTTATCTATTTGGGATCCAAGGGACTTGATGCTATGAGAATTGGATCCGTTAATGATCCAATGAGATTCGGATCCCGTCAAGATCCAAGGAGATTCGGATCCCGTCAAGATCCTATGAGATTCGGATCCCGTCAAGATCCAATGAGATTCGGATCCCGTCAAGATCCAATGAGATTCGGATCCCGTTAAGATCCAATGAGATTCGGATCCCGTTAAGATCCAATGAGATTCGGATCCCGTCTGGATCCAATGAGATTTGGATCCCGACTGGATCTAAGGATATTTGGATAAGCTCTTAATAAAATGACAATTGGATCCAGTTAGGATCCAATAAGATTCGGATCCGTTCTGGATCCAATTTGTTTTGATGAAGCTTTTGATCCAAAGATACTTTTATTCGGTCTGTATCCCATTAGTTTTGGCCCAGCTTTGGATCCAATGAGATTTGGATATCAACTGGGACCAGCATTATAAGAACGGAATCAGGGTGGTTATCAATACTTTGAAAAATAGGTAATTTTAGTGGTATGAATTAAATTTAAACAAAAGTAACAGCAGATACTACACTTTTCACTTAGCTTTGAGAGTAACTAACAGTATCGCTCATTTGACAATCAATCATAGCTAAAGGACGAGAATAACACCAACCGTGGTGGAAAAATTTCGTACATACGTACATAAAAATCATGCCAAGAAACGATAAGGTACTATAGCGAAAAGCTAATTTTTAGGCCAATAACCTGGGAAACCTGAGATATCTGACAAACGTCGTCTACCTTGGACTAAAATAAAGAAACTGATCAAAAGATGGCACGTGCATCAGGTGCTCCAAGTGCTCAATACGCGGTAAACGATAATAATTGAGGTAAATATAACATAAAAATTAACCCAAATACCTTGTTTTTACCCCTGGTTCCGCTTAGATGGTAGATTAAATAAAACAAAGAAATGTAATTGGCCAGAAATGAGTGACAATACTGGAACTTTGAGAAGGATAACTATTAGAGAACCGACAATAGTGTAGAAGGCAGGGAACAGACTTAAAATAAGACGACGCGTAAACCAAAACCACCCAAACGAGGCCAGGGACGTAGGAACGTTCTAGAAGTTGGAGGGGGCAAAGATAAACGAAAAATGGTCTGGAGAATGGTTTTGAATTTTTAATGGAGTGTACCTTCTTCGAATGTATGTGTACTTTTTACTACTGTGTAAATTGACGAGAAAAGAATGAAATTTAAACCTAGTTGAGGTTCTATACGATTTATATGCTTTTAAAATGAGAATTTGATCCTTTTTAAGATTTCAACTGACTAAAAGGTTGGAGGGTGCAATAAAATTAGTTTCCCCTCCCAGCTAAATTCTAGGGAGGGGCCTTGCCGCCCCCCTGGTTCCTACGGTTTTCAAAATCGTTTTCACACTTTAAAAAGAAAAATATACCGGGTGCCTGATTTTGTTGGATATGGAGTTTATTTCAATAAATATATTAGTTTTGAATTTTATGTATGAAGTATAGGGAGGTTTCTAATTGCTTATTTGCAGAAAAATTAAAATCAAATATTTTCCAAAATGTACGTTCTGACCGGTAGGTAAATTTCCAACCTGTCTAAATATGGATATTGCCCCTTATGACCACCGGGTTACTTTTCAAGACTACATGTTTTCGTCTAAAATATCTTTATCCACTGAACCATCTTTATATGTACGTTTTCAAATACAGGGTCTTTTTTTTTGCTCGGAAAAGTGTTTTTTTTCAAAAACTATTTATAGTACCGATTTCAAATTTGGAAGGTCAATTCTCTATACCGGGGGACATCAGTTTGAGAAATTTGAGCGTTTTCGGTAATGTTTTTCACCAATTTTGAAAAATTATTTTTCGACCACTAGGTGCGAGATAAAAAATTTCTATTATAAAGTTGTAGGCCGTCATCGAAAGCCCTTAAAAATTGTTCACTCGACGAAAAACAACTTATTTATCAGTGAAAATTCGAGCTTGAAAAATTTACAAGTTGGTGAAGCCAAATTACGATTGTTTGAAACGATAATTGAAAAGGGAACAAGTCTAATACAAACGTAGTAGAGTTTTCACACTTGAAAAAATGTACACGTTTGGTTTTTAAATGCAGATATTTTATTCACATAAATGTTTACAAAACATTTTCAATAATATCACCATTGGCTGCAACACAGGTTTGTGCGCGGACAATTAAGTTCTCAAACGCTTTCTCTACCATTTCTGGTGTGACGTCTCGGCAAGCACTGATTATTCGTCTAATGAGTTCCTCCCTAGTTTCAATGGGCGTGGCGTATACCTTTGCTTTAACGAATCCCCAGAGAAAATAATCCAGCGGTGTTAGGTCAGGTGACCTTGCTGGCCAATGCACTGGACCATTTCTCCCTATCCACCTTTCAGGTAACTCGTTGTTGAGGTGCTCAGTTACTTGCCGGGAAAAATGCGGAGGGGCGCCATCTTGCTGAAACCACAACTGACGTCTTTCAGCCAATGGAAGGTCGTCGATTGCGTCACTCAGTTCGTTCTGTAGAAAATGTAAATACCTTTGGCCGTTGAGGTTCGTCGGCAGGAAAAAGGTACCAATCAAACGGTTTCCAACAAGTCCAACCCAAACATTGACCCGTTCAAATTGAACCTGGTGATGATATTCAAAACCCCAATGTGGGTTGATGTCAGACCAAAGATGGCTGTTTTGATGATTAAAGGGCCCATCTCTAGAAAAAGACGCTTCGTCGGAGAACAAAATTGGTGAAAAACATTACCGAAAACGCTCAAATTTCTCAAACTGATGTCCCCCGGTATAGAGAATTGACCTTCCAAATTTGAAATCGGTACTATAAATAGTCTTTGAAAAAAAAACACTTTTCCGAGCAAAAAAAAAGAACCTGTATAATCTACAACTTTTTCCTGGGCAGATTTTGTTAAAACATAAATTTATAAATATTTTTACAATTGACTTCAAGGCACCACCAGTTTCAATATAAAATGAATTTTTCATAATTTCAAAACCAACTTTTTTAACGGATCTTTTTAACATAATTCTCCTAAAATTTACTAGTGCGCAGTATTTCCAGTTGGCGCGTCAAATCCGCCCGCTTTGGTTAACAATGTAATGTTTGAGACTTGGAGTAAGTGTTAAAGCTTTTAAACAATCTAAAAACATAAAACAATATTCAGAAAAAACTGACAAACTAAAATTACTTTGCAATATTAATAATCATTTTTAATTTCTTATTTCTAAATGAAACATTTCAATTTCTTGTAGCAAGTGACAACAATATTTTTTGGGTACAACTAAACTGATATTAAAGAAAACATTATATTGAAAGGTGAAGACTATATGAAAAAAAAAAACAGTTGCATTTATATACTCCGTCTAGAAGAACCCCCCCCCCACACCTTTTACTGCGGTGGCTCAGTTAAATCGTCACCTGGCATGTATTAATTTTCTTCGGTCCAAAATCCAATTGAATCCTCCTGCATGCATATATTTTCGATTCATATTTGGTTGCTGTTTTACGATGGATGGTGTCAGAGAAAGAGTCTTTCTAACTTCACCTCAAAAAAAAGGTTTCAATACTCCTTTTTTCTATCTTAAAAGAATAAACAGACAGTGAAAAGGTTTCTAATCATTCTAGGGTGGGCTGCTATCAATTTAACAGTTGATAAAAAATGAAATCGTGCTCACAGTATTAGTGATAAGAAGTATTTATATATATAACAATTTTTCTCGGATTAAAATACCACTCGTAATTCGGTCGATTTCCAAGTTACCGCAAATGGTTCAACTTGCACTATCTGTACAGCGATTGCAAAACTGTTCCAATTCTGTTCTAGGATATGTAATCTTGAGACTCTTCCAAGAGAAGATATTTGAAATGCTATTTAAAGCAATTTTTTTTAGTTTAAATACATTTACTTGCTCACAAATATTTCCAAATTATTTCTTTTGAGGTTTTTGACATTTTTTGATAAGCATATTCAAAATATTTTTTATAAGTTTGGACCTTTAAACTATAGGAGTAGCCCTAACAGTTCTTATAGGCATTCTTAGAGCTAGTCAAACATAAATGCTAGTCTTAAAACAATTTAAAATTATTTGTTTAAATCAGATCCGCATTAAATGCTAGCCGGCAACCATGCAGTGAGACCAGTCTTTGATTGGTCCACGATAGTAGTTAGGTGCCGTATTCCTAGCCAAAAGGGGGCGTGGCTACCGCGTCCCCAGCTGCGTGACGGGGGGGGGATGAAGCGGGGAATCGCGATTCCGCCCCCCCTCGGGCGCGTGTCACGCGTGCACTCGTGCGTAACGAGCACAGGTGTTAATTAATTAGCCTAGTTAGTCGACCTGTTCAAGGTCAAAAGGGTGAATATTAATGAGCGTGGTATTGTTTTACCGTTAGGGGTCATTGACCTGTTAGATAGTAACATGTGTTTAGGATCATCAAGTAGTTATATTATATGTTTGAATATTAATTTTTGGCGGGAAAGTGTAAGCGTAGCGTGTATAAAAATCAACAAGTGGTTAAACTCTTTAGGTTTATTAATGTACACTTATGTTTGACATGAATATTAATATATGGCTTAAGTTTGTACCTTTATAATTAACCGTTAGGGTTCATGACCTGGTTGCTATATGGTTGTTAAAGTTTTGGCATGTAGAATGCCTGAACTGAAGTCTAGTTGGGAAGCGTATTTTTTCAATGTTGAAATGCTTGGCATTGGAATATTTCGTTGTTCTCTGAGATATATATATGCCCGTTTGCTAAGATATCGTAGTGCAAAAGCTCTGGCTATATCTTCATTATTCCACCTAACTTTTTTGGCACCTTTTAACATTTTTATCTGACTTTTCGTAAAAACCTTTTGAATAACTTGTTCATACTTCCTGTAGCTCTCTCTCAGGTTTTTATTTTCTTTTTGCAACCTTTTAACATCTTTCCTCAACTTTCTTAGTTCGATGGATTGACTAGAATTATTCCACACTAACGTACCAATTTTTTATCCCTTTTTGAAAGTCTGTCACATAGTTTTTTAACTTTTCTAGCATTTGCTCTGCGTGCTGCAAGGAGCTTTCCATTCTTTGCCAAAACTTCTTTGAAATTGCATTTACACGATAATCTATTCGATTTCCAACGATGACTTAGAGGAGACTGATTATTTAATGCATTGACATTTGGATTATCATATATGGAGTTAATTCCAGAATCTTCCTAATTAATTGTTTCCGAATTTTCAATTAATTGTAATAAATGGGCTTTGTTTGGCGACTTTATAGGTGGCTGTTTTTTTGGAGAATCATTAAACATTAATCTGTATTTTACCTTTTTGCTGAAAGGAGAATTACGCTTTGATTTGATATCTTTGGTATTTGACACAGTTTCCTTTTTTTAAATTTGGGAGTGCTTTGAAAATTGCATTCGTATATTTTAGACAAGAATGAACTTTCATCATGATTAAGAAAATAATTTATCGGTCTATCAGTTACGGTTTCCATATTTACTAAATACGATGATTAACATGGTGACGATATCGGAACATCAATATTTGAGCTTTTATCAGATAAATGAGCACATTTGTTTTCCTTTAAACTGGAACTTTCATCAACTTCTATTAAGATTTCCATATTGGCTGACCACGATGATTTGCAAGGTGATGATATAACGCTATCACTAATATTTGAACTTTTATCAGATAAATTGGAACCGTTATTTTCTTTAAAACAGGAACTATTATTACCAACTTCATCAAATAACATTAAAGATGGAATCGCATTCTTTGTTAACGTTTTCTTTGGCTTTAAATTCAACAGTTCAGCTTTTAAATCGCGATTGAAATCCTCCGTTTTGAAATGTTGAGAACACACACGCGCATATTTCGTATTACACTTCGCTATCCATATCTGTCGAATTTGTTCTTGGGTAGGAAATCTATGATATGATATGACTTGATTGCTGGTTTTGTTGACATGGTTAGTGCACCCAAATACGGCGCAAGAATATCCAGGCATTTTGAAGCAATTATAGGTGACAAGACCTAAGACGAAAATATTTAATTAAGAAATGCATTACTTAATAATATTTATATTGTAATAAAGCTCGTACTTACCAAAATTTTACGTCGAATCGTTAAGCCTTGCCCATAAGCCCAAAGGCAAAAACCGGCGTGTTTACGCCAAACGCGAACTATTGAAATACGAAATAATGCGAGGCGGGCTGCAAATCTCTCCTTTCGCGAAACGTGTTTTCGAGAACCCATTGACGTCACTCTATAGGGGCGCGTACTCTCTACCCTCCCTACAAACACCTGAGGATTTTCTCTCCGAAAATGGGCTCTATCGGCCAACCTCTTAGTGCCTGCATGATTTTACGAACCTTGAACCCTAACGAACTTTTCCGTAAGAAAACCAGCCTAGAGTGAAAGTTCGTATACTAGGCTGCAACCCACAAGTACCCGGCAGTACTGTACGGGGGAGGTAATAGGGGATGAAATGAGTGCTAAAATATGCCTACCCTCTTTAGTGAAAACTATGTATTAGTCATGTGTTCCAATATTGGGAATTGAAAACTTCAGGAAGGTCACAACGTATTTAAAAGTTAAATGTTCATACACGCGTATAAAAATGCGGATAATTTAAGACACGTATAATCAGTATGTAATCCAAAAAATAAATGTCCGTTAAGTTAAGTATCGCGAATAAAGAAGGGCCAAACTTGAACATATACGAGGCGTGGAAGCCAACGGTGAGTATAAAACGAGATGCAGTAGAATGCCGTACGCGTACAAATCAAAAGGCAAAACATATTGTGGACCGATTAAAATTGACACATTAAAAAAAGGAAAATTAAACCAATTAGAATGTAAAACAATTAATAATAACAGTATTGATATGATAGAATCGCGCCGTTCACAATATTAATCTTAAAAAAAAAAAAAAAAAAACAAACACACAGCGGTAGAGAACGACGCCCAGCCACTGAGTTTAGTTTGCGAGACCACGGCCGCTCGTCGCTGGTTTCGCGAAACACAGATTCACACAGATGGCTAGAAAAATTGCAGAACATGTGCCAGGAATTCAGATAGCCGTAATTAATGAATAAAAACCCCGTGCGAAGAACAAAACACACAAAACCTCGCACAAAACGCAAGCCGAGTGCTTCAAATACAGAAAACAGCAGACATGGGAAAACAAAAACACGAAATACCCGAGTAAAAGTACGGAAATCGTGAGTAGTTAGGTGCCGTATTCCTAGCCAAAAGGGGGCGTGGCTACCGCGTCCCCAGCTGCGTGACGGGGGGGAATGAAGCGGGGATTCGCGATTCCGCCCCCCCTCGGGCGCGTGTCACGCGTGCACTCGTGCGTAACGAGCACAGGTGTTAATTAATTAGCCTAGTTAGTCGACCTGTTCAAGGTCAAAAGGGTGAATATTAATGAGCGTGGTATTGTTTTACCGTTAGGGGTCATTGACCTGTTAGATAGTAACATGTGTTTAGGATCATCAAGTAGTTATATTATATGTTTGAATATTAATTTTTGGCGGGAAAGTGTAAGCGTAGCGTGTATAAAAATCAACAAGTGGTTAAACTCTTTAGGTTTATTAATGTACACTTATGTTTGACATGAATATTAATATAAGGCTTAAGTTTGTACCTTTATAATTAACCGTTAGGGTTCATGACCTGGTTGCTATATGGTTGTTAAAGTTTTGGCGCGAATTTAACATGTGTTCTGAAGACCGTTAGAAATTGTAAGCGTCGATTAACAAGTGTTTAAACCATTTAGGTTTATTATATGTTTGAATATTAATTTTTACCGGGAAAATGTTAGCGTCGCGGGCATAAATCAGCAAGTGTTTAAACAAAAATAGTTAAAAAGGTGTATTGAATATTTTCGGTTTGACCAACACCGAACCATAAATCTCTAAGTATAAGACTTCTTCAGGTGTCCAGAGTCCAGGATCAGCAGTGTCCAAATATTTAGTTGCTGAAACCCTTTTTGACCTTCATCCTCTAATTCGAAATTTAAGACTTCTTCAGATGTCCAGAGTCCAGGATTATCAGTGTCCAAATATTTAGTTGCTGAAACTCTTTTGACTCCCATAGAACTCGTATTGAATTCATTATACCAGATGGCCATTATTCCTATTATACAAAGCATAAAGTTTACGATAAATAACTTAACATTTTATATTGACATTTCGAATTTACCGCGCCTCCACGAAAATCCCTACTTTCCAAGCGCACTAGCGCCATCTATTGTACTAAATCACTACCATAAAAATATATTTTTGGGCTGTTAAAAATATATAAAATAAATATCAGTCTAATTTGTTTAATATATACCAATATTCATAACACTTTATAATTAATATAATATAACATTTAACCTAACCGATAATTTTAAGCAACTCGCCTCCTGAAAAATTGCCAAAATCTCTCCTTTCCAAGCCCACTAGCGCCATCTATGTATTACGTTGCAAGATTACCATAAAAATATATTTTCGAACAAAAACTTTTTTAAATATATAGCATAAATATCAGGCTAATTTGTTTATTATATATCAATATTAATAACACTTTATAAATTACTAAATTTTTTATATATAATATTTAAGTTAGATGGCGCCACTTTCTTCACCCAGCATCTTAAGCAACGCGGTCGAATTCGCCATTCTCCAAAAGAAAGTTAAGCCAGAAGTATTGTTAAGATAATGTTTTAAGTTTTGAACGTTTTAAATAGGATTTCGGGCACTCTAGTTATTGCTAATGGGAACTAAATTGTGCTAAGTATCTAACCGCGTAACTTTTAACATTTTTTTAGATTTCTAGGAATTATATTGGCCGCATACTTTCTAGGTAAAATTTTAGGCTTAAAAATGAACATTTTTTAAAATATTTTAACGTTCTAGGATGTACGCCATTACTAACGGCCATTGGTGAAGCTCAACGAACAGTAACGGACTCATCATTGTCATTTGACAAGGTAAAAAACTATAATTTTGAGCTAGTATTTTGTTTTGGGTCGTATATATAAATATATATATATATATATATATATATATATATATATATATATATATATATATATATATATATATATATATATATATATATATATATATATATATATATATTGTATTATTCAATTTAAATAAGGTGTATGATAGAAAGATTTATGGGAGGTCGGGGGGGTTAAACTGGGTACGAGGCCCCGTCAAAAAGTTTCTCCAGCGCCACCAAGTGAGGCGTTTTAGAACGTATGTCGGGGAAACATTAAGTTGTTTTAAGACTAGCTTAACACACATTTTTTGGTGGAATATTTTAAAATAATTTGAATGTTATTATAAGTATATTACCATGTCGAGAGAGATCCCAGCTACTAGTAGATTGTTGATTTTTCATAAGGAACGTAAGACTTTTTATCAGAAACATTAACGAATTGTGAGAAAACATGGAAAAAATCCCGTCCTTTTATATCAGTAAATCCAGGAAAAACTGGAAATCAGAATCAGGTTATCGATAACTAGAGGTGAATAGCCCTATAAATTAGAAAGGAATGTCATAGTATATAACCAGTTGTTAATATCGTATCTAATTAAAGTTTACGTGGTGGTTCAGACTAGTGGCCATATTATTTTTGCAATGGACGATCTATTTTTAACATTACCGAGTAACGCTTCGAGCGATTTATACCCGGAAAATACAGCGTCTACTTATAAAGTAAATTTAGGACGACCTTTAAATGTACCTTCAAATTTTGAAGTTGGAATTAGCGAAATTATATTACCGCCAACATGGGAAAATATTACAGAAAAAAACCGGTCATTTTTAGCAGTTTCCACGACAACCGTTAAAAACGTGCAACCGTTTACATACTTTAAAATATCAGTGAAAGTGGGTAAAATTGAAGCGGAGAAAGACCAGAATGGAAATATCCTTCGATATAGTGTCGTGCGAAAACTTATTGCAGCGCTTAATGAAAGTTTAAAAGAATTCGGGCTTGATAATGAAATTAAAATTGGACTCCACACAAAACCAAACGGGCTCTGTTGGAATTTGATAACCACCAATAACTACCATATTAGAATTCCAAATGGACCAATTAAAGAGCTTCTCGATTTTGAACCTAACATAAATCCATATCGGAAAGACGGATTTCATATTGGGTCATATTTTTGTACGAAACCTTTTGCTGGTTATATAAAGTCCTTATCGTTAAATAACTTTAATTACATTGAAATTAGAAGTGATAATGTACAAGACGCCGCGTTTAGAGTCGAAACTCGAATTGATTATCAAATACCGACTGGTGCTTACTCGAGTGTCCAAGACATTTTAGACGCAATGATGTTAACCTTGGATGAGGAAATAAGGGATAAATTTCAATTAACCATTAACCATAATGGATCCGTTCACATTGGAGCCGCGGCGGGGTTTGCAATTATATTTCATTCATCTGAGAAAGGTCTCGGTGAAATGCTAGGCTTTACGCGCTTTAGTGAACTCTTGGCCAATACAGATAGTCTCTACGCTGCTGATTTATCAATGGGAGCCAGAACACTATATATATATTCAAATTTAATATATCCTCAATATGTAGGCGATACGTTTGCCCCTTTGATGAAAATAATACCGCTAGCTGGAAATGATAAGCCGTTTGAAAAATCTATTATTTTTGACAAAATTGATTACTATCCTTTGAGAACAAATAATACAGAAATAGTTGACATTGACATGAAAACGGATTTTGGCGAAACAATAGCCTTTATAAACGGAAAAAGTGTCGTTAGACTTCATTTGAGACGAAATGGCCGACAGTGAAAGTTATTTCAAATATTACCGCGAACAATATGGTGGCGGACCATTTTTTGCCGGACCTGTTTATCAACGGGGAAGAGGCGTGGGCGGAATTTTTAAAAAGCTGATAAAATATATAACACCCATTATCAAACCCGTGACCAATGAGGCTTTTGGAGTAGGCAAGAGATGGTGGCAAATTCGATGACTATATTCGGCTTTTTTACAAAATCAAAGTTCAAAATTCGTCGTATCCAAAAGACATAATTACATTAGAACAAAAACTTAATTATTTACGAGACTTTAATGAAATTGACGGGTTAGATTTAAATTTAGACGATATAACCGATAATCCCGCTTTAAAAGCTATTGGCAAACTTAGTCTAAACAGTCTGTGGGGCAAAAATTCCATTAATTTAAATCGAGGCCAAGGTGTTTTTATTAATTCTTATAAGGAATTAGTCGAAATTTTGGCCGATAAAACCAAAGAATTAACGGATTTTAAACTACTAGACGATGATATAGCCTTAGTCACCACTCGTTTTCGGGAAGACTACGTTCCAACTTATCGGAAAGGGTCACCAACGATAGGCGCGTTTGTAGCCAGTTACGGCCGTATTAAATTATACAAATTAATGGCTCAAATTGGTTCTAATTTAAATTACGTCGATACTGATTCTGCTTTTCTTTATATGAGTAAAGACTTAAATATTCCGCTAGGGACTACCCTAGGTACATTAGCTGACCAGTATCCCAATGAAAATATAAAAGCCTTTGTTTCCTTGGGATGTAAAGCTTATTCAATTTTATTCGAATCTGGAAAGATTGTTACTAAACTTAAGGGCATTACATTGACTAAAAAAAATCAGTCAATTGTCAACTTTGAAGCTTTGAAGGACCTCGCTACACGCAACCAACAATTGAAATACAGCGTCGAAGTCCCATTTAACGTGAAACGTTTAAAAACGGGGCAGCTATTCCAAAAACCAGCTGAAAAACTCGTTGGATTTACGTCTAACAAGCGAATCTTCAAGAGCGACGGTACCAGTATTCCCTTCGGCTACAAAAATGTCAGTAACGCGGCTCAAGTTTAAATCGCCGACCACGTTCCTCATCAGTGGACCGAGTCGATGCGGAAAAACAGTTTGGACTTTTCGGCTTTTAAAAAATCGACACACGCTGTTCGAGAAACCTCCCGAGCGAATCATTTATTGTTATAATATTTGGTCGGAAAAATTCAATGAGCTTAAAAAAATTATACCTGATATCGAGTTTCATCAGGGTTTATTAAGTGAGAAACCGGAAGAAATATTTGATAGTTCTATAAATAACTTGCTCGTTCTCGACGATCTCTCTCAAAGTTGCTTAAATAACGCGTACGTTTCGGAATTATTTCGTGTTGGTAGTCACCACTTAAATTTAACTATATTATTCTAAACCCAAAATGTTTTTGGTCAAGGTCGAGCGGCTCGCGATATTAGCTTGAACTCATCGTACATTGTTCTATTTAAGAGTCCGCGTGATCCTAGTATTTCCTAATAACCCAAATTTTCTAAGTACTGTGTACAATAATGTAACTGCTTCTCGACCCTATTCTAATATTGTTTTAGATTTAAATCAAGAAACACCAGAACATTTCAAAGTGCGAACAAATTGCTTATTTGAAGAGGGCCCAATGATAACTTTTCTAGAGTAATGGTGACGGGTTTAAAAATAATGTTTAAAAAAAAAGTATTCTGTTAAATATATTCTATAAAAAATATGTGAAAATGTTTTCATTGTATAAATTCTTTGTGTTTTTGAATAAATTTGAATGTATTTATAAAATTGTTTCATTACGTAAGATGACTTGGCCACGAGCGATACGGGAACATAAACCTTATTTAACGCTCATTAAAAAAGCTTCCCCCAGTCAGCGCAAATTTTTAATTAAAAACGCTAGTCCCGAACAATTAAACTCTATTTCTAATATTTGTCTTAATATTACCCGGGGGGCGCTAAATGTAGGCGCAAATAGGAAAAAAATATTACAGCGCTATAAAGCGTGCATCAGAAAACTTGCTCGTAAAAATTAAACCGACTTAAACCGTCGAAAAATTCTAATATCTCAGCGAGGCGGATTCTGGGGTGCAATTCTCGGTTCATTAATTCCCGTGGTTCTTAACCGAATTATTAATCGATGAAAAAATTCGTTTTAGTCCCCGCTGATAGCTATTTTAGCGATACGGCCAAATTAATAGACATTATTCAAAATCAAATGAAAAGTATCATAAATAAACCGATTAAAGTAGGAAGTGAGGAGGATACGTTACGAGAGTATTTAACTATGCTTCAAAGGTACTTTAAAATTAAAGAATTTCAAGGAGTCCCCGCCGTTCGTTTAGAGCCCCCAGCGATACCTCCTCCATCGAATACGTTAGCTCCTCTTCTCGCACCGGCGCAGATTATACGGCCCGTGGCCCCTCTTCTCGCACCAGCGCAGATGATACGACCCGTAGCTACACCAACAAATTCTCCGAGAAATGTCTCTCGCGGTTCCCCCGTTTCACCCAGTACTACGTTGATTTCTCCCGATCCGATTCCCGTTTATCTACACGCGGAACCGAGACCCCCTCTTCGACCTACTCCCCCAGTCCCGGCGTTTCTACCGGATCATTTGATAGCGGAGTCAACACCGAATATTCCCGAAGCCGTCCACGAAGCACTCCGCCGCGAGTTTGATCCTCTTTCAAGTAGTACACCACGCCGTTCCGAAAGTACCAGTAACATAAGGAACCTCTTCAATACGTCTGAAGGCGCGACGGGTACTACACGAGACAGCGACGTAACGTATAGGCCATCGGCTGAAAGCGTGGAGAATTTATCGGAGGCTGTGTCTCTACCATTTTCGGATAAAGATTTACAAACGAATGAAAAGCACGTGAAGAGGAGACTAAATGTTCGCAAACCTTATCCGACACCTAAAAACAGACGCCGCGCATTAAGCCCTCTTAAAAAATGGAAAAATTGATACAATAAAAAATTTATTGATTACAATATTTATTTTCGTGATTCATTAAATGCAGACACATATTCCATAACGAGATTATGTCATTGATATACAGGGTCTTTTTTTTTGCTCGGAAAAGTGTTTTTTTTTTCAAAAACTATTTATAGTACCGATTTCAAATTTGGAAGGTCAATTCTCTATACCGGGGGACATCAGTTTGAGAAATTTGAGCGTTTTCGGTAATGTTTTTCACCAATTTTGAAAAATTATTTTTCGACCACTAGGTGCGAGATAAAACATTTCTATTATAAAGTTGTAGGCCGTCATCGAAAACCCTTAAAAATTGTTCACTCGACGAAAAACAATTTATTTATCAGTGAAAATTCGAGCTTGAAAAATTTACAAGTTGGTGAAGCCAAATTACGATTGTTTGAAACGATAATTGAAACCGAATTACCTAATCCAGTTGAAACTTTGGTTAAAAAAACGACCGGATTTAAAAAACACGAGGCTATAGGTCAATCCTAAACATGCATTGGGTATTTAAAGGAAAACTTTGGGAGATTATTATCAGTGTTTGATAATATTTCGAACAATGCCTCGTTATTCAGTAGCTGAGCGTACCGAGATAGTTGCCATTTACTATGGAGAAGCAGCGCAAAACCTTAGAAGAGTGACTGAAATCTTCGCAGAAAGACATCCAAATGGAGCACCATCTGTAAATACAGTAAGACGAGCAATTCACGATTTCAATCAATTTGGTCACTTGCAACCTAGGTTTCGCGGATTGGGTCAACCGGATTTAGACTTCGAGAACAATGTACTCGCGTACTTTGTGGCATATCCTCGTCACAGTTGCGCTAACGCCGCTGCTGATTTGGGTTGTTCTGCAAATCGTGTGTGGAAAATTCTTCGTAAGAATCGCTATCACCCATACAGAGCTACGCTCCACCAAGGACTAATTGACGGAGACCATCAAAGACGTTATGAATTTAGCAACTGGTTACTAAATGCTGTCCAAGAAGATAGACAATTTTTGCGCCATGTTTTGTTCTCCGACGAAGCGTCATTTTCTAGAGATGGGCCCTTTAATCATCAAAACAGCCATCTTTGGTCTGACATCAACCCACATTGGGGTTTTGAATATCATCACCAGGTTCAATTTGAACGGGTCAATGTTTGGGTTGGACTTGTTGGAAACCGTTTGATTGGTCCCTTTTTCCTTCCGACGAACCTCAACGGCCAAAGGTATTTACATTTTCTACAGAACGAACTGAGTGACGCAATCGACGACCTTCCATTGGCTGAAAGACGTCAGTTGTGGTTTCAGCAAGATGGCGCCCCTCCGCATTTTTCCCGGCAAGTAACTGAGCACCTCAACAACGAGTTTCCTGAAAGGTGGATAGGGAGAAATGGTCCAGTGCATTGGCCAGCAAGGTCACCTGACCTAACACCGCTGGATTATTTTCTCTGGGGATTCGTTAAAGCAAAGGTATACGCCACGCCCATTGAAACTAGGGAGGAACTCATTAGACGAATAATCAGTGCTTGCCGAGACGTCACACCAGAAATGGTAGAGAAAGCGTTTGAGAACTTAATTGTCCGCGCACAAACCTGTGTTGCAGCCAATTGTGATATTATTGAAAATGTTTTGTAAAAATTTATGTGAATAAAATATCTGCATTAAAAAACCAAACGTGTACATTTTTTCAAGTGTGAAAACTCTACTACGTTGGTATTAGACTTGTTCCCTTTTCAATTATCGTTTCAAACAATCGTAATTTGGCTTCTCCAACTTGTAAATTTTTCAAGCTCGAATTTTCACTGATAAATAAGTTGTTTTTCGTCGAGTGAACAATTTTTAAGGGTTTTCGATGACGGCCTACAACTTTATAATAGACATTTTTTATCTCGCACCTAGTGGTCGAAAAATAATTTTTCAAAATTGGTGAAAAACATTACCGAAAACGCTCAAATTTCTCAAACTGATGTCCCCCGGTATAGAGAATTGACCTTCCAAATTTGAAATCGGTACTATAAATAGTTGGAAAAAAAACACTTTTCCGAGCAAAAAAAAAAGACCCTGTATAGAGTATCATTATACATATCTAATATTTCTCTATAAGTATACCCCGAACATTTACATACGATATAAAATAAACAATGAGCACCGCATGTTTCCGAGTCAATTGGTTGGATAATATTTTTATTATATACCCACTTTTTAGCTAAATGACCCAAATTAAAATTGTACGTAACAGGTGAATTTCCAAACGAACAGAAAAATTCTCCCTTTCCCGATTCAATAAACACAGCGACCCAATGAGAACCTGGTTCCGTCGAGTCGTCCGTATTTATAATAAAACAATACGTTTTCTGTTTCGGCGCTTTTTTGGGAATCGCGTCTTTGGAAAATGTACCAATATAAAATGGGCGCGTTCTATAATCACATTTCTAAAATTCATCAAGCTGATTAGTATTCATGATAGAATCTTTTGTAGTTCTTCGGGATAGAATGAACCCAAGATGACTTGATTATTTTGATCTTGTATGACGTAAACAGGACGAGGTCTATTAATCACTCTCTTAATAGTAAACACTTCCTTCGACCAGTATCCCTTGTAGCCTTTAGTAAACGCTTTCGGGGCTTTTGTTAATCGAACACGTTCACCGACTTTGAATTTGGCTTTTTCCCTAATTGATTTTTTACCGTAAAGATTTTTCCAAACTAAATGCTCATTATCAACCGTTACTTCACACGGTTTGAACCCGGTCGACCTGTGTACACTGTTATTATACGATCTAACAATTTTCGGTAAATCCTTAATGAAATTTGGTTTCTTAGTTTTAGTAATTAAACGATATATTTTGTTCTCGAGAGTTCTATTGGCGCGTTCTACGATTCCGCATTTTATGTCCCCGTAACTTACAAAATGTTTTATACCGTTCTTTTTTAAATAATCCTGTACGGTCTTATTAAGAAATTCCTTCCCTTGATCCGTATTAATTTTCATGGGTTTATTAACTTTGTGAATTTTTTTTAGCGCCTGTAGAACGTCTTTCCCGCTCTTTGTTTTCAAAGGTAACGCGGATAAAAAGCGCGATAAAACGTCAATGTTAACTAAAATATAATTATAATCCGGTTTCAACTCGTCCAAAACTATTAAATCCATTTGATGAATTTCATTCAGTGACGTCACATATGTTGGTGTACGAGCAAATTTAAGCTTTCGGTCTCTATGCAACGTATAGGGGTCTTGCGTTAACAACCATTTTTTAATTTTGGTCTTTGGAATTAAGGGCAAACTTTTTTCTAATCGCTTGATACCGCCTAATCCCCCTGGATTTTCAGGATCGTAATAGACTTTCTCTATGGTTTTATTCATGGCCGCGCGCTTTGACCTTTTAACTTGTAATAAAAATTAAACAAACCATATTCTTAAATTTATACCATTTATTAAAACAAAAATTCTGTAATAATTTCATTTACATCGTTAACCATTGCATGAAATAAATTATGTATGTTTAAAGAACAATGTGGGTAGTTTTCGTTAAAATTATTTAGAGTCTTTTGATAATTGACCAGAGGAAGAGCTCTTTTCACATTAGCCTCAAGCCTTTCAGACCAATGCGAAGCTACGGGAAGGCACGTAATGTCATGAGCCAATTGAAAGTGACAAGCTGTATTTTCGCAGGATCCCGTTAACGACATTAGAATCTCGGTTAATTCGTCTTTAATACATTTCTTCATACACTGGTAACAGTTTTTTCTCTCCTGAATTTCCGTATTAAGACTTAAGCGAATAATTTTTAACCGCTCCCAGCTTGTTTTACACATTGCAAAACCGTTTGAAGTCGAGTACAAGACATTATGCTTGTCATTAGCTCCGCGGACGTGCGAACGCAAATCAATAAATTTACCTCTTTGACATATAAATCCTTCGAGTTTTACGTAATCGGTTAGCCAACTATGAAATCGGGTTGGGGGTTTTGTCAAGTCAAAGAATGTGTCAATTTCATCGGAAAATGTCCATAAGTTTTCCCAAACGTTAAGATTAAATGAAACGTATTTTCTATGCCCTTGGCGTTTAATTTTAAGATCGGTACCCGGAATGTCATTTGAAAGAAAAATTTCCAGTTTATCGGAGAGATAATGAGAGCGTGACATGGTTGAACGATTGCAAGCGAGGAACTGTTAAACCGCTTAAGGTAAAGTGCTTTAAATGGGTTTTATTCGGCGTTATAAATTACTTTGCGATCGCGTGTTAACAAAATCTCATTATCGAATTCAAAATACATTATACATGTCACATTATGTGTTAATGCGTTTTTAAATTGCACATCGAGTCGTAAACTACCGTCCTTTCTAAGAGACATATAATCCCCACTAGCATTGTTGTCGCTTGTTAGATCGAATAGATACATGTTATACCCGTATTTAAAATTTTTAAAACTTAGGAAATTACCACGGTCGGCCCCATCGATCCCCATCGCGGAAAATAGACTCTGATAAGGTAAACAATAATTCCCTTCGTCGTAGTCCATTTGGAACCCATCGGGAGGATAACGATCAGGACCCACCGAGAGGGACAAATCGGTCACGTTTAAATGTTCAAATTGTAAACTATTACTATTCAATGACCCGATAAACGCATCTTCCTTGACAAAAACCACAATAGCTCGTTTCGGTAATCTACCTAAAATGATGTTATCGCGGTTTATACTCGTTAGGCCTCTCGCTACGCTAAAATTTTTAACAATCGTTTGCGTTAAGGGATAGATAGCTGGAATATCTGATTCTAGCATTTTTGCATGCGCCAATACGATTGAAGGATTAACTTTAACTTTTGTCACGTACAAGTACGCTTGGTCTATAACTAATTTATAATCCTTGCCAGCTTCCATAGACATGACGGTAGTTAGGCGTGGGCTTCTAACTAAACGAAATCGTACCGAAACTTGGTTTAACATAAACTTATTAATTTTGCAAATATCAACAGACAAGGGCCCCATTATTTCAAAGGATTGCGATTCTTTTGATCTTGAGCCTCGCTTCAGGGCCCCGTTGGACTCTGACTTGAACGTATCTAACCACATTTCCGAAGGCTTGGTCGTAGAGTCCATATAAAAGAGGCCATTTTGGAGTTGCGAATTTTTTGCATCTTCTCCATAGTTGACTAATTTTTCAATGTAGGAACTGTAAGCGTAGCAGTTGTTCGCGGACTGGGTAGACGTATCCCCGAGATAACAATCGCATTGACTAAAAAGCGACCCTATTAGATTATTCGTTGGTGCCACTTTTGTTTCAGCGGCGGGGACATTCGATCCCTCGTTATGTAAAAGTCTCAGTTTCAATTTTAACATAGTTTTGGATAAATCCATATATAAATCTTCCGACGCGGGAATAAAAAATTCCAGAGGGCCATTGTCCGATAAATTGTTTGTTGGTAAATATCTTATTTCCGTTGTGGTAATTACATTAGTATTGACCAATGGGCGTTGAAAAATATCCAGCTGACTTAGCATTCCCTCGTAAACCGCCATTATTATCCTAAAAAGTCAAGTTTGGTTCTTTTTGTAACTCTCCGTTTGGACACTTTTTTTCGTTTCCTAATGGGGCCCGTTCGTCGTTTACGGCTGCCACTGCCAGACTGATTTCTCGTTAATCGATCAGCCGCTTTATGTAATAAATTGCTACCGGCGATTCTTAAATTGTTCTTTAACGTTTCTTTAGGGTCATGTCCTTGTTTTAAATCTTGCCACCATCTCTTGCCTACTCCAAAAGCCTCATTGGTCACGGGTTTGATAATGGGTGTTATATATTTTATCAGCTTTTTAAAAATTCCGCCCACGCCTCTTCCCCGTTGATAAACAGGTCCGGCAAAAAATGGTCCGCCACCATATTGTTCGCGGTAATATTTGAAATAACTTTCACTGTCGGCCATTTCGTCTCAAATGAAGTCTAACGACACTTTTTCCGTTTATAAAGGCTATTGTTTCGCCAAAATCCGTTTTCATGTCAATGTCAACTATTTCTGTATTATTTGTTCTCAAAGGATAGTAATCAATTTTGTCAAAAATAATAGATTTTTCAAACGGCTTATCATTTCCAGCTAGCGGTATTATTTTCATCAAAGGGGCAAACGTATCGCCTACATATTGAGGATATATTAAATTTGAATATATATATAGTGTTCTGGCTCCCATTGATAAATCAGCAGCGTAGAGACTATCTGTATTGGCCAAGAGTTCACTAAAGCGCGTAAAGCCTAGCATTTCACCGAGACCTTTCTCAGATGAATGAAATATAATTGCAAACCCCGCCGCGGCTCCAATGTGAACGGATCCATTATGGTTAATGGTTAATTTAAATTTATCCCTTATTTCCTCATCCAAGGTTAACATCATTGCGTCTAAAATGTCTTGGACACTCGAGTAAGCACCAGTCGGTATTTGATAATCAATTCGAGTTTCGACTCTAAACGCGGCGTCTTGTACATTATCACTTCTAATTTCAATGTAATTAAAGTTATTTAACGATAAGGACTTTATATAACCAGCAAAAGGTTTCGTACAAAAATATGACCCAATATGAAATCCGTCTTTCCGATATGGATTTATGTTAGGTTCAAAATCGAGAAGCTCTTTAATTGGTCCATTTGGAATTCTAATATGGTAGTTATTGGTGGTTATCAAATTCCAACAGAGCCCGTTTGGTTTTGTGTGGAGTCCAATTTTAATTTCATTATCAAGCCCGAATTCTTTTAAACTTTCATTAAGCGCTGCAATAAGTTTTCGCACGACACTATATCGAAGGATATTTCCATTCTGGTCTTTCTCCGCTTCAATTTTACCCACTTTCACTGATATTTTAAAGTATGTAAACGGTTGCACGTTTTTAACGGTTGTCGTGGAAACTGCTAAAAATGACCGGTTTTTTCTGTAATATTTTCCCATGTTGGCGGTAATATAATTTCGCTAATTCCAACTTCAAAATTTGAAGGTACATTTAAAGGTCGTCCTAAATTTACTTTATAAGTAGACGCTGTATTTTCCGGGTATAAATCGCTCGAAGCGTTACTCGGTAATGTTAAAAATAGATCGTCCATTGCAAAAATAATATGGCCACTAGTCTGAACCACCACGTAAACTTTAATTAGATACGATATTAACAACTGGTTATATACTATGACATTCCTTTCTAATTTATATGGCTATTCACCTCTAGTTATCGATAACCTGATTCTGATTTCCAGTTTTTCCTGGATTTACTGATATAAAAGGACGGGATTTTTTCCATGTTTTCTCACAATTCGTTAATGTTTCTGATAAAAAGTCTTACGTTCCTTATGAAAAATCAACAATCTACTAGTAGCTGGGATCTCTCTCGACATGGTAATATACTTATAATAACATTCAAATTATTTTAAAATATTCCACCAAAAAATGTGTGTTAAGCTAGTCTTAAAACAACTTAATGTTTCCCCGACATACGTTCTAAAACGCCTCACTTGGTGGCGCTGGAGAAACTTTTTGACGGGGCCTCGTACCCAGTTTAACCCCCCCGACCTCCCATAAATCTTTCTATCATACACCTTATTTAAATTGAATAATACAATATATATATATATATATATATATATATATATATATATATATTTATATATACGACCCAAAACAAAATACTAGCTCAAAATTATAGTTTTTTACCTTGTCAAATGACAATGATGAGTCCGTTACTGTTCGTTGAGCTTCACCAATGGCCGTTAGTAATGGCGTACATCCTAGAACGTTAAAATATTTTAAAAAATGTTCATTTTTAAGCCTAAAATTTTACCTGGAAAGTATGCGGCCAATATAATTCCTAGAAATCTAAAAAATGTTAAAAGTTACGCGGTTAGATACTTAGCACAATTTAGTTCCCATTAGCAATAACTAGAGTGCCCGAAATCCTATTTAAAACGTTCAAAACTTAAAACATTATCTTAACAATACTTCTGGCTTAACTTTCTTTTGGAGAATGGCGAATTCGACCGCGTTGCTGAAGATGCTGGGTGAAGATGCTGGGTGAAGAAAGTGGCGCCATCTAACTTAAATATTATATATAAAAAATTTAGTAATTTATAAAGTGTTATTAATATTGATATATAATAAACAAATTAGCCTGATATTTATGCTATATATTTAAAAAAGTTTTTGTTCGAAAATATATTTTTATGGTAATCTTGCAACGTAATACATAGATGGCGCTAGTGGGCTTGGAAAGGAGAGATTTTGGCAATTTTTCAGGAGGCGAGTTGCTTAAAATTATCGGTTAGGTTAAATGTTATATTATATTAATTATAAAGTGTTATGAATATTGGTATATATTAAACAAATTAGACTGATATTTATTTTATATATTTTTAACAGCCCAAAAATATATTTTTATGGTAGTGATTTAGTACAATAGATGGCGCTAGTGCGCTTGGAAAGTAGGGATTTTCGTGGAGGCGCGGTAAATTCGAAATGTCAATATAAAATGTTAAGTTATTTATCGTAAACTTTATGCTTTGTATAATAGGAATAATGGCCATCTGGTATAATGAATTCAATACGAGTTCTATGGGAGTCAAAAGAGTTTCAGCAACTAAATATTTGGACACTGATAATCCTGGACTCTGGACATCTGAAGAAGTCTTAAATTTCGAATTAGAGGATGAAGGTCAAAAAGGGTTTCAGCAACTAAATATTTGGACACTGCTGATCCTGGACTCTGGACACCTGAAGAAGTCTTATACTTAGAGATTTATGGTTCGGTGTTGGTCAAACCGAAAATATTCAATACACCTTTTTAACTATTTTTGTTTAAACACTTGCTGATTTATGCCCGCGACGCTAACATTTTCCCGGTAAAAATTAATATTCAAACATATAATAAACCTAAATGGTTTAAACACTTGTTAATCGACGCTTACAATTTCTAACGGTCTTCAGAACACATGTTAAATTCGCGCCAAAACTTTAACAACCATATAGCAACCAGGTCATGAACCCTAACGGTTAATTATAAAGGTACAAACTTAAGCCATATATTAATATTCATGTCAAACATAAGTGTACATTAATAAACCTAAAGAGTTTAACCACTTGTTGATTTTTATACACGCTACGCTTACACTTTCCCGCCAAAAATTAATATTCAAACATATAATATAACTACTTGATGATCCTAAACACATGTTACTATCTAACAGGTCAATGACCCCTAACGGTAAAACAATACCACGCTCATTAATATTCACCCTTTTGACCTTGAACAGGTCGACTAACTAGGCTAATTAATTAACACCTGTGCTCGTTACGCACGAGTGCACGCGTGACACGCGCCCGAGGGGGGGCGGAATCGCGATTCCCCGCTTCATTCCCCCCCGTCACGCAGCTGGGGACGCGGTAGCCACGCCCCCTTTTGGCTAGGAATACGGCACCTAACTACTCACGATTTCCGTACTTTTACTCGGGTATTTCGTGTTTTTGTTTTCCCATGTCTGCTGTTTTCTGTATTTGAAGCACTCGGCTTGCGTTTTGTGCGAGGTTTTGTGTGTTTTGTTCTTCGCACGGGGTTTTTATTCATTAATTACGGCTATCTGAATTCCTGGCACGTGTTCTGCAATTTTTCTAGCCATCTGTGTGAATCTGTGTTTCGCGAAACCAGCGACGAGCGGCCGTGGTCTCGCAAACTAAACTCAGTGGCTGGGCGTCGTTCTCTACCGCTGTGTGTTTGTTTTTTTTTTTTTTTTTAAGATTAATATTGTGAACGGCGCGATTCTATCATATCAATACTGTTATTATTAATTGTTTTACATGCTAATTGGTTTAATTTTCCTTTTTTTAATGTGTCAATTTTAATCGGTCCACAATATGTTTTGCCTTTTGATTTGTACGCGTACGGCATTCTACTGCATCTCGTTTTATACTCACCGTTGGCTTCCACGCCTCGTATATGTTCAAGTTTGGCCCTTCTTTATTCGCGATACTTAACTTAACGGACATTTATTTTTTGGATTACATACTGATTATACGTGTCTTAAATTATCCGCATTTTTATAAGCGTGTATGAACATTTAACTTTTAAATACGTTGTGACCTTCCTGAAGTTTTCAATTCCCAATATTGGAACACATGACTAATACATAGTTTTCACTAAAGAGGGTAGGCATATTTTAGCACTCATTTCATCCCCTATTACCTCCCCCGTACAGTACTGCCGGGTACTTGTGGGTTGCAGCCTAGTATACGAACTTTCACTCTAGGCTGGTTTTCTTACGGAAAAGTTCGTTAGGGTTCAAGGTTCGTAAAATCATGCAGGCACTAAGAGGTTGGCCGATAGAGCCCATTTTCGGAGAGAAAATCCTCAGGTGTTTGTAGGGAGGGTAGAGAGTACGCGCCCCTATAGAGTGACGTCAATGGGTTCTCGAAAACACGTTTCGCGAAAGGAGAGATTTGCAGCCCGCCTCGCATTATTTCGTATTTCAATAGTTCGCGTTTGGCGTAAACACGCCGGTTTTTGCCTTTGGGCTTATGGGCAAGGCTTAACGATTCGACGTAAAATTTTGGTAAGTACGAGCTTTATTACAATATAAATATTATTAAGTAATGCATTTCTTAATTAAATATTTTCGTCTTAGGTCTTGTCACATATAATTGCTTCAAAATGCCTGGATATTCTTGCGCCGTATTTGGGTGCACTAACCATGTCAACAAAACCAGCAATCAAGTCATATCATATCATAGATTTCCTACCCAAGAACAAATTCGACAGATATGGATAGCGAAGTGTAATACGAAATATGCGCGTGTGTGTTCTCAACATTTCAAAACGGAGGATTTCAATCGCGATTTAAAAGCTGAACTGTTGAATTTAAAGCCAAAGAAAACGTTAACAAAGAATGCGATTCCATCTTTAATGTTATTTGATGAAGTTGGTAATAATAGTTCCTGTTTTAAAGAAAATAACGGTTCCAATTTATCTGATAAAAGTTCAAATATTAGTGATAGCGTTATATCATCACCTTGCAAATCATCGTGGTCAGCCAATATGGAAATCTTAATAGAAGTTGATGAAAGTTCCAGTTTAAAGGAAAACAAATGTGCTCATTTATCTGATAAAAGCTCAAATATTGATGTTCCGATATCGTCACCATGTTAATCATCGTATTTAGTAAATATGGAAATCGTAACTAATAGACCGATAAATTATTTTCTTAATCATGATGAAAGTTCATTCTTGTCTAAAATATACGAATGCAATTTTCAAAGCACTCCCAAATTTAAAAAAAGGAAACTGTGCCAAATACCAAAGATATCAAATCAAAGCGTAATTCTCCTTTCAGCAAAAAGGTAAAATACAGATTAATGTTTAATGATTCTCCAAAAAAACAGCCACCTATAAAGTCGCCAAACAAAACCCATTTATTACAATTAATTGAAAATTCGGAAACAATTAATTAGGAAGATTCTGGAATTAACTCCATATATGATAATCCAAATGTCAATGCATTAAATAATCAGTCTCCTCTAAGTCATCGTTGGAAATCGAATAGATTATCGTGTAAATGCAATTTCAAAGAAGTTTTGGCAAAGAATGGAAAGCTCCTTGCAGCACGCAGAGCAAATGCTAGAAAAGTTAAAAAACTATGTGACAGACTTTCAAAAAGGGATAAAAAATTGGTACGTTAGTGTGGAATAATTCTAGTCAATCCATCGAACTAAGAAAGTTGAGGAAAGATGTTAAAAGGTTGCAAAAAGAAAATAAAAACCTGAGAGAGAGCTACAGGAAGTATGAACAAGTTATTCAAAAGGTTTTTACGAAAAGTCAGATAAAAATGTTAAAAGGTGCCAAAAAAGTTAGGTGGAATAATGAAGATATAGCCAGAGCTTTTGCACTACGATATCTTAGCAAACGGGCATATATATATCTCAGAGAACAACGAAATATTCCAATGCCAAGCATTTCAACATTGAAAAAATACGCTTCCCAACTAGACTTCAGTTCAGGCATTCTACATGTTTTAAATATTATGAAAGCCAATGCAACACACATGCCAATTGTTGAAAAATTAGTAGTATTAACTTTTGATGAGGTGAAAGTTAGATCAGTTCTATAATACGATGTCAAAAATGACAAAATTATGGGTGAGCACAGTCAGCTCCAAGTCATAATGGCTCGTGGATTATTTTCAAGTTGGAAAAAACCAATTTACCTTGGCTTTGATGAAAAAATGACGGCTTATATATTATATAAGGCCATTGAAGAATTGAGCAAAGCCGGGTTCACCGTGGTAGCGTGTGTGAATGATATGGGTGCTGGCAATCAAGGGTTATGGAAAGAGCTTGGGATTTCCATTAATAGAACATCATTCCCAAATCCAGTCAACCCTCAAGAACCAATTTATTGTTTTGCAGACGCTCCTCACTTACTAAAACTCAATTGAAACTGGTTCCTTGATAATGGGTTTGTTTACAATGGCAAGCTAATAAACAAAGAACCTGTACTTTTGATATTCAACCAAGACCGTAGTGAATTGAGAAGCTGCTTCAAAATTACAAAACTTCACTTAGAATGCGAAGGTACACAACGGCAGAATGTGAGAATGGCTGCGTAATTAATGTCACACACCGTGGCTACAGCTGTGCAAAGATTGAAATTAGGTGATTTAGGAAACAATATAGCAGACTTTATCGAAACTGTGAGCCAATGGTTTGATATTATCAATAGTAACAATAAAATTGATAGCGAAATTACAAAATGTGGTTTTGGCACTCATATTGAGGAGCAAACTGAAGTGTTATTAAAGATGTCCGATCTTATGAAAAACACACTACCTCTTTAAAAACACAATTCAAGTTTTTCAAAAAGGTGTTATAATAAGTATTGACTCCTTATTAAATCTCTATCGTCTCCTCAAGGATAAATACGGAATCAAGTATATTTTGACTCATCATTTAAATCAGGATTGTTTAGAGAATTTATTTTCTCAACTTCGAACAAGAGGAGGTCTCGATGATCATCCGACTCCTCTCAACGCGCTGTACAGAATTCGTATGATCATCTTGGGGAAAACCCCAGTATTGTCCAAAAAAATACCAATACAATAAGCAGTTCACAAGACGTGTGTTTTGTCACTAATATTTTCAAAAGGTCTGAGATCACCCCAGAGGACATTGAGAAGACTGATTTTATCTGTGATATTTTTGAACTAAATGTCAACAGTGATGTAGGAAATATCTGCAGCCCACCGATGTTGCGTAAAACAACATACAGTTCTTCTAACAAGGATTATAACAAGAAAAGTGTTAAAACGCAAGCGACGTTAACTATAGAAACCAACAAAAATCTTACAGACGATGAAGAAGGAGGACTGGAATATCTAGCCGGTTGGGTAGCAAATACATTTTTTAAACAATTTCCTAACTTAGATCTTAAAAATCAAGATAACTCGGTACTTGACCATTGCTATTCAACACCAACATGGGTATCCCAGCTAAGTTATGGTGGCCTGATAAAACCGTCTAATACTTTCCTTTTTCATTTCATTTATATAGTTCAGCCTTATTATTGTTCGCATTTTAACAAATGCAAAAACTAGTTCCTTTGGGTACTTTTCTACTTTACTTAAAATTAAATTTGTAACAGCGATTACAATGCCTTTGTCTTTACGAATCCTAATTGTGTTGACCTCATTCGATTCATGATAATTTACAAATTCATCATTAAAGGAATGTATATCATTTAGGAAAGTATTAGACGGTTTTATCAGGCCACCATAACTTAGCTGGGATACCCATGTTGGTGTTGAATAGCAATGGTCAAGTACCGAGTTATCGTGATTTTTAAGATCTAAGTTAGGAAATTGTTTAAAAAATTTATTTGCTACCCAACCGGCTAGATATTCCAGTCCTCCTTCTTCATCGTCTGTAAGATTTTTGTTGGTTTCTATAGTTAACGTCGCTTGCGTTTTAACACTTTTCTTGTTATAATCCTTGTTAGAAGAACTGTATGTTGTTTTACGCAACATCGGTGGGCTGCACATATTTCCTACATCACTGTTGACATTTATTTCAAAAATATCACAGATAAAATCAGTCTTCTCAATGTCCTCTGGGGTGATCTCAGACCTTTTGAAAATATTAGTGACAAAACACACGTCTTGTGAACTGCTTATTGTATTGGTATTTTTTGGACAATACTGGGGTTTTCCCCAAGATGATCATACGAATTCTGTACAGCGCGTTGAGAGGAGTCGGATGATCATCGAGACCTCCTCTTGTTCGAAGTTGAGAAAAGAAATTCTCTAAACAATCCTGATTTAAATGATGAGTCAAAATATACTTGATTCCGTATTTATCCTTGAGGAGACGATAGAGATTTAATAAGGAGTCAATACTTATTATAACACCTTTTTGAAAAACTTGAATTGTGTTTTTAAAGAGGTAGTGTGTTTTTCATAAGATCGGACATCTTTAATAACACTTCAGTTTGCTCCTCAATATGAGTGCCAAAACCACATTTTGTAATTTCGCTATCAATTTTATTGTTACTATTGATAATATCAAACCATTGGCTCACAGTTTCGATAAAGTCTGCTGTATTGTTTCCTAAATCACCTAATTTCAATCTTTGCACAGCTGTAGCCACGGTGTGTGACATTAATTACGCAGCCATTCTCACATTCTGCCGTTGTGTACCTTCGCATTCTAAGTGAAGTTTTGTAATTTTGAAGCAGCTTCTCAATTCACTACGGTCTTGGTTGAATATCAAAAGTACAGGTTCTTTGTTTATTAGCTTGCCATTGTAAACAAACCCATTATCAAGGAACCAGTTTCGAATGAGTTTTAGTAAGTGAGGAGCGTCTGCAAAACAATAAATTGGTTCTTGAGGGTTGACTGGATTTGGGAATGATGTTCTATTAATGGAAATCCCAAGCTCTTTCCATAACCCTTGATTGCCAGCACCCATATCATTCACACACGCTACCACGGTGAACCCGGCTTTGCTCAATTCTTCAATGGCCTTATATAATATATAAGCCGTCATTTTTTCATCAAAGCCAAGGTAAATTGGTTTTTTCCAACTTGAAAATAATCCACGAGCCATTATGACTTGGAGCTGACTGTGCTCACCCATAATTTTGTCATTTTTGACATCGTATTATAGAACTGATCTAACTTTCACCTCATCAAAAGTTAATACTACTAATTTTTCAACAATTGGCATGTGTGTTGCATTGGCTTTCATAATATTTAAAACATGTAGAATGCCTGAACTGAAGTCTAGTTGGGAAGCGTATTTTTTCAATGTTGAAATGCTTGGCATTGGAATATTTCGTTGTTCTCTGAGATATATATATGCCCGTTTGCTAAGATATCGTAGTGCAAAAGCTCTGGCTATATCTTCATTATTCCACCTAACTTTTTTGGCACCTTTTAACATTTTTATCTGACTTTTTGTAAAAACCTTTTGAATAACTTGTTCATACTTCCTGTAGCTCTCTCTCAGGTTTTTATTTTCTTTTTGCAACCTTTTAACATCTTTCCTCAACTTTCTTAGTTCGATGGATTGACTAGAATTATTCCACACTAACGTACCAATTTTTTATCCCTTTTTGAAAGTCTGTCACATAGTTTTTTAACTTTTCTAGCATTTGCTCTGCGTGCTGCAAGGAGCTTTCCATTCTTTGCCAAAACTTCTTTGAAATTGCATTTACACGATAAACTATTCGATTTCCAACGATGACTTAGAGGAGACTGATTATTTAATGCATTGACATTTGGATTATCATATATGGAGTTAATTCCAGAATCTTCCTAATTAATTGTTTCCGAATTTTCAATTAATTGTAATAAATGGGTTTTGTTTGGCGACTTTATAGGTGGCTGTTTTTTTGGAGAATCATTAAACATTAATCTGTATTTTACCTTTTTGCTGAAAGGAGAATTACGCTTTGATTTGATATCTTTGGTATTTGGCACAGTTTCCTTTTTTTAAATTTGGGAGTGCTTTGAAAATTGCATTCGTATATTTTAGACAAGAATGAACTTTCATCATGATTAAGAAAATAATTTATCGGTCTATCAGTTACGGTTTCCATATTTACTAAATACGATGATTAACATGGTGACGATATCGGAACATCAATATTTGAGCTTTTATCAGATAAATGAGCACATTTGTTTTCCTTTAAACTGGAACTTTCATCAACTTCTATTAAGATTTCCATATTGGCTGACCACGATGATTTGCAAGGTGATGATATAACGCTATCACTAATATTTGAACTTTTATCAGATAAATTGGAACCGTTATTTTCTTTAAAACAGGAACTATTATTACCAACTTCATCAAATAACATTAAAGATGGAATCGCATTCTTTGTTAACGTTTTCTTTGGCTTTAAATTCAACAGTTCAGCTTTTAAATCCCGATTGAAATCCTCCGTTTTGAAATGTTGAGAACACACACGCGCATATTTCGTATTAATTTCGTTAGAATTACACTTCGCTATCCATATCTGTCGAATTTGTTCTTGGGTAGGAAATCTATGATATGATATGACTTGATTGCTGGTTTTGTTGACATGGTTAGTGCACCCAAATACGGCGCAAGAATATCCAGGCATTTTGAAGCAATTATAGGTGACAAGACCTAAGACGAAAATATTTAATTAAGAAATGCATTACTTAATAATATTTATATTGTAATAAAGCTCGTACTTACCAAAATTTTACGTCGAATCGTTAAGCCTTGCCCATAAGCCCAAAGGCAAAAACCGGCGTGTTTACGCCAAACGCGAACTATTGAAATACGAAATAATGCGAGGCGGGCTGCAAATCTCTCCTTTCGCGAAACGTGTTTTCGAGAACCCATTGACGTCACTCTATAGGGGCGCGTACTCTCTACCCTCCCTACAAACACCTGAGGATTTTCTCTCCGAAAATGGGCTCTATCGGCCAACCTCTTAGTGCCTGCATGATTTTACGAACCTTGAACCCTAACGAACTTTTCCGTAAGAAAACCAGCCTAGAGTGAAAGTTCGTATACTAGGCTGCAACCAACAAGTACCCGGCAGTACTGTACGGGGGAGGGAATAGGGGATGAAATGAGTGCTAAAATATGCCTACCCCCTTTAGTGAAAACTATGTATTAGTCATGTGTTCCAATATTGGGAATTGAAAACTTCAGGAAGGTCACAACGTATTTAAAAGTTAAATGTTCATACACGCGTATAAAAATGCGGATAATTTAAGACACGTATAATCAGTATGTAATCCAAAAAATAGATGTCCGTTAAGTTAAGTATCGCGAATAAAGAAGGGCCAAACTTGAACATATACGAGGCGTGGAAGCCAACGGTGAGTATAAAACGAGATGCAGTAGAATGCCGTACGCGTACAAATCAAAAGGCAAAACATATTGTGGACCGATTAAAATTGACACATTAAAAAAATGAAAATTAAACCAATTAGCATGTAAAACAATTAATAATAACAGTATTGATATGATAGAATCGCGCCGTTCACAATATTAATCTTAAAAAAAAACAAAACAAACACACAGCGGTAGAGAACGACGCCCAGCCACTGAGTTTAGTTTGCGAGACCACGGCCGCTCGTCGCTGGTTTAGCGAAACACAGATTCACACAGATGGCTAGAAAAATTGCAGAACACGTGCCAGGAATTCAGATAGGCGTAATTAATGAATAAAAACCCCGTGCGAAGAACAAAACACACAAAACCTCGCACAAAACGCAAGCCGAGTGCTTCAAATACAGAAAACAGCAGACATGGGAAAACAAAAACACGAAATACCCGAGTAAAAGTACGGAAATCGTGGACCAATCAAAGACTGGTCTCACTGCATGGTTGCCGGCTAGCATTTAATGCGGATCTGATTTAAACAAATAATTTTAAATTGTTTTAAGACTAGCATTTATGTTTGACTAGCTCTAAGAATGCCTATAAGAACTGTTAGGGCTACTCCAATAGTTTAAAGGTCCAAACTTATAAAAAATATTTTGAATATGCTTATCAAAAAATGTCAAAAACCTCAAAAGAAATAATTTGGAAATATTTGTGAGCAAGTAAATGTATTTAAACTAAAAAAAATAGCTTTAAATAGCATTTCAAATATCTTCTCTTGGAAGAGTCTCAAGATTACATATCCTAGAACAGAATTGGAACAGTTTTGCAATCGCTGTACAGATAGTGCAAGTTGAACCATTTGCGGTATCTTGGAAATCGACCGAATTACGAGTGGTATTTTAATCCGAGAAAAATTGTTATATATATAAATACTTCTTATCACTAATACTGTGAGCACGATTTCATTTTTTATCAACTGTTAAATTGATAGCAGCCCACCCTAAAATGATTAGAAACCTTTTCACTGTCTGTTTATTCTTTTAAGATAGAAAAAAGGAGTATTGAAACCTTTTTTTTGAGGTGAAGTTAGAAAGACTCTTTCTCTGACACCATCCATCGTAAAACAGCAACCAAATATGAATCGAAAATATATGCATGCAGGAGGATTCAATTGGATTTTGGACCGAAGAAAATTAATACATGCCAGGTGACGATTTAACTGAGCCACCGCAGTAAAAGGTGTGGGGGGGGGGGGGGTTCTTCTAGACGGAGTATATAAATGCAACTGTTTTTTTTTCATATAGTCTTCACCTTTCAATATAATGTTTTCTTTAATATCAGTTTAGTTGTACCCAAAAAATATTGTTGTCACTTGCTACAAGAAATTGAAATGTTTCATTTGGAAATAAGAAATTAAAAATGATTATTAATATGGTTTTATGTTTTTAGATTGTTTAAAAGCTTTAACACTTACTCCAAGTCTCAAACATTACACTGTTAACCAAAGCGGGCGGATTTGACGCGCCAACTGGAGATACTGCGCACTAGTAAATTTTAGGAGAATCCATGTTAAAAAGATCCTTTAAAAAAGTTGGTTTTGAAATTATGAAAAATTCATTTTATATTGAAACTGGTGGTCCCTTGAAGTCAATTGTAAAAATATTTATAAATTTATGTTTTAACAAAATCTGCCCAGGAAAAAGTTGTAGATTATATTTGAAAACGTACATATAAAGATGGTTCAGTGGATAAAGATATTTTAGACGAAAACATGTAGTCTTGAAAAGTAACCCGGTGGTCATAAGGGGCAATATCCATATTTAGAAAGGTTGGAAATTTACCTACCGGTCAGAACGTACAATTTGGAAAATATTTGATTTTAATTTTTCTGCAAATAAGCAATTAGAAACCTCCCTATACTTCATACATAAAATTCAAAACTAATATATTTATTGAAATAAACTCCATACCCAACAAAATCAGGCACCCGGTATAGTTTTCTTTTTAAAGTGTGAAAACGATTTTAAAACCCGAACTTCCAAATCCTTTTAAATTATCTGGTTATGCATCACTAACATTTAGAGAAAATTTTACTTTTTTGACTCCCATCTGCCCTTCGTAAAGAGGAGTAAAAATAAAGATTCATACCCCGTTAATTTGTTAATCAACAATCAATTTCCTTTCAATTGTAATATCACCTTAAAAAAATAATTATAATTTAAAAATATTTAAAATTAAGCGTACTTATTTATGGTTTTACGCCTTTAAAAATAATCAAAATTAATGAAGTAAATAAACAAACAAATACGTACTATTGCAACAATAACGTAAAATAATTGTTAACCTAGGTTGCGGTATAAATTAATAGAATTTTTTATTTGGAAAATATGAGCGACCACCTCCCAATTACTTCTTTACGAAATTGGTCTTTTTTATGGAATATTTTGTAATTCATCCCTTCATATGGTAATAACTCTGAAATAACCACGTCGTAGTGGATAAGGACATATAATGAAGAGCTCATTTATGGGTTCCGCAAATTTGGAAAAGAAAGGACCCTATTCACCCACTTACTATGATTTTAAAGACTCTAGCTTAAATGGTTTAACATTTCACATCTCTAAAGCTTCAGGTCATCGATATTTAAAACAAAGATAATTTCCTAAAAAAGTATTTGAAGTTTTAGCTGAATAGGAATAATATAAACCGTTATATAAAACGCTGACAAGTGATGATACGCAAACAATGAAACATGGTGCCGAATTCTTCTTGTCTAACTGAAGCTAGAATGAAAGTTTCATAAAAATTCAAAATATTGCACATTATGTATTTAATTTTATAATATCTCTTAAATAACATTGAGGAAATAAATTTTCGAAAGAAACACTATAGTACGTTTTTATTTTGAGAATATAAATATTTATTTTTTGTTGCATTAAGTAAAAAAATATAAGATTTTAATGTTTATAATTGCAATTAATCAGACATTTAGTGCAGAGTTTGATTTACTTCTTTAAAATTATAATTTATTTTCATTTTTGTGTAAATATTAAAAATATTGTTAAATACATTATTTGGTCGTTCATCTAAATTTAATGTTTTTCGTATTTTCTCGATTCAAAGAGGTTTTTGAGATTATATTTCAGAATGTTAATATTTTTGCCTTCTCTGGACAGTTTATTCAAAGCTCACTTGGATTGATTATAAAATGCAGTTAAGCAAATTTTTTGAAATTAACATTTAATAATAAATGACAACTAATTCGATTTTTCAAAAACAGGATTTACAAGGTTTTGTCGTTTAACATTCTTGCTTTATTAAGCCGGGTTTTCACTTGGTGATTTTTGGGCGAAAAAACGTTTCGTCGACGGAAAATGAGCCACCATTTCCGTCGAATCCGGACGGCAATGCCGTTGGTTTTCGATTTTGTGTCGCGAAATTCATTTCTATTTTTGCGGCTCGTTTGGGCTATTCCGCTCTCGTTCAAACAATCAAAGTTTATCGCAGTCTGCTCACGTGGTTAGGGAGAAGGTTTGGTTGGAAACGAAGAGTGCCCTTGTGAATGGGAACTCGTGATTAGAAAGCCATTTAGCCAATAAAGTGTAAGTACAACGTCTAGCAATTGAAGAACTTTCCAACTTAATAACAGCAATATTATTCAGAAACGTGAATATTTATTTTATTTGTAAATTTACCATTGAAATTAAGTTTAGTGGCAGGGACATCATTGATTGAAAGGAGACCTCCAGCGGTGGTTTCTCTCTAGTGTGATTACGGTAGGTAGTGATTCTGGTTAGAGCTATTTACATAATGGTGGAAATATCAAAAATGAAAATCTCAAAAAGATCATTTGATCAAAACACGGTATGCTTTTCCCAAATGGAATTAAATCATCACCATAATTAATTAAATACGCTTAAAAGTAAAGTTAAAAATGGGAAAAATTTACCCTAGCACACTAACTATACCCGAGCACGTTAACAGTGGCGTGGGCAATAGGGGTAACAGTGAAAAGTGCATGTACAAAAAAAATATTTGGAAGATCATTTTCGGTAAACGGATCATACTTTTCAGTTGGTTAAAACTATGAAATGATGAGCTAAAAAGTTGCTTAATTTTGGGGTTTTTTTATAAGAAATTCTTCAAAAATAAATTCGGATTGCAAGATAAATATAACTGATATTTCCTTTTCTTAATGTCATTGTTTCCCCTTTAAATCATTTTTCAACGCCAACAGTTTCATGGCTGTTTCAGTTGGGGTCGGAATTTTTGGCCTAAAATTTCTAATTTTTGCCTTTGTTATACAAAATTCAGCCGCCAGCAAGACCTTACTTTCTGAAGTACCTCAATTGTTTTGGTTTTGAAAGTATTTTTGTAAAAACTTTTACTATTATAAAATTTTATTGGAAAGCATGCCCTTTTTCAAAAAGTTATATTAACGTTTTGGGAAAAAAAATGGACGATTCCTAGCGATTAACCAAATATGATAGTTTTAAGAGAGCTTCACAGCAGAGCTCTGATAAAAAGGAAACCCTGAATTCGACAGCTTCAGATGTTCGTCTTTTCTTAATGATATATTTACGGCAGTTTGTAAAAATCTGCATATTAAATTCGGCAAAAAATTTATAAAAGCATTACAATCGAAAGTATAATTAACTAAATATGCAATGTTCAAATACTGTTTAAATATATGGGTTCATGTATTCGACCAAATGGGGGATTGTTTTTTAATTAATACACATTAAACGGTCATTTCCTTTCTAAAGAAAGCCACAAAAAACATTTGTTTGATTTTTAATAAATCAAGATTTATACCGCAAAATTCGTAGTCTGCTAAGAACTCTAATCATTTAGCCTATAATGGATAATTTTCAATATATTTTTTAAATGATCTCACGTTATTATTTGATACGACATCTTCTAAAACTTAAAACATTTTGGTTCACTTAATTGTAATAAAATATTGCTTAAGTTAAATTTCAAAAACATTGACCGTTGTGAAAAAACTCCTTATTGTGCTGAAACAAGGCGTAGAATATTCAAAACAAATATATTATTTAAACGACACGTTAAATATACTAATTTCTTTCAAAATACTTACCGACTTATTTAAAGTATCGCAATAATACTCTACTTAAAATTTAACGTGGTTTCTTCTAGGTGTGTATTAGCCCTTAACCATATCCACTTTAACCACAAACACATAATGTAAACAAAAGAAATAGATATAACCAAATGACCGAAAACGATTAGTCCTCGTTTACAGGTGGCGCTGAGACCGGAGAAACTTTAAATGAACTGTATTGGCTGTGGATATAGAAAGTTGCATTGATCTCTATAAGCTAGGATCTCTGGTATTATAAGCAAATAAAAGTTATCTTCTTTTGTTTGGAAACACTAATAGTGGACAAATAATTAAAGGTTAAATATGAAAGCATCAGTGATCAGCGATTCTGCCTTAAAAACCGTTTACGATCTGCATAATTAAAATAAGTACCGACAATTCCCATTTAAATCAGTCAAAATATCTCGTTAACCAAAGTTATTTTTTAAGCAATAAATAATGGATTATGTTTTTTATGTAAAAATACCAGACGATTACATGGAACAATTAAGGGATCTGTTCGTTACTGCCTTTTAATAATAAGTTGGCAAGCCAAAATATACCTCTCCTCGGAAGAGTTTGTCCTTGTGGATGTTAACTCCTGGAGATGGCCCTTATCTTTATATCCGCAATTAAGAATGTTTCACTAAAAATGTAATCCCTGTTCATTCCCGCCCGGTATAACATTATTATAACTAAAATAATTGAGACGAATCAACTGAGATTAATTTATTCATAATATTATAAATTACGTAGTTACAACAATGAGATAGACGTACTAAAACGAATGCACAATTGAATTTAACCCTAATTACAGCTAAATATTATTAGCTAAATATAATACCAACGCTGATTTTACTTCAACACTCGCCTTTGATGAAGATACCGTAGAATAGCTCAGAGTTGACGACTCGTAGACTTCATGTAGACGTTGTGACATATACCGCGTCAAAATTACCAATGCCGTCCAATTTACTTCAAATATTTAGAAACCAAGAAATGAAAAAGGAATAATAGCAAGAAGTGCGACACCTTACCATTCACAAACACGAATTTTCGACGTTATTAAATGGTAACAAGTTGGCAAGCCAAAATATACCTCTGCTCGAATTTTCCATAGTAGTATTAAATTCTCGAGACGTGCCTTAAAGATATCTCCGCAATTCAGAGTTATTTACTAGAAACGTAATCCCGGTTCAATCCTGCCCGGTATAAAATTTTAATTTTAATTAAAAAAATTGAGACGAAACAACCGTGTTTAATTTATTCAGAATAATATAAATTAAGTAGTTACAACAGTGAGTTATACGTACTAAAACAATGCACAGTTGATTTTAAACCTATTCACAGAACAAGATTATCAGTTAAATATAATACGAAGCAAATTTTAATGAAAGAAATATCTACAGAGGGTATTTGTAGCAAATTTAAAATCATAGTTCGCAAAGGTCAAACTACTCGCGATCGGATTACCGCGGAAACCGTCATATAGCACGCGGAGCCATCTTTACTACGGTAACCGACAAGTACTGTGTTGTTTGCGAAATGACTTCACATAGTACTTTGGAATGCAATAAATTTGCTGAGAGACGAGAACTCGTCACGAAGAGACGACGTTGCTTCACGTGTTTACCACAAATCAAAAGACTGTAGAGCGAGTAATCAGGAATGCAAACACGGCAAAAGAAAACATCATTCCACGTTATACGATTCGTTTGGCGCTGCAGATTACTAAAGATACGAAAGAGACCCCAAAGGATAATTTTAAAAGCGACGCAAACAAGATTTTAGTAGCTTCAGCTGCTGTAATTGACAAGGATAAAACAACAATTCTATTCCAGACTGCGCAAGCCTTTCTTGGCGGTGATAAAAGAGTTAAATACCGTTGTCTTTTTGATACTGCTGCCCATCGTTCCTTCATAAAGGAAGAAGTTTCTCGACAATTAGGGCTCGAAATCTTAGGAGAGGAAGCCATTGAGTTATTTGCTTTCGAAGGAGAAGAACCCGTCAGGAGAACCAGGAATAAAGTCCGCGTAGAGGTGGTCAACGTGAATGACCCGTCAAAATGAGCCGTTATCGAAGCGCTTGAAACGCCAGATATTTGCGGAGCTGTCTTCGCGATACAGAGCTCCGCCGTAGCGCCAGGAATAAAGAAAAGAGGCCTCGAAATGGCTCACAAGCCTATTACGAACGCCCGACTCTTCATCTTTTTCATCAAAATCCATCGGATGAAGTTCTTGTTACAGATAGAGGTGACTGCTTTCCAACGGCTCGTATTGAGCTTGTTGTTGTAAAATAACAACCCATTAAGAAGGCCTTATGGAGTTTTCGTCCACACATCTTTAGTCCAGATGGCGACCTTGACCGGTTTCAGCAGTTCACTGGCTTTTATTACTAAAACCTTCGTGACCTTCAAAACACAGTTATTCTAGTCAAACGCCTTCCTTAACCACTCCTCAGATGGAGCAATCCCACAGGGAAAGGTATTGGCACCTTCGGCCAAGTGGAAATTCCTGATGAGAGGAAGATGTTCCCCCGAAGGTGTCCCATAGACTTTCTCCAGAATCCCACGCAGGACGGTGACTATTTTCACTTCTGAGAACGGGTTTTGGGGGAAAGACATTTTTACTGTAGAGCTAAGTGCAGTACGTCTATAGCGACTGCCAGTGGAGGAAATCGTGGGAGGGATCCTTGATGGGGGGGAAACGCGCGTAAAAGAGTGTATAGGAAGTAGACGCTCCTTAACCGTTTTGGCCGTAGATTGGGAAGACCCAGGCGATAAATTGGAGACCTACGACCTGTGCGTCTTATGTCAAGGGATTACTTTGCTACCTAGGGGTGACTGAACCTTCTTCTTAGCAAGCCTTGCAGCCCTGTGGCGTGTATTGTGTTCAGATGATTTTAAGGGTTGGGTAACAGCCGATAATTACTCAAACTCCCATAAAGCCGGGTACAGCTGGAAGTAGGCTCTTGCTCTTTATTTGGTTATGGTTTTTTAAACCCAGGAATGAACCCTGTGTGTGCGTGTTGTCTTTGGTAGACTCTTGCTCCAAATGCTCGGTGCTGCCCCCTAGTTAAAGGTTGGTGCTGTCAAAGACAGACCCTTCGTCGATGGTTTTTGTACTTTTAAAGTTTTCTTAAAAGATCCCACTAGTATGGAGGAAAGTAATAGATCAAAATCCAGTTGTCTTCCTTCTGAAAGAAAGGTTAGTTACAGCGGGGTTTTGCCTGGTTTCCCGAGGGGATCGTTAATGAAAGCGTATTTTCGTTCCCCGGTACCATTCAGCCATCAGCATGACGCCTTACATCTTGGCTTAAGGAAGACGCAGAGTCTTAGTTGGCCAGCAAGAAGGGTTACCCCTCCACCTTTTTTAAAAAAAAACTATAACTATAAATTGTTTGTCACACCAATTAAAGGGTTCAGTCTTCCACATTATGTTAATTAGTTAACTATTAATATTTACCGTAAATTTTCGTTTCTTTTTTCAAAAATTGATTAAAAATCACGTTTTCTCGTTTTATAAATTTCGTTTAAAGACCAAAACCTTATTCTTGCTATTTTTAAAGACATTAAAAACGAAGAAACAAAAAATACCCCAATAGAGCCCTGGTTAACTAAGAACACACGTTTTATTGAATAACAATTACCATTTATTACAGTTTACCGTTTTTTACACTACCATATATTTTTTATTCTGATTTAAAATTCGGTGATCGACAGAAGATTACGCTACGAATCGACCGTCACCAAATATTCAATGTTGAATAAACGGTACTCGTCCGCTGTATCAATATGGTGGAACTTAATAGTCCTTCATAGACTTCTTTTCTATTTCTTTTTCATTTTTACTAAATTTGGTCGTTTTTTACTCATTTTGATCAAATGGACCAAATGGCATTTAAACTTGATAAAATTTAAATTTGAAAATAAACTTGAGTGTAATTTTAGCGTGTGGAAATTTTAATTTTTTTTAATTTTTGTAAAATCCTTCTGATTTCTATGTTATTTTTAATTGATAAATTTCCAAATCATGTTGTCAAAATCTTTTTCGGTTGCTTTGGCAAAACGAAAGACTATCGCAACTTTTCCCTTGCACGTTTTTCAAGAAACATAGAGGTGTACAAATTGTACATTATAACAGAGTTTGAACACAATCGGTGATTATCATCTCTGGTCGTCTCATTGTTAGTTCTGTATTCGTTTCAACTTTTGTTATCCGTATAAATGTGATTGTTTAAGACCTAATATACAATAGGTTGGTTTTTGTCTTTAAAATAGTTTATCGCATATAGGCCTATTTTACTTTCGTGAGCGTTCTATTAATTGGTCATTTTGAAATGTATATTTCTCATTTTTCTTACTTTGTTAAATTTACCATAATTTAACGTGGTGTGGCGGAGTGGTTAGCACTTTCGCCTCGCAGCAAGAGGAGCCGGGTTCGATCCCAGCTTGTGGCACTGGGTGAAAACTCGGAACAACTCCTTCTGCGTTGAGTTTGTAAATTCTCTCCCCACTGGTCTAAGGGGTTTTCCCCTGAGATCTTCGGTTTCCCCTTCCACTAAAACTTGTTTAGGTTAACGGTAATAGTTAGTGTAAGGAGCTGTTTGCTCGAACGCGTGGCATGCAGGGCTTGCCACCACCCTCCTACGCATTGTAACCAGGCCACCTGAATTAAAGGCTTCAAAAGTCGCATGATGACTTAGGCCTATGGTGGTGCCTTGGGTATTAGCCTAGCTGATAATGATTATGATTATTAGGTCTAAGTGTTTTTTTTGTTTTATTGATATTTATGTTTGTTTACAGCAATAACTTTTGTAATATTTATTTTAATTTTAATAAAAAATATTTTACCGGTCGGGATAGCACCGGGATTACATTTTTAGGAGGACGCTCTGAATGCGGCGGTATGTCGTGGAGTGCCGTGTCGAGTTGTTATAACGCCCAATGGCGAACTCTCCCGAGGTTATGTATATTTTGGATAATTCCTAATCAGGTGAATTTGAAAACGCTGATAAAGTTTGAGGCATTATCTGATAAAACATCGGCAAATAAACCAAATATGTGCTTGTGAAAATTATAATATTTTGAATTAAGAGATATAACTTACTTATAAATATATGAATTTAATCTGAAGCCGCTTATCGCAGTATAACAATCTGAACAGAAAATACAATATTTGGAATCTTTACGGTTTCTGAACGTAAAATGGAACACCTTTTTAAACAAATTAAAAAAATATCTGTTTATTACCTCAAATATGCTTAACAAATAAACATGTTAAGTTCCTTAAGGGTTTAGGTTTGGCTGTGCAAATGGTTGATATGTTTCATTTTTAAACACGTTTGAGACCGCTTCGTGGTATGGCTAATAATAATAAGCTAGGCTAATACCCAAGGCACCTCCTTAGGCCTAAGTCATCAAGCGACTTTTGAAGCATTACGTATGTTTAGGTAAATGTTTTAAAAAGTAGATTGCGTAAAAGTTGTAAATCTTTCTAGGTCTATAGAATCAAACTGTTTTGACCTTAATGTGTAATTTTCAAGCTTCTGGACAATTGCTTAGTAAAATTTTGATTGTCACATATGATACAGAACAGTATAAAGGTATTATAGAAAACAAGCATATTTTTTTTATTACAGTGTCAAATGAGTACGATTCTGATTTCCTTATCTACGAGCAACAAACACAGTTCCCTACACAAGGAGAACGCCTCTCGTCAAAAGTCGTGCATTTTTGTGTAAATTTTTCATTTGTTTAGAAGCTGTAGCACGTTCTGCCGTCGGAAGTGAAAAAATCAAAAATTGTCTTCCCGCTTTCAGTAAAATGTTCAGCGTAAATGCTCGTCCAATGAAAGTTGTACACAACACTGCATTTTTCTAGTGTTTCTCTTCGATTTTTAAAAGTTGAATATAAAGATAAGACAAAATATTTCCAATTCATTGATTTCTGAAGTTGAAAGAATACTCACATCCTTAGAAAACTTCCCAAAAGTTGTAATTTTCCCAAACAATCTTTAAAATTTGGATTTAAGTGATTAAAATAATACAAATTCACGCTGCAATAAGCCTACTAAATTACAGAAATATATATGAGACCAGAAACATTTATTATTATTATATAAAATGAGTTGGGGCTGAAGAAATTACCCTTTATTGAAAATAAACTTAGAATTTTCATCCTCTGCTGCTCTATGAAATCTTATTGAAATATTAAAATTAATTCCAAATTATGAAGAAGTTAGCTTTTACAGTAACAGAACGATATAACAGTAATGAAAAGTTTATTGAAAAACATCACAATCTCGTTAATATTTTTAATAAATATCTTGGAAATTGGTTTTTCCATAACGGATGATTCTAACAGACCGTAAATATTTTATTAAATGTTTAACTTGATATAAATGACAAGGCTTAAATATTTACTAATAATAAAACTTCAGGAAAACTTGATAATTATTTAAATTTTTAAAATTTATGGAAAATTGCTAAAAGCAAATAATTACGATTATAAATTGCATAAGATTATAAATATTATAAAAATACTAACCTTAAATTCGATCATTAAAACGTTATAACATAAACCAGCTAAGCTTAATTTGAAAAGGAAAATTGCGTTCTTAGCTGTATACGAGTAAACATTATAATCTAAACATTTGTCTCACTGAATGGTTATTTTAAATCTAAACAGCATTTTAGATTTCCAGATATTCAAAAATTAAACGCTTCTAAGTGCACTATAACGCCTTTTTAAGTGTCTAAAATTTTAGTGTTTGTTTTAAAATCCGAAGTGTTTGAGATTTACATGTTTTACTTAAAGATTATGGAAAAACAAATCATCAATTTTTTCTATGAATGACTTTTTAAACAATACAAATTATTAATAACGTTAATAAGTTTCGTTTTCTTGTAACCACAGCGTTTATTCCGTTCTTTGTCTTCAACTGATCAACCACTTACGCTTTCCAGCGAGAAACAATTTTTTAAATCATCGTTTTAGTTCTACTTATTACATTTATAACAAAATAGATGATTTTTTCATAGAGCCAGTTACCAATTTGTTAACAAATAGTACATTATAGTAATCCTTGATAATTTTAAGCAGGCTAATACAGTATAAGCTTAGAAAAAAGTTATTGTGAAATATGCGAATTATTAAACAAAAACTCGTAATAAATTACAGCTGTGGAAGTCTATTTTTATATAAAAAAATCTACAACTAAAATAATTTAAAAATTTTATTTTGAAAAGATGGCTTACCAATTTGATTGATTTTTTCGAAGACAATTAAGCAAAAATCGGCTCATTAATTTATTTATAAGAATTACATTTATACAATTCTACACTACTATTTTCGCGAAACTACCAGCCGTATTTAACTCTACAAACATCGTTCAATCAGACTTAAAAGTAAATGACACAGAAGAGGGTAAAATACATAGCTGTCTAATTAAATAACTTTAAAACGAAGTTAGTAAAACCGTTAGAGAGCTTCCATAGATTTAAAATGTCGAGATATACGAGGTAGCTGTAAACCACTAATATCATTCAAATAAAGTCTGTGTTAGCGATGTTGAGACTCTTGTATGAATCATGTCAGAACATTAAGTCGTTTTTCATTTACTCGTACATAATTGCACGTGTAAATGCAAAATAATGAGACAAGAGCTTCACTTCCCACATGATTAAATTTACAAATGAATTATTGAAGAGAGGGAATATTTAAAATTTTTTGTACTCTTCTTGAAAAATATGTATCGCCTCTCAAAATTAATATTATAAAATTGAGCCCAATTATTAAAAAATGTTATATTGGTTTTTGTGAAGAAGGGATGACCTTTTTCTATAATAATATTCGAGAAATGGAACCGCTTCTAACAAATTTTTTGAATGCGAGTGCCCTTCAGTACACGTGTTAATTACCGCCGCGTACAGTTCTGGAAAATAACCACGAAGTGAACGTGTTACGTTCGGAGTTGATTCCAATATGTCATCTCGCCTTCAAACATAATCCATATAATTATGTACAAGCGAGCTGATGTAAACCAGCAATTATGAAATTGGACTACTCACTCTCAAATGTCTCATTAAATCGCTCTACGGCGCCGCTTTGGCGCGTAGTTGTTATATTATGCATCCACGTCTATGGCGTTGCATGGCGACAATTCAAACCTAGATTAAACAAGTATATTTGCTGTCAAACATGCCAATTAAAAAAGCCTACCTTAAAATCAATAACAAAATATTATTTTAAATTTTGAAATTAAAACCAATCGAATTAAAATGGTTCTACCGCCGATTCAATATAAGCCAGTTCACCATATCTTTCAGATTATGATATGTTCAATTTGTGAGATTAATAAAAATTTATCTTGAATTTCTGTTATTTGCCTATGAAACCGCCAACCAGCACTGATGAGTTTGAGCTACTTAACTTCGCGCCCTTAAAAATATTAAGGAAGAAACTAGTTTATTTAAAATTAAAATTTAAACGTTAGGCTTTCGAGAAAGAACCAGGGATAATTTTAAAAGTCTAGATCCAACAGTTCTTGAAGAAATGTTCTGTCTTACCCTTTTTTGTAGAACATACGAACATTTTTTAAATTAAGGTAGGCCAAGTTTGTCAAAAATTATAGCTTGGGACGGAACAGAAAAATGTCCATCATACGTTTACTTAACTTCATTCTCATGAGCGATAATTGCGTGTTGGAATATGAGCAATTAAATTTAAAAAACCCACTGTCAATTTTGCGTGCAGTCATGTCATAACGAAGCCAATTATTCTTTGGCGAAATTACGGGTTTCTAAAGTTCTTGCAATGTAATATTCTGATTGGACGGTTAATGTAATCACGTGAAAGAATCTTTCTAGAGCATAAAAATGACTAGTCCTTATACGAAAACGTTCAGTCGCTCTACAAGTTACAAAGTCCGTCAGTTCTCTTTAAGCGAACATCTCTCCGTTAAAATCTGCGTATTTTTTTCGTAAGTAAATATTTTGTGATCGAATTTTATTTGATTAGTGAAATGATTTAGTGAATCGATATTCACAAATATAAGTTAAACGTGTTGTTTACGCAAAATTTTCAGTTTTATTATTTTCGTTTATACGACACAGAAAACTAATGAAAAGTCTTTTATTTAGTTCTCATTATTTAGCAAAATTGGTAAAAAAACATATCTATCATATTTCCTGCCACAAATCTTCAAAATATGATATTAAAGATACTTCAATGTAAACTGCGCTTCAGTCAAGCTAAATTGTTTAATAAGATTTGATAAAAATATTAAAATAATTACATGGTAATTTGACTTACCAAGATACATAGTAACAGATTCATTTCTTGGTTTTAAATTTCTAAGAGTTTGTTATTTCTAGTGGGGTGTTTGGTTGGATTTAAGCCCAGCCAGGCATTTCAATAATAGGTGCATTGTGCAGCTCCAACATTTAAGACATTGAAAAGCCCAGTCTCCGAAACGCAGTGTTTTTTTCAGAAAATATTCTTCGGGGGGGGGGTTCCCAGACATTCGGAGGTGCCGGTATCCAGTGGTGAGCGTAGCGCTCCCTGCACGCCTGGCAGTGACGTCGGAAAAAGGGGAAGCTCCATGGGAGCAGGGCGGAAGCTAGAGAAAATGGCGCCAGGGGCGAGCTGCAATTTTGGCGCCCTCTAATATAATAATATGGACCAATTTTGGCGCCCCTATACCCTATCGCGCGGCCGCCCCGGCCGCCCAGCCCTAGCTACGACCCTGCGGGGGAGTGGGGCGGTAGAGATGCCTGAAAGAGACACTGCCGTAACGAAGCGCATGATTTGCTTTGCAAAGATCGCTCGTTTCCAGACTGTGCATACCATGATCCTCAAACCTTAGGGCCGCATATTAATCACAGACACAAAGGACATGAGAGGAGAGGTCCTCCTCACTAGGCTTACCCTGCACATAGGACTCACACTTATGCCAATCAGAATCAGATATCTATTAAGCTTTCAGTGACCTAAAAGTAGGCCCGTAACTAAAATGACACGAGTCTCAGAGAGCGAGAGCCTTAGGCGTCAGTTATGCGTTGACGTAGGTCTTCAACGTCTCAAATTTCAGTTTTGTATAACAAGTCCTTGATATGGCCCCAAAGTTAGAAATCACATAGGTTAAAATCGGGAAATCATGCTGGCCTTGCAACAGATCCACCTCAACCTATCCACATCTGGGGAAAACCGGCATGAAGTTAAGTCCTAACCAAAGGGCTAAAATGACGGGTGCTCCATCGTGCATAAACCACATTAATATTGAACTTATTAATTACCATGGTATAGTTTACTAAAAAAACAATGAAACTGGAGAAGATCACATGCTATAAATTAATTGTACTGAGACGTTTCGAGCCGTAGCCCTTTATCAATCCACTTTTTTAAGCCTAGCTATTAATATAAATTTAAAGAACACGATATTTTGAAGCATGTCACGGTAGGCGCATGTGTGACAAAAAAGAAAGCACGTGCAACAATACAGATACCAAATGGAAGATATACTAAAATATTAATATTAAGAAAACACAAAATTTTATGTACCAAAAACCAACTCATTCAAAAACGTTTCTAAATTTCATTTCCAATCATCCTCACCAGATGAAAACATCAGTGATAAACGGTCTAAAAAGCCACATTGAGAAAATATCTGATAATCCCATTTTAGATAAAAAAAATTAACTAATCACTTAATTAGCTTGGACTATCCTAAATATTTTGTGACTTCTATTCTGAACCAAAATATAGTTCAAAATTTAAAACCTGTTGATTCTGAAAAATTAAAAAACATTGGTTCTCCCATACATGAAGAACACGACGTAAAAATTAAAACGAATTTTAAAACCATTTGGTATAAACCTAGTTTCGAAAACTACTATCACATTAGGAAAACAACTTTCAAAATTAAAAACAAAAATTTCCGAAACAAGTTTAAGAGGTGTTATTTTCGAAATTCCATGCTCGTGTTCTAATGTATACATTGGAGAAACCAAACGTTCCATCACCGATAGAATTAAAGAACATTCAATTTGTGTAAAGAATTGGGATTTGGCAAATGGTATTGCGAAGCATATTTAGGAAAATTACTCGCACTCGATTAGATGTGATGATTTTAAAATTCTAAAGGGAGAATCAAATTGGTATAAGAGAAAATTCTTAGAAGGCATATTTATTCGGAAAAGGGGTACTTTAAATTTAGATTGAGGCTGTTCAGAAATAATCAACTGGGCTGGTATCTGTTTTGTTTCACGTTCTTTATTTCTTTCACACAAGTGCCTCGCGCGACATGCTTTAAAATCCCGTGTTTTTTATATTTATATTAATAAGCTTAAACAAGTGGATTGATAAAGGGCCACGGCTCGAAACGTCTCCGAATAATAAATTTATACCGTGTGATCTTCTCCAGTTTCATTGATTTTTTTAATAAACCACATTCGTTGTCTTACTGCTAGAGGAACGTCTTCAAGTAGCTCTGGTAACGTGTCTTGTAGGAAGGGAAAGTATGACTCACCAGTTGGTCTTGGTGGTAGAAAATAAGGTCCAATTAAATGGTCGCCATCAATTCCGCACCAGATGGAACGCAATTGGAGACAGACAATAAACGTAATATTGGGAACTCTCTTCGGTGATACTTACTGTGGGCAACGTAGAACGAGCTAAAGTGTGTTCCGTCGTAAGTCACGATTGCGAGAGATTGACTAGTACCAAATGTAAAATAATGATGAGCCATTTTTTATTTTGTTTTAATTTACGAAGCGTGTCATCATTTTATTCACTTTAAGCACTTAAAGTTACAAAGAATGTTATGGTGAACCAAAATAAAATATAAGAAATTAGAACAAGGTTGCCAGGTAATCGCGAAGCAAAGCACCCGGGGGGGGGGGGGGGGGAACGAGTTAAGAACTGATGCTGCGTTCCCTCTTTGAACCGCAATAGCAATTCTTTGCGTGAGGAATTCCACCGATCGTGGCTCTCCGGTAACCTCACGAATTCGACGCCCGATGGCATGTATCAACGCCAAACCGTCCCGACCGAAGGAGCCGAGGGTTTCGATGGCGACGGCCTTAAACATGTATCGACTCTCGAGGCCCTCGTATTTAAAAAAGAGGATAAATATAATTTTTTCGCGGCTCATGTTTTAAGACCGAGCAACTTGACCGGATGCACTTTAAGAAAAAGTGTGCTAACCATGTCCGAAATCGTACACATAAGTTCAATGTGGAACGATTTTCTGAAACCAGATACCATCAACATTTATTTTTTAACGAAATCATCTTGAAATTTCTACAACGCACTATTTTAAAAGTTATTGTTTATTTGTTCAAGGTTAACATTTTTGGTTTAATAGTCCTTGTAATATTTTTAGTTTAACATTTTCAATTATTTGAATTAGAAAAAGAATATTTATAATTTTTTAACTTGATGGAAAGTTCGTCTATAATTCAATTTATACCTAAATTAAAAATAATCTTTACTCGGTCATCAACAAGCTCATCCGCCTTAAATATAATTTCAAAAAACAATTAATATAAAGACAATTCTAAAAATGTCTTCGTTCCTTGAAAATGTATACATTTTAGGGCAAACATTTCTATAAACTGGTATTTATATCACACTTTTGTTTTTATTTAAAAAAATTCGAAATATTTTACATTTTCAAAGTATGGCCGGAATGCAACTGAATTAAAACAAAGAAGTATTTATACAGCTGGTATCGAGTGATTTAAAAACTGTTTTTCTTAAATAAATTATCTTAATATTCAAACAGCTAATATTTAATGTTTTAAATTTCCAAATTAAGCAAAATTTCTTTCAATATTAAAACAGCTGAATTTTTACGACTCTTTTAAAACCAAATCTAGAAATTAGCCTACAAATATTCACAAGAAGACTATCAAATTTCGATGAAATTAGTTATGAAAAATATGTGAAAATTCAGTGACAGCACTTTTATCCGATATAAACCAAATTATCAGTACAAAGTTAAATATCACGGTTTTTCAGGTTTTATGTTTGGCAGCGTCGGGTTAAGATTAAGAAAATTAATATCGTATCTGGTTCTGGCTACTCTTAATCTGACCTAACGGTAAAGCTTATAATACAATTCCTTTTCGATAAAGGATCGGCAACTGTGGTTTTCATATAAAAAGGCAAAAGCAAAGAACCGTGATAAACTTTCGAATGCTGTTAAACCGGGGGAAATACGGTTGAAACTCTTGTCGCGGCTTAAGAATTATTTTCAACATATTAACCGTTCAAACGATCTGGCTTTAGGAAAATGCATTGTTCAAATTAAACTACAAAAAAGCAAAGCATTCCATTTGTCATTTTCTCTTCCGTGCTTCGTCTTTCATTTATCGTATTTCTATAAATTTTTATTTTTTAACCAAGTTTAATAGAATTACATTGTGTTTTTCTACCAGTTTAACCTCTGATATCTTTCAAAAGTTGAAGCATGGAACATTTCCAGCGGATATTCAATAAAGTGAAAACTCTTAAACTAAGAGTCTTAACCAATTTCTGCTACAAAAAAAAATAAATCAGCTTTAAACAAATATCATGTTAATGAGGTAGAAATATTTCTGTTCAGAAAAGAAAATCTTTTCAGTTAACCTACGGTTAAATAAAGAAAACGATTTTTATTTGGACAAATTCATGTGGCATGGGTTGACTCTGAGACAGTACAACTCTTTGACTTTTGCTCACTTCATCTACCAAGAACTAGGGCTTCTAACGCTGATCTGGTGTCTGATGCTTTCACAGATGAACTGGATTATTTTTAATCCGATACCTTTAGCGGATAACAGATTTTTTACTCTAACGGCAGTACGCGGATACGCTTTTGCGCTTGTCTGACAAGCCTATATGACTTTCACGGGTTGATCTGTTTTTTAAATTGTATCTTTAACCCGCGATAACGGCGGATATACCTTTTTAGTATATCTTTATATTGACTTCTTGGAACTAAGCCATTTTTTTTGTTGCTATACAAAAATTTAAAAGGATAAAAAACATTCAACTAGATGTCGGAAAGTAGACATCATATAGACAGATATCTACGCGCTTATCAGATAAAATAACTGCTTTCTATATCTGTGGCCTCGTCGGTTACCGAAACGAGATAACAAAACTAGATTGCCGCAGGTCAGATAAAAAAAGGAACAGGTAGCCAGTGAATTCTGGTTTTTTATCGGCGATATATCTTATATGATAAATAGTAATCAGATTGCCTTATTCAGATCATCGTTAGAAGCCCTACCAAGAACTATTTTATATTAATATTAGAACACTGCACCGTGTTTTGATATCACCTTTTGGGAAAAAAAAAATAAATATCCATAAAAAGTAACATACAAGTTACTTAATATTTTTATGAAACTTGACGTGTAGAATCTGAAAATATGCTTCATTTTTTCTTATTGACGGAATTTGTAACTAATTATTTATGATTTATGTTATGGTTTATTGACAATTATAAGCTCAGCTTAAGCGGAAGAGTATATTAATAGTTTTTAAAGTCTACATTTTTTAACGTATTAAATTTTGAAAGTCAAATCTTGTTTTAGCGCAATCACCAGAGATAAGATGGTTAAAGGGTACAACACGTGAGTGGTCCACATAGTTTTTTGTAATTCATTTACCGGTTTTCTTATCGACTTAGATATAGTTATATTAATGTGGTGGCGTTGGTTTGAAATTTATTGATATACGAGCTGCCGTTTAGTCAAGTGGCTTTTTGTGCTTTGTTAATGGTAAGGTTTTCGCTTCTTGTAAATTCATTTTATATTGGTGTGGATATTTGGATATATATAATGCAGTCATTGATTTCCTGGGTATGCGAGTCATTATATGATATTGGAAATTGGACGGCATTGGTCCTTTTCATGCGGTATGTGTCACGGCGTCAACAGGAAGTCTACGAGTCGTCCACTACCAGATGTCAAATTTAGCTATTTTACGGTATCTTCATCAAGAGCGAGTGTTGAAATAATATAAGCGTTAAAGATGCGGCAAGTATTTCATAAGCTAGAAAAATACAAATACCCTCTGTAGATATTTATTTCATTAAAATTTACTTCGCATTATATTTACCTGATAAACCGTAAATAGGGCAAAATTCAGTTGTGCATTGTTTTAGTAAGTCTAACTCGCTGTTGTAACATCTTAATTTATAATATTCTGAATATATTGAACTCGGTTGTTTCGTCTCAATTATTTTAATAATAATCAAAATTTTATACCGAGCGGGATTGAACCGGGATTTGGTCTTTAGTAAATAACTCTGAATTGCGGAGATATATCTTTAAGGGTCATCTCGAGAAATTAATACCACTAGGGACAATTTTTCTGAGGAGAGGTATATTTTAGCTTGCCAACTTGTTAAGAGTACCTAGGCTAAAAACGACCCAAAGTTATAATAATTATTAAAACAAAAAAGGTTTTCCCAAACGTAATGCATTTTTAACACTAGCATAAAGTTTAAGGCAATCAAACAAATATTTTAGAATACAAATTTCTTTAAAATTGCCTCAACTAACTTTAATTTAGTTTTTTTTTTTCATTATTTTAGAATCGAAAATGAAACAAGGTCTTTATTTGGCATGCATAGTCATGATGTCATTTCTTCTTATGGCAACAATTGCAAATGCAAATGATGAAGAAAAAAATAGAAGTAAGTTAAGTATGTCGGCACAGCTAACTTACTAATTAAAATAAATTAATGGTGACATTTTCTAACGAAAACCAATAAATTTAATAATAAAAATTTAAGGGCTTTTTTGCTCGTTTAACAAAAATTAAAAGACATCAAAATTAAAAACAAATGTAATAAATATTTCATAATAACCCTTAGGTCCCGAAGATGATTTTGTGATATTCATATATATCTCAGTTATATTACTAAAATTATTTTGTTAATATTTAAAAATATTTTCTACCTTTTAACTATCACATTATAATTAAAAATAACGCAACTGAAATATATTTAAAAATAATGTAATTTTTGTTAGTAATTTAATGTAAATGTATTGTATATTTTCCATGCAATTTTCTTTACTTTTTTTCTGACGAGCCAATAACAAACCACGGTTTTAAACGCAAAACTAGATTCATTTCAAATTCATTTTGCTCCAAAATAAGAAGATATTTAAAAAGCATTAAAGTGCCCTACAAAAAAATTAAAGCTACCTTTGAAAATAAATAAATTAATAATTATATTATTGCTTCAAAAATCATACATATTGTCATTGTAATAAAAGTTATCGTGTACAAGAGTGGGTCGACCTCGTTTCCGCTTTTTGCCAATTGAAATGTCTTTCGCTTCATTTGGTACGATCAACATTTTTTATCTTTAGCTACAACCAAAATACGCTCTCATGTATATTGTTTTAAATACACAGCACATGTGAAAGTAGCTTGAAACCAGTCGTTTTTTCTTAGAGATACTAACCACAAACCGTTTAGATGTTTAACGAACTAGCTAAAAGGGCCAGTTCATATATTCCCGTTGAGGTTAATATAAATACCTGTTAATGTTAAATTATTTAATTGGGGGCCGTTTTCACCAACACTTAAGCGTCAGTCAATTGTTAGTCTTAAGTTAAAAGTGGTTTTTAGGTTTTTTCTACAAATATGAAAAATGGGTTTTAAATAAACAAATCTCAAAATAACATGTTTTATAGCTAGGTTTTTTTTATATAAGGTAATTTAATTAAAATTGATTTTTTGGAATCAAATACGAGGTGGAAACTATTAACGTTTCTTAATTAATATCATTTGTTCATTATGCATTTTTTAAACATTAACAATAAATTGAAAATATAGTTAAATATCTAATTAAAATCATGAATACCCAAGTCACTATATACGAAAGCTTGATCTCGTTACTATTAGACCTGTAACACTTTGATCTCTAAATGTACGGAAACTTTTCGGTTCAAGGTTAAACAAAAGAAATCACTGATATCAAAAGAAAACATGTCCAAAATATTTTCTTTTAATTTTACTCGTTTTCTTATTTAAGGTGAAGTTCAAAAAGAAATGTCTCCGAGTGCATCCAACAAAAATAAAATAAAAAGTACAAAACGAAAACCTTTACTCAATGGAATTATCTCACCTTCGAAATTAGAAGGTGTTGATGGCATTGAAGGTTTTCGAAAAAATTTTGGGAAGAATTCAGGGAAATATTGACCAAGGGGGAAATTATTTAAATGTCATCACCACATCAATTTCTAAAATATTTTTAGACGAATGATTAATAAAAATATTGATACAAAAATGATTGTTTTTATTTAATAGTTGTAAGTGTTAGGAGTTGGTGTCATGTTTAGAAAGTTGAAGCCAAGCTTTAAATGAATGAATAAATAGCTTAAAACATAATTACTTTTAATTGATCTGATTTCAAATGTTCATCCTTGTAAGTAGAAACCTACGTTGTCAAGAAAGTGACGCGTGAGTCCCATTTCGATCATTGTTTCGTTTGGATCCCTCATTCATTAATTCAGTGACCTCTTGTTAAAGGGGTCCAAAGTTCAGTGGCGAAAAATAAAAGAAAAAAAGCATGCTTTTCACCCCTCACTCGGCCTTGGCAGAGGCGGGCAGAGTCAACAGTAAATTTCGCACTTTACTGACTTTACACACATATTTTGCCTCCGAATAATTTTCGATAAGAACTAAATAAAATTTAGTCCAAATTATTTTCAATGTTTCATGTTCAATCATTGATCAAAGTTAACTGATAATATATAGAATCTGTGGTATAGGAAGATGTTATTTATATATGAAAATTATCTACTTAGTGAAGTCGCCGCGGTCTAAATTTATTGTTTCTCTGAAATTGTTTTTGCGTAGACTAACTAATTAAGGAAATAATCAACTTAGTTAGTGAAAATGAAATTCTAGGAAGCTCGTTTTTGAATAAACCAAACAAGTTATGCTTGTAGTTATAAGTTGCGCTGTTTTAAATAGGAATTATTTATATTCATATAAAATTTAAAATTGTAATTGTGCTATAAAGATGAGACTGAGCGAGCAACGGCTTTAGACTCAGTTCGATTTAGATCAATAAATTTGTTGAATATCATGTCTGCTGCAGACCTAAGAAAAAAAGAAGAACGATATAAAGAAAAAGTAAAAAGGACAATTTTACAAACATTTCCTTTGACCATTGACGAATTCAGTATAACCTGGGCCTCTAGACTCGAGCTTTAATCGGGCCATTTGGCCTAGCTTTGGCCTCAATTATTTCCCTTCTCATTTTTTCGAGCTGCTGTTATTAATTTTGAAACTTGCTTTAAGGTTTTAGTTAATGAAAACGATTTTAAAAATAAGATAGTAATTTCAGATGTGGATAATGGGGGAAGTATGAAAAAAGCCCAAAATTGCGTGATACGAGATTTTCGCCTTATTTTGTATTTGAGCTACGCGTAGAATTACAGCGATTTAACTGCCTGTAGTGTTCATACGCGGTAAAGCGGTTTCAACCGTCTGCTATGATTTCTGATTTTGCCTAGTCTGGACGCGTCTGAATGGTAATATGAGAGATTGGCAGGAAATAGTGTAATATTTTTTGTACCTAATTGTGATATGGATTTAAACAAATTATAGAGGAGAAAATTAGGCTTAACAATTTTAAAGATAATTTATGTACTACCACGCAATTAGAATCTTCAACTTTCCAAGGGGAAAACCTAGGCCTAACAGGACTTATTAAAAGGCTATGTTACATCTTTTTAAACAAAATTGATAAAATATCATCTAACCCATTGGAAACTACCGCCTTAAAACATCATCGCAATATAAAGATTACCAATGTAGAAAAAATACTAAAACATCATTTGATTGGTATGGCAGCTTACGAGAAGATTTCCAATATTTGTCCACATTTTTCAACTTTGATGATAGAATCTACAAAAATGAATGTCTTCAACTAATTCACACTTATGGAAAGATCACTTATGCACTGATTAAAGACTATCTTCCCCACCGTATGAACAATAGCGTTAATCAAGATAAGAAACCACTAGTAGACCTTAAGAAATTTGAGAGATCATTTTATCTATTGGAGGTGGATGTCTTGGAGAGATCTGGAAGGTGTCCAAAAACAGAATTATTTTCAAAAGATATGGCAAGAACAAACGCCTATCCAAAAACCAAGTACAGAAATAAAAAAAAATGTATTCGTGTGTAATGAACTTTCGAATGAGTCATCGGGAAAAAAAAACTGTAAAAATTTCTGGAATAAGGGTTAGAGATCGAGGCGGACTGTTTCTACCCAAGCAAGAATTTGAACCAAATTTAAAAGCTTTAAATTCACGATTGAGGACGGTGTTGATGCTAGATGGGATTAAAGAACACGGTAGAAACCTGGCTGAAGTAAGTTTATTAACTATGGTGACTTAAAGAAATTTTTTATTCCATTTGATTGAACCTTTTTAACTCTTTCAGGCAGCCAAAAATGTGGTTGAAGGGGATAAAGCGCTGAAAGATGAATTTCTTAAAGCTTGTGCTAAAATTCACCCAAAGAAACCAATAGAAGACCAAGAAATATTTTTCAGTGAATGGCAGAGGAAAATGCTGCACGCAACAATTAACGAAACTATTACTGCCTGGAATGCAAATTATCTGAGAAACAAAAAAATGAAAGGCTCAGCTAGTCTTCGTGACAATTTGTTTGCGACTTCCAAAGGCAGAGACGGAAAAGAAAACCCCGAAAAATTGAAAAAGGGAGCTCAGAACAAATTCAAAGAGAAGAAAACTTCTGTACAGAATAGTAAATTCCAAGAACAAAGAAGGGAAAGAAAATACAAAAGCAAATCGCGGACGTAAAAAGGTTACTTTAAAAAAATCTCCAGCCTCCTCTGCAACTCGTCAAGTATCTACTGCAATTTGCCAAGTCAAGCTACAAACGAAACTAGTCAAGCTACAAACGAAACTAGTCAAGCCAAAACCGGAACTAGTAAGCCACAACCGGAACTAGTCAAGCCACAACCGAAACTAGTCAAGCCACAACTGAAACTAGTCAAGCCACAACCGGAACTAGTCAAGCCACAACCGTAACAATTCCTCAAACCATTTCAAATAGTCACGGAAATAAAAGCCGTTCTACCCGCAGAATTTCATCTTAACCTTAATACTTAAAAGACAATAAAACTTAAAAAAGTGATTTTGGCCATTGTGATAGTTTATTTTTTAAAGTTAAACTGGCAGCCACTTTTAACAAAAATATTGTGATAACACACCAGTATTGTTTTAATATTTTAATAAAGGATTTAAACATTTTCAGAGTTCCTTATTATTTAAATTACTTTACAGTTTTTTTAATAATCTTGTTTAATATATAAGGGGGTATCTCGATAACCTTTCCCAGAGTGATGGTGTCCATGTACGTCTTCTCTTTTAAAAGGGCTTTGCGAGAATAAGCAAAGTTTAAGCTTGTAATCTTTCCCTTTGCGTTAAATTTGTACGGTGAAAACAAACTTTCGACTGCACTTCCATTAAGTCTTTTGGGCACTAAATAGTAACCATGGTATTCGTTTAAAAATGAGCGGTAAGCCCTTGAAACCAAAGACCATTACGCGCAGTAGGTCCCATGGCTGTAAATATGTAAATTTTAAAATTCATATTGTGCATATGACTGTAGGGAAATAATGTTTACCTGCCAAGATAAGAATTCTTTGCTTGGGTACATAAGATTGAAATTTGAATCTCTCGCTTTAGCTAAATCAAAATTACAATATATTAATTATTAAATAGCTGAGATGCTTCCAATCAAAAACTTACTACGTAGATCTAAAAGCCACTGTTTAAAATAGTCCAAGCCCTCCTCAATGTTAACCAAAACTTGATCGTCTAAAGTTTGTAGTTTGGAAGCATTCCATTTTCAAAGAGCAAGTTCAGGGCATTTAAATAATTATATGTTGCCATATTCTCCTCGTGATCGGTTGGTAGTTCTTCGTTGTCCGGATTGGCGTGTTCCTAGAGCTCCCTTAAAACGTCATCTTGTTGCTCAAGAATTTGAATATTTATATATTAAAATTTGACCTCAAATCCCCCTTCCCCCGAAATTAAATTCTGGATACGCCCTTGTTTCGATATAAAACTAACCTGCATTATTTTGGCTGGTTTCACATTAAGCTTTAACCAAGCGTCTCTAATTATATACGATTGCAAAAATTTACGGACTTAGCGTGGAATGCTTTGATCGCGTCTGTCATCTTTTCACGCCTTCATAACAATGATAGACTGCCACCCATAGGAAGTACCTTCCTCCTTGAAACCTCGAGCAGCGGAATTTTTTTATGAAAATAGCGCATCAATATGATTTTTTAGCTAAAAGGAAAATTACTTTAAAAAAGGTCAATTCATTTTATTTGGTTTTAAAGTTGTACCTGGTGAGTAGGGCACATAATCCAATATATTTTATGGCCAAGTCTAAATGGATTGTTGAACCAGGGTTGTACTTCAATGTCAATGTTGTCCGTGACTGGGTTTACTATCACGCACGTAAGTAATTTGGAGTGAGCTTGATCAAACTGAGATTTGAACTTGCACCATCACAAAGGCAGGCAGACACTTAAAAACCCACAGCATGGAGTGGACTAAGAACTTCCATCAAACAAGTGGATATAAAATGGGTGTTTATCTTACCCTCGGACGTAAAATATTGGCAAATTATATCGTAATCTGATGTTAATTCTCTCTATAAAAACTGGAGCATGTAGCCAGCATTGGGAATAGTTTGTTCGTTGCTTATCTGATCGTAAACGTCATCCAAGGTTGCTAGATGTACAGGAGACGTAGCCAATCCGTTTAATTGGTGATTTTTGCTATTCCAAGCTACTTTCGGAGTTACGCTGACTTCGTCAAATATCAGAATTATATCTCCTTTTTGTTCTTTAAAACCCCTAGCAACTTGTTCTTTCACGTAAGCATCAAAACATTGTTTCAACGTTTCTTTCTTTCCACATTCTAAGTTATGAGCCTTTTTACTTTGGACGCTTCGCCAACTAGGTAATTTCAGAATTTTGAAGTTTTGCAGAGCAAAGTAAGCAGCTTTACTTCTACAGGCCAAAGCATGAGCTATCCGGTATGTTATGGCACTCCATCTGTTGTTGGTCTTTCCAAATGCTAAAATGAAAAAAAAAATACGTTATTTCACTAACGAAAAATGCAATTAAACAGAAAAATCTTACAATTTCGCAGCTGATCATTTTCAAAATCGTGTCGGTGTTTCTCTTCCTGTTCTTTTGTTTCAACCAAACTTTCATTTTGTTTTTTATTTCAGCTTCATTTTCCTTGCTGGATGGTAGTTCGGACAGCAGCTTTTCTACTTCGTCTTTGAAATCTCTGTTAATAATCTTAGTAGCCTCAACTATCTGGACACTTTTTTTCTCAGATAAATGTAATTTAAGGTTTTCACACTTTTCCGAAAGTTTAGCATTGTTTTGAAATAGCCGGTACTTTCTTACTTTTGCTTTTGTCTTACGGATTTTGAATTTTGATAGAGTCTGGAGACAAATATTTCAGTCTGTGTTTTGAAGTTGGCGAGGTTTTGTATTTCACAGTGGAAGCGTTACTACATTGTGCAGTCTGTAATCCAGGGCCGTAACCAGGGGGGGGGGGTGGTCGGGCCGTGCCCACCCTGAAACGTATGGTTGTATGTTCATTTTTTTATTTATTTATATTTGTTTCCATTGCGTGCCCCCCCCCCTGATAATCAAATCCTGGTTACGGTGCTGCTGTAATCCTTGTTTTTTTTGTGCTTAATGTTTTGCAATAACGAGAACGATAACTGCAATCACTGCATTGCTATTTACCAGTTTAAACTTCACTTATTGGAGCGTTTTTTGTTGGTTTAACCAAATCAAACAGTCTTCCGAAAAGTAGTGGTCCAAGGGGTACGATACCGTTACGACTTTTTGTGGGACAAAAGAAGTAATAAAGTCGTCAACGCTTCAAAGCCATTTCCTATAAAACCATTATACCGATAGTAATTTATGAAACGGCTGGGGGTCGATAAAGCGTCAAAGCCGATTCATAACTAACCACTATAACGATAGTAATTTTTGAGTCTGTTGGTAGTCAACCGTGTTCTCAAATCGTTTCTCAGCCAACTACTGAATGAGTAGTATTTTATCTGACTAGTTAATTTCGGGTCGGCGAACGATCAAACTTCGACTGCTTGACTTTCCGCAACTCATTATCAACTTCGACTCCTACCGACTTTAACATGGAAACCCATTGCTACTGAGGCCCTTTATCTCTTAATCGTAATGTGACATCCATAAAGTTAGAAAAGGATTCAAATCATATTTCGAGCACCATTATTGAAATCGCGTTAAAATATACAGCATGCTCCCTAAGCATTACCGAAATGGACCGTTGAATACTCGCTGTCATGTTGAAAATATAACCTTAAGGATCCGGAAGTCTTCCACTAGTATCCGAAAATAACATGCCTTATCATATTCTTGCCGGGTCTGTTCTAGAATGCTCACTTTGCTAAGGTTGAAACTGGCCTCTTCGAATGGAGGAACGCTTTCGGTTCGAGGAAAATAAAGGCGGAAAACATTTTAATATAATCTGACAATATTTTCTCTGAGTACAACCACGGCCCCCTGCACGCGCTCGCTCCGCGTGCGCTCCGCTCGCGCCAATAGCGGCCCCGGCAAAGAATTCTCATCCTATGTATTTTCATGACAGTGAGAAATCTCCGCTAGAGGCGCTGTCGAGCCCGCCCTAAATTTAAATATTGCAGCGGATTTTTAATGCTTTTCAACGGCGGTCGATTTAACTTGTTCGAGTTATTTTGAACTGTTTTAGAAGAATTATTGCGAATTTTAATAGAAAAATTCCACCATTTCACCATTAAAAGGTAAGTTTTCGAATGAAATAGTTCGTTTTTCTAAAATATTGCAATATTTTGAATGATATCAGTTAATCACTAAGCCTAACTATTGTTCCCAATGGTTTTGCATTATAATGAGTTTTCCTATTGATGAAACTATTTTTAATTGTAGTTTAAACTTTGAGTTTTGTTAAATAACCATAATTTTTTTATTTTATCTAAATCTAGTTCAAGTATTAATTATAAATATTATTTTTTTACTTAATAATTTATAAATAAAACGGTAAAGTATTTAAGTTTATATTTTCTCACAAACTCCATTGAATTATTTATTAGAAGGTTCAACGACTAATGACTGACGCTGACGAAGGAAACGATCATGCTATTTTCTTGTTAAACCTAGTTTGCAACTACAACAAAAAGCGCCCTACATGAAATGAAGTTTCCGTTAGGCAATGTGTTACATGGAACATTTCTTCTCCGAAAGGTTACAACTACCCTAGACGTTACGGCATCTTATCTTTGCCATCCAAGAATACTCTCAAAAGAAACGTCGGAGGTGTTGTGAAACTAATTGTAATAAAATGAAATTAAACCAAAATTGTTCAATAATTAATTTCCATAAATTCTTTATTTTACGCTTCGTCATAAGTCTTATCAAATTTCGATTCCATTCGACTTGTATTAACATAATTTGAAATGCTATTAGTTTTTTGCCCTATGCTAAATGGTACACACTATCTACTTAAAAGAAAATTATTACAATTACATAATATGTATGGCTTATTTACTAACGGTAAACACAGCGAAGTTAATTCTTTTAAAGTCAAGCCCATCGTATTTCTTGTTTAATTCTTTGGGCGTATAATTTGTTTTTCTTCAATGACACTGTTGATTGACTGTTTTGAAAATCATTAGGCATTTTGACTCTTAGTTCATCGTAGATTGCATCTTTGAAAAAAGTTAATGACCACCGTTAGAAACCATGTTATTATATGACACAAATTAGAATTATAATTAATAAAATTTGATAAATAAACAACAACCACTTATAAATTCACATATACAGGTATATTAAGTTATAAAAACCACATTCCATTGAACCACAACCTACCTTTTCAATATCAGTAGAAAGAAAAAGCTCATAGTTTGCTTTTTCACAACATCCTTAGATTATATCCTTTACTGTACTCTAGTTTGTTTAAATCTAAAAAATATAATTACTTAGTTTGTAAAGCTCCTAATGATTTATATAAGAAATGGAATTGTAAATATTATACCTACTTACTGACAAAAAACCTAGGCAAATGACTTCTTCTGAAAACCACGTTTGTTTACTTTTTTTTCGAGTAACGGTGATTGCGCCGTCTTTTGCTAGAAGGCTGATTTTTAATAAATTATTCCGCGAAATATTTAATTCAAAAAATCTCGAAACGCGTTTAAACTGTTCATTAATAATTAACTTAAATATGGTATAATTAATTTATCTCTAAATTTTATATTTTCTAAATAAGTAACGAAATACCAAAATTTCGTAATCGTTCCCCTAATATTTCAGTGTTAAGTTTAATTTACAATTTTCCCGCGACGCTGTTTTGGCGCTGGCGACCCCACCCTTTCACTGTTGCGTTTTTAGAGCGATTGCCGGGGCCGCTATTGGCGCGTGCAGGGGGCCGTGGTACAACCATCAAAAATCAGCAAACAAATATGAATTCAAAATATTTTAACGCTGGAATCTCACAGTTTGAATTGCCGAATAAAGAAATGATTTAGTAAGTTTAAGGGAAAACGAATGTTTAAATGAAATGAAATGAAATAGTTTATTTAGAGTGTAAAGCAACAGTACAAAGGGTACCTACAAGGCGATACACTGAAATAGGGTTAACATAATAGTAACGTCAATATACATCAATATACAATATTTACAAGATGAGGCTGTGACTATGGCAACGATTTTAGTTTCAATATGTCCGAGATTCTACAAGAGAATATATCGATTTGTTCGTTGTATTTATTACATGTATCTTGGAATCTAGACATTGGAGAATCTAAGTTGGATTTGGCGAAAGTTTGTTTTCGCCTGGTGTCAATTTTTGGGACGTGGAATTTAAGTGAATTCATGAGATCAATTGTGTAGGTGTTGTTTAATGTATTTTTAAGAAAGATTAGTTCCCGTTTTTTTTAAATGATTGTATCGTTTCCAGGCTTAAGTGGTTGCTTAAGTAGGAGAAACTGTAGGGCAGGTGTTTGAGGAAATTAGTGTGTGCTAACTCCAGGAATTTATGTTGCACGTTTTCGATCTTGCATATCAAGTAACTTGCACAGCCTCCCCAGGCGAGCATATCGTAGGTGAGCTTTGTTCTCACTAGGCTTAAGAAAAGTGTTTTGAAACAGTAGACAGAATTTAGTTCCTTGGCTAACCGTAGGATTCCGTAAAGCGTCCGTCTGGTCCGTCCGACGACGTTCGCTACGTGTTCTCTAAAATAGAGTCCCGAGTCAAGGATAATGCCCAGGTCTTTTAAGTTGTTAGTGCGCAACACAGCCTTGTCATTTAAGGTGTAATTACTCATAATTTTGTTGGTTTTGCGTGTAAAGGTAGATTTAAGATATAATAAAATAAGGTTAAAGAGGGGCTTGGAACTTTTGTAATTTTACCTATTTAAACTTATATACACATCTATCAAAAATTATATTAATTAACAGTTTATTAACTTTACTAAGATAATCAATTTCGTGTTTTATATTTTATTATTGGAATTTATAAGGTTGACGATATATTTTATTACTATAAAGACCAAATTTTTTTTCAAATATTATAGTTCGGGTTAACTTATTTTGTAAAAAACTATATTTTATTTATTATACATAAAACTACGTTAAAAATGTTTACATCTTTAATCTTTTTGGGCAAAGGACGAGGTTTTTCGAAAACGTTTCCTTCGTCTGGTCAGTATAAAGAGGAAGGTGGGTGAAAACAGCTATTTACATCTTGATCATGGCAGAAGCTGATAATTCAGCAAGCCCTAAGAGTACCCGAAATAACTTTTGGCAGAATTTTACTATTGAAATCTATACATAACATCCGGCCCTGAAACGAAACTAAAACGATTCCCTTCATTTAGGGGTGAAAAATGTTGTAAATCGGGGCAAAATAGTTATATTTGTATTACCAAACCATTTTCCCCCATTTCCCGCACGATAAATTCAAGGAATTCGCCGTCGTAATATCGATATTTATTAGATTCAGATAGGAACACGAATGTCTTGTGAGAGTAGGATATGGGTCAATGCAAATCAGACTTATTTCTCAAATACTTTTGTCAAGTTACTTTTGACATCAACCAATTACATCAAATGAAAATTTGTCAATGCACTCCGGTTTTTCGCATTGGATTTTTAAACTAAATAAATATTTATCCACATTCATACTTAAGTAATTGTTAATCTGATCAGGTTTATCATATCAATTAAATACTTTCCACATTCAAAAACCACAACGAACCTTACGCTGGAAAGTCCCTTCCGGCCTTGTTTGGATGCATTACTCTTTTGTTTAACGTTTTACCTTCACTTTCCAAGGTTAAACACCGTATATAGCTTACTTGCTATTGAATAGCACAATGGCGCCATGATTCACACGTTAAAACCCTACATTATTTTCGCTTTTAAGTATTTAAACAAGTCAAGAAATTAACCATAACCAAAAATAATTAAACAGACCAAAATAATCTTACGTGTCTTGTTGATTTTACGTCTGTTGGTCTCACTACACACGAAACACGCAATAGACTAGTCCATTAAATGCAAGACAGTTCCACTGTCCACGATGCACAATACACGATTACTTAACTAAAAGCCAAAATTATTAAAACGTTAGTCCCAACACGAAACCCGTACTTCGAACATATTAAATCTCTTAATCATCGAACTTAAAATCGAGACACCATCTTCGCCAGGTTGCGGTTTTCGTTTTCCGTCAGGACATTGGGCTGTGGCTTAACTACTTTGTTTGCGAGCTTTTATACGCATTTTTTTATTTTTTTCTGTGACGGGGTTTCATTAGTTTTAACCAACTTGACCTTTATTCTGCTAGTCGTATACTCCTACCAGATGTCGCTAGTTTCGCGCTGTTATAGCGCGGGAGTTAATTGATCGTAATGCTGGTAAATAGGGTAGTTTCTTGCCGAAATTTTTATTTTGGATTAAAAAATTACTAGTTCATTACAAAACGATTAGCGAAATGTAAATATTGCAACAAGTGAGTGAGTCTTCTATCTGTTTTAAAAACTTTCGAGGCGAGTATATATGGTTGTACGAGGTGTCGGACATTTACCAAAATCCCTTACACTTAGTCTAATATTGCAAAATCTTTTAACTCTCTCTATGGTAAATTAACATTGAAATCCCAAAATCACTTAAAAAAGTAATGATAAAATCGCCAAAATCTCTACGAAATCCCGTACCAAATAATGGCAAGTGTCCGACCCCTCGTGGTTGTATCCTGTTTTACGCTTCGAAAAACAGGATACAACCGAGCCATAAATGTTGAACGGACAAACAAATTTTTGACCAGACCTTCCACATCGCATTAACATAATACCACGAAGAGTTCCGTCCATTCTCTACCTGTCGGCTATATGGAGATATAATCCCAGTTTCGAATTAAATAATACGTTTTCCGATAACACGAGTTCTTTGGTTATTTAGTGTGAAATATCATATTGAAAAAAAAAACAACATCCCGACAAGGTCAAAGACTTCCTCAAGTAATCGGTGCGTAGTGGTTTTTTAATTTTCTTTTAACTAACTTGGCCAGCAAAATTGCTAATCTATAGTTCATTTAATTTTTTGTGACAAATAATTAATAACTTACGATTTATTCTTCGGCTATTGAAATTGCTAAAACCAAACTCATGCGATGGGTAGTTGTAAATGGCATACCATTTGATAAAGTGGAATCCTCTAGTTTTAAAGAGTTTGTGACCGCCGTAGATACAAAGATTTCCGTAGTATCAAAGAGCGTCATGGTTTGTGCTAAAACAGTTAGCAGCCACATGCAAAAAGCTTATACCAAAGAATTACCAAAAATAAGGGGGAATATGTGATGTAAATTTACCCGAGTGTTAGAATTGGTAAAATCAAAGTACATTTTTCTTTCGAAGAGCATTTATAGGCAAGTTGCATTTACGCTAGATAATTGGACTTCAACGAACCGAAAACCTTTTATTGCAGTTACAACCCGCTGGATTGAAAAAGATTGGTCTGTAAAATTGATGTTGCTCAGATTCAATCATTTTCCTAGAAGGCATATAGGGTTACACATATACCAAGTTTTTTAGAGCTTATCAAGGAACGAAATATAAACAACGTGACCAGGATTTCTGTTAATATTCTTATATACTATAGTAAAATACTGCTATTTCAGGGGTTGGCCATCACTATAGATGCATTTCATATTCACTCGTTCATTCTTGATTCGAAAAAAAAATGTTCAGACTACTGTATCACTGCATTTAGGTCACTCCGTCTAGACCAGATTTGAAATATAATAAATATCCAGACTTATGCCTCACTGCATTTTAGTCACTCGTCCAGACTTGATTTTAAATAATGTTTATCGTCCAGACTTCTGCATCACGGCATTTTAGTCACTTCGTTCAGAAAATAATCGAAAACAATTATTCTTTTACACAACTGCATCACTGTATTTTAGTAACTTCGTCGAGACATGGGCTAAGAAACGATAAATCCAGGACATGACTCTTGTACCTTCGCGCGTACTAAATGAAACGGCCACCCGAAGTAACCGGCTGGCAGCCTCGCTCAATTTCAGAAGGGGGGGGTTTGTAGGGTGGGATTGAAAAATTCGAAGCAACTTAATTCTACGCTTCCGCTGTTTCTGGCGCCATCTAGTCGTGAATGGTTTATATTTTTCTGTAAATTCGTATTTCTCATATATAATTGGAGGACTATCACAAACAGGGTCTGTAGGGATTAACCATAAAAGATTAATTTGTATATTTAAAATATAAACAAAGTAATTAAAATTATGCAGCTTAAATTTATGGTACCAGATAAATCTATTGGAGGCCCAATTCCTATTGTATCATACGTAGTCTGTCGAAACATTCTAAAACAAAATTTAATTTAATATTTTTTATGTAAATAATGAAATTTACAATATTTAATATAGAATAGTACTTACTTTAAAAAAATTAAACCCTTCTTCGGATCATGGGCTTTGTTAGGATCTTCCACGTGCCGGCACTGTACCGGGCCTTGTTCTTTATTTGTTCCGAAAAATATTTGAACTTCCGTTATTTTACCTAGTTCCCAATAGAGGGCCGCAAGTGTGTAAGTACGCGTGTATTACCCGTGCTGGATGGGTTTTGGGAGAAAAGTCATGTCCTGGATTTATCGTTTCTTAGCCCATGGTCGAGACTAGATTTGAAATAATATTTTTATCGTCCAGACTACTGCATCACTGCATTTAAGTCACTTCGTTCAGACTTAAATCGATAAAATATATGTCCAGATAACTGCATCACTGCATTTTAGTCACTCGTCCAGACTAGAATTGTAAAACAATATATTTCCAGACAACTGCATCACTGTATTTTAGGCACTTTACCAAGTCTAGAATTAAAATACTAATATATGATCAGGATACTGCATCAAAGCATTTAAGTCACTTCGCCCAGACTAATGGTTGGCATTATCCATCCATTATCCGAGAAAATTTTTGTTATTTTTCAAATAACCACCAAAATCAGTTATTTTCGTCCGTTTTTACTACTGTAAAGATAATCTAATTCAGAAAAGTAAAAAACTAATGAAATCCGATAAAATAACTTTAAATTTAAAAAATGAGAAAAATTGTTTAATCACTTAAGCTTACTTAGCTAAGAAATGAAGCGGGTCTGATAAATTATTGGAAAACGATGAAAATAAGATTATCTTTAAGTGATGTTAACCTGGTTTTTTTTCAATTGATAATTTATATAAGATATTCCTCAAATAAAAATTGATTGAATAAAATAACTTAACTATATAAAAACCGAGAACCAAAGCTACGGCCGTTTCGGCGGTACAACTGGCCTCGTCGTCAGGCAAAACTAATCTAGGAACAATCTGTGGCCGAGAGTGAATGACATAGATAGATTTAACACGGTTCGATTGTAGGCACAAGAATCACAAAAATTCTCGAACCGTGTTTACTAATTATTTTCATTGACGCCATGAAGCTTCTTAAGTTCGATTAAAGCCCGACAAAGGTTTAAAAACCCATCACGTCGAGACTAGGATTAACGCTTATAGTACAGGTCCAAGTACGTAGCTAGGGCCTTCCGGAACTGAGCACGGCCAGGAAAGTCCATTAGGTACTTCAGAAGGGAGTTCCAGTCCTGTATTGAGGAGAGGAGAAATGAATGTCTGCGGACGGCAAGTCAAAAGCCCGGAAGAATCATAGAGGGGACCCGATTCCCTCTTGGGGGGTGACGCCAGTTGAACAAGACCGCCGAGAAAGGGGCAAGTGCAGCACAGGAGCCATGAACCACGCTATTTCCGATAATGAGACGCTGAAGACGGCGGAACAAAGCTAAGGTTTTCCATTTGTTGTTCTTGAGCACCTTTGTCATCGACGTCCTCCACGTGACTCCAACGCTGGTCGCGAAGGGCACGCCGCTGGATATTGTCAGGATCGGAAGGATGTAGGTTTTAACTCCTAACTACTTCATCGCAAAGGAGCAGCGAGACAAGTGTAAGCGGATGAAACCCAAGGCGCTAGCGGATTGGGCATTGACACGGTTGATGTGGGTGGACCACTTTAGGGTGTCTGTTAGGGTCACACCGAGATATTTTTCAGAGGAGAATGTGCATGGGTCAGCGCCTTGAAGGACATATTTCGCTGAGTGAACTGGCTGACCAACTCTGCGAAGAGAGAGAACTGAACACTTTGCAGAGTTTAGCAGTAGCAGCCACTTTTCACTCCCCTTGCTGATGATGTCGAGGTCGTATTGAAGAGCAATGCAGTCCTGTCTCGAGAAGATCGGCCTGGAGAGTGCTATGTCATTCGCGAAGATGTAAAATTGGGAGATGACGTTGTCTCCGATGTCGTTGATGTTGATGATGACGAGGCGGTACGCCAGAGGAAGCAAGGAACCAGTCGGAGGTGGCACTGGGGAGTACCACTCGAAACTCCCTGTTCTCGAGGTAAGCTGATAAACAGTTCAGGGTCCTACCCCTGACCCCGTAGTAATAAAGTTTGGTCTTGAGGAGCTCATGCGAAACCAAATCAAAGGCTTGCGAAAGTCAAGGTAAATGATATACATTCGGGTGGCTTGCTCCAGCCCAGAAGAAAACCAGGCGTCAACGCGGCAAAGAAAACCGTGCTGCGACGGAATCATGAGGTTGTGCTGGATGAAGTTAGCCGAGATGGCGGACGCACTGATGGTACTCCGTTGGGTCAGACTTGTCTCCACCCTTAGGACAGTGTGTTAGAATTTATAGCCGGTGTACCTAGTAACAGAGACCATACCACCGGAGGCCTATCATCATAGTGCCCTACGCAAGCGTCCCCCTAGCCCGGACAGGTGACAAATCCAGCATGGGTAGCAGAACCCTACTACTGATGGTCTCACCTTTGACGCAAGCCACTCAACCCAGCAGAAGGTGCAGCAATGGGTGGACCAATCCCTACTTCGCACACAGCAGTGGGGTTTAGAATGGATGCTTTAGCATCTCCAGTCGACACCCTACCTACGTAGGTAAGGAGCCAAACCCTTTGGAGAGAGCTCCGAAAGGGGAACGACGAGCACACAGCAGTCCAAGTAACCCGGCACAGCTGGCACCGACTCCCCGGGAAAGCCACCAGTTATTGCACACTCTAACCCATTTAGGGCCTCTCCACCCTTAGGGATCGGCGAGACGTTGGCCCGGCGCCAGTCATCCGCGATTACTCCCGTGTCGTAAGAGAGCTGAAAAATGATAGTCAGAGGAGCGGCCAAGACATCGACACACCTGCCAAGGACCACAGCCTGGATGCCATCTGGGCCCGGAGCTTTTTGAGGTTTGACCTTTGTGAGAAGCTGGTGAATGCCTTTAATGTCGAAAATTGGTGGGGCACGTGGTTCCAGGAGAGGAACGGTTTCCACATCGTACGATGGAAAAGAACGCCGGAAGGTGAAAGCCAGGAGATTGGCCTTGGCGGCTGCAGTGGTGTGACTGCACCCTAAGCCAGAGAGGTCAGGGACTCCAGTCAGTTTCGCCTTCATAGAGACTATGCTCGCTTACTCGTCATGCCAAAACGTAAACTCCTTTTATATATTTGGAAAGTCTAATAATAATATTATGATGTAAGAAATAAAAATGCCAGTATTCCAATGCAATATTAATTGTTTCTAGTGCTCTGCATTATCCATCCATTATCCGAGAAAATGTTATATAAGTTAAAAAAATTATACTCACGGGTAATACCTAAAAGGATTATTTTCGGTCGGCTATTGATATATTTTAGAGAAAAAATTAACTGAATATAAATAATTCATTTTATTTTAAAAACTACTAATTTTTTAGATAAGCAAAGCCATTTATTTATTTTCCGTAATCGATTTACGGCAAATAGTATTTTTTTAATGCTTCTTTCCAAATAATAATATTTCAGAAAAAAAATATATTTAAAAAAATGAACAATCTTCAGCGGTTAGCTGTGTAAAAACTCTGACCAGTTTTCAATTAAATCCGATGTTTAATAATTAATGTTAAATTTAGTGTAAAATGATTTGTTTTAATTTAGTCCTTTAAAATTATGTTTGAATAATTTATGTATGTGTGTATTTTAAAAATGTGTCCTTTTCAAGAGTTGAAAGACGGAAAATCCGATTTCTAAATAGCCATTGTAAATAATTTGGGTTATATTTTAGTGCAGGTGGTGGAAAAATTCCTCGAATGTATTGTATAGCCTGCGAGAGCCGGGTTGAGGAATGCGTGACGTAGGTGGAAAATCCCTCGCTAGCTCTCGCGCGCGGTTCCCTACAGCACGGCTCCGGCAGGCGGGGCTAGGGGCAAGACCCCCCTGGACCGAGGTTTCCTGAGAAGAGGGCCGATAATAAACGGTCAGAACACCTTTTTCCTCTATCAAGAAAGGTAGAATTTGTAAGCGCCCAAATGGCGACAGTTCTTTAGTGGTAAGTACGCTGTCAAATGCAGCATTTCAAGTCCAATAAATAAAAATTGTTATTGTTTGTTTTATCTTCGTCGTATTTTCTCTTAAAGTAAGACAAATCCCAAACTAGCTAGCATGTTTCAGTCCGTGTCAGTTAGTAAACACAGCTCTCCCAATTAAAACCAGAGAAAAGGCCAAGTCCCCTATCCGTCATTTTCTTCAAGCTGCTCTTTATATTAATCGTACCAAAAAAAATATAAAAATATATTCATAAAAATTATATTTTTTTGGCGAGAATGTGGTTAATTGATAAGACGGATAAAGAATGTTTTTTATTCATTAAATGAAATAATCGCTGATTTTTATTTATCAAATATCTTTGTTACGAAAGAACATTTGTGGTAAAAAAGAAAGTTATTCTTTGGCAGATTTATCTATACGGATAATAATAGTTATCGGTTAACCGTACTAAATTGACTATCCGAATAAAATAACTGAAACCAATAAGGTGATAGACTTAGGATAATTATTCATTATTCAAATCGCCGAGCACTACTCCAGACTAGAATTGAAACATAATATCTGCCCAGTGAAGTGCATCACGGCCAGACATGGGCAAAATCACGAGTGATTTCTATGGATTCACTCTTACTCTTGAGTGAGTGCGGAGGAAAAAAAATATAGACTCTTCCCGCTCAAGAGTGAAATTGGGAAAAAAACATTTCTAGTCCACTCTCGTTGAAAAGTGAAAGTGGGGGAAAAAATTCTAGTCCGGGAGTAACTCCCGCAATAGAGCGATAGTGGGAAAACATTTTCTGCTTATATCACCCTTAAATAGTTAACTCGGCGAAAGAGTGAAATAATTCAAGGCCATCACTTCCACTCTTTTTCTGGGCGGGAATTTTGAAATTGCCGGCGCTAAATTTGAATTTTGTATAAAAACTTATACTTTAAGGAAAAGGCACTATGGTCTAGTTTAAGATTTACAGTTACCTTTTTAGTCATGGTGATACGATTCAGCAGACCAATTGTCTTAAGTCATGGCTTAAATGGATATTTAATGTTGGTTGACCAATTTTCTCATTCATTGAGAAATTACCACATTTAATCGAACATTATTGTTACACGACTGAAAACATTCATTTTATGTATGGAGTAGCGGATGGTAATGCAGATGCTGCTTAACAAATTTACCGTGAAAGGTATCCAAACAGGAATATACCGAACCCACGAACCTGTCGATTACGCGAAACAGGCGCAATGCAGGTAAGATTTGGTCTAAACCCGCTAGACTTTTTCTCTTGGGGCTCGATGAAAGATCTTGTCTACGTAATTCCACTCAAATCAGAGGTAGATTTATTAGCAAGAATGCCCACCGCTGCGGAACACATTCGTACCGCACCTAGAGTGTTCAAGGACGTATATTTAAGTCTTCTTTGCCGCTCCTGCTTTTGTCTAAGAGTTGGAGGACGACATTTTGAGCATTTGCTTTAAAGACATAAAATTGCGTTTCGCACCCGAAAAGGTTTTGTTTCTTTCTTTTGTAAAGTCCCATTTTCCTCCTAACTCTAAAATGGGCTTCCTATATGGGTTCTTGTTTTCTTGCGGTTGAGTACGTTTACGCAACTTTAACCCAAACTTGAAAACTCCCTAGCCTTTTTTTGTCAATTCGTTAGAGAGGATCGTGACGATGAAAATGATACATCTCTACTCAACCTTTATAAAACCATGACATTTCTGTACGACTTTCGGACCCGTATTTTGCTATAAAACGGGAATGTAAGCAAGAGTGGTTCGCAGTTTCTTGTCAATCCAAGTCTCTACACCTTAAATCATTCTTAGCTTTTTTCTCCATTTTTAGTTTTGCTACTTTAGGTTTTTACTAGTTAATTCTAAATTCGTTCGATGGTTAAGAATTCTTCGGCTTCCGACAAGGTACCCGTCACGGTAGATGACACGGCGAAAGATCGCAAGCTCGTGGTCAATGAAACCTTTTTGAAGAGATTCGAAGAGGGCGGAAAAATCAAAATATGGTGCATAAGTACTTTACTTATGTGGGGCATAGAAGTAGGAAAGGAAAGACTCCTTCAATTGTCATTTTTTCGTTTTTGTGATCCGTTTCTTTGGCATTGTTTTGTTGCTGTTCAATGTTTTTCTCTTTGCAATCTTCAACTTCCTCATCCGATATTTCTTTATACAGATCTTCATCGTCATTATCGTCCAATATGTTTCTGTTGAGATCATTTGGCTTTGGTTGAAGTCCTGAGCAGCTAGGTGAAGCAGGAGGAAGCTCAGGCACAGTTGTAGAAACTGAAAATGGGCTTGGACATGGGTCCTAATTATTGTTGTGCAAAGCGAGATTACTCGTTGTCCTGTGAAAATATTTATTAAAATTAATATATATTCCTCCAGCAACATTATATGAAATTATTAACTCTTTATCTATCATCAAGTCTTTATAGAACATCATATGATCTAGTACTGCCCAATTCTTTGTCTTGGATTTACTACCAGAGCCACTAGGCTTTTTCATTTAAATTACTTGCCAAATTTTTTGCTTAATGACTTCCATCTCTTCTGGCAAAAATCAGCTGTATTTATAGTTAATATTAGATGTAGTTATATTACAATCAATCAATCAATATTACTAACCTGTTTTGGACGTCTTTTCGGCCACTTCCAACCACCCATTTTACTTCTTTTGTCTATCTTTTAACGTACTCAAGCTGCAATCGACTAAAATCCTTTCATCTTTAATCAAATTCATTAACCTCTCGTCATAGTCTAATAATTTTCCCTCATTATCCAAGTAATTGGACAGTTCCTCGCTTCCGTTTTCTCTAATTGTAGACATGATTTCCACTTCTGCCGTTGTTGCTCGAAAGAAAGCCTACAAGAAATAAATAAAGAAAATTAATTCAAGAAGATATCAACGTGCGTGGTTTCAAAAATTCTGCAATACTTTCTAGAAATTTTCTTTGTTCCTATTGGTTGGAAAGAGGAGGTATCAGGGGCGTAGGAACGTTCTAGAAGTTGAAGGGGGCAAAGAGAAACAAAAAGGGGTATGGAGAGTAGTTTTGAATTTCTAATGGAGTGTAGCTGTGTAAAGGCTGTAGTAATCACCTAATTTATAATTGAAAACTGGTTCTTTATGGGTAGCAGGAGAGGTAAGTTCATCGTGGTAGCCTACCAGCAGGTGGGTGAGCCTTGTCGATAGGTACCAACGGAGATTCGGCATCGGTATACGTAACTTGAGCATTGTTTACTAGAATTAGGTCAAGAATGTTTCCTTTCGCGTTTCGAGTAGTGTTAATATGGGTGAGATTACAAACCGCACAGAGGTCCAGGATCGCCTGTGCTTTTTTCCGAACGTTCGGATTGCAATGGGTAACTGAGCTGGACGACCAGTCCACTCCCGGAACATTGAAGTCACCAAGTAGAATTAAATCGTCTTTGAGATTGGCTAACTTAGAAGAGAGCAAAGTTGCACTATTTACAAAGGTGTCAGGGGATAATTTTTGCGTAAGGTTTACGTTGCTGATAATAAGGGTGGAGTTGCCTGCATTTAGCTTGACAAATACACTCTCTTCCATAATTTCTAGGTCAGGGCGGCGAAGAGAAGTGTAAGTATCATTAACGGCCGTCAGGACACCGCCACGAAAGTCCATGCCGAGGCCAATGCTAGATTGGCAACGATCTGAGCGGTAAACGTTATATGTATTGGGGAAATAATCGACGGTAAAGTGGTTACAGTGAGCCAAGTTTCGGTTAAACAAATGATACCGGATGAGTTGGATAAAAGGTTAGTATAAAATTCGTCAGATTTGGTCCGAAGACCGCGGACGTTTTGGTAGAAGATCTCAGGCGAGTGTTTGTTCCTATTGGACGAGTTCATTAGAGTCATCGTTGGAATTGGAAGATGTTAGCGTTTTAACTGCGGTTGCAGCCGAGCTGGTTGATGTGCGGTCTTTGATCCGCGCAGAAGCGTGTTCAGCAGTTGAAGTGTTAGGAACCACGGTCTCGGTCTCGTGTTTTCTCTCAGGGTAAAGTTTTCCTATAAAGGTGTTTAAAAGGCAATCCACGGACCATGTATTGGCGTCCATGAGTACAAGGAAACGTAGAAAGACTGACAATATGTAAAATTGGGCTAACGGGATTTCAAGTAATTTAACGTCTACGATTTTCCTTCATTTCCATCTTTTCGTATTACAAATATTATTTCTTAAATAATTCATAAATTTTCTTTGTAAAATGAGTCGAATATGATATGCCAATTGTAATAAGCTTATAAATTTAGGAATACACTTATACATTAAAGATAGTGTTGTAAATAGAAAATTAAAATTAAAAATTACAAGATGTAAATAAATGTATAAAAATAAGACAAAAACCACTTATCTATATTTTAAATACGGTAAAATACAATTCTTATACGCAAATATAGTCAAAAAGATACTATAAAAACTCTTTATTCAACTTAAATACGTTATATTAAATTTCCAATATGTAAATAAAGGTCGGAAAATACTGCTTATACGCAAATATAGTCAGAAAGATACTATAGAAACTCTTTATTCAACTTTAATACGTTACGCTATTTAAGAAACGCAATTTTGGGAGACATAAATAATAATAATAATAATATATATTAATTAATATATAATTAATTAATTATTTCTTAATTTCCATCTTGGCGCAAAATTTAAAAGTGGTGGTGCCTAATAGCGCGTAATTGGCACGTAATTATAGGCTATTTTGGGAAAATAAAAAATAAAATAATATTTTTCGATTTTTAACTAGCTTCTGTACAAGTTAAAATACTATATTTAATTATTTCCTTATTTCAGTGTTGGCGCAAAATTTAAAAGTGGTGGCGCCTAATAGCGCGTAATTGGTGCGTAATTATAGTCTATTTTGGGAAACTATATAATAAAATAATATTTTTCCATATTTACGTAGCTTCTGTATTACAAGTGAAAAAACTATTTTTAATTATTTCCTTATATCAGTGTTGGCGCAAAATTTAAAAAAGGTGGCGCCTAATAGCGCGTAATTGGCGCGTAATTATAGGCTATTTTGGGAAACTTAATAATAAAATAATATTTTTCCATTTTTACGTAGCTTCTGTATTACAAGTGAAAATACAATTTTTAATTATTTCCTTATATCAGTGTTGGCGCAAAATTTAAAAAAGGTAGCGCCTAATAGCGCGTAATTGGCGCTTAATTATAGGCTATTTTGGGAAATTTAATAATAAAAATATATTTTACCATTTTTACGTAGCTTCTGCATTACAAGTTAAGATTATATTTTTAATTATTTCCTAAATTCCACGTTGGCGCAAAATTTAAAAGTGGTGGCGCCTAATAGCGCGTAATTGGCGCGTTATTATGGGCTTTTTGGGAAACTAATTATTCATTTTGTCATTCTGCGTTAAGTGGCTCTCTTAAATCCTGACTGCAAAGCCTCTTCGTGGCGAGAGCCGGGCAACGTATGGCTAATAACCTGCGGCTGATTTGCACAGGTACACTGTTCCTATCCAGTGGTTTGATGGGGTCACTGGAGCTCTTGAGGGGCTCCACACCCGGCATTCGGAGTCGCGGGGCTCTTGGGGGCGGTCCACACCCGGTTTACTGGGTCACTGGAGTCCTTGGTGTGTCACGTGCTCGGGGCGCTGGGTCACTAAGACCTCGGGGGTGTTCCATACTCGGCATTCAATATCCTACTGGGGAGGATAGTTGTGGTGGAAGAGGAAGTCACTCTAGTCCTCAGCTGTGCGAGGGTGGGAATTAGGGCAGCCCATGGTGTCGCCTTTTTTTGGGCCATGATGAGGGCGTTTGTTTGCCATATGTGAGCCTGTCTTTATGGCTGTCTCACTGGCCGAACGTTTGTTTCGCAAAGTGCATTTTTGTCCGGCATGACTCTTTGTCTTGTGTGCCGCCGTAGTGCCCAGCGGAACGGCGGGGTACAAATACATAACCTTATTCTGCGTTAAGTTAGCTCGCCAGGTTCCAAATTGATTTTGAGACCAGTGCAGAACGTTTCGAAATAAAATATCGTTGGCGCGTAATAGCACGTAATTTTTTACATTTAACAAAGTTTGTTACATAGATATTTGTGACATTTGTGATTTTTGTTAAATTGTCTATCCTGGTTTCATTATGCAAGCAATCCGAGAGTGCTCTGAGCAACCTATTGGAGTAGTCTGCGTAGGGATTGTATTGGAGCAGATTAAGTCGAAGTCAAGGTCGTTCAGAGAAAAACCCATAGAAACTAGTCGGATGACTCGGATTGGGTTTTGTAATGGCAAATAGTATAGTAAAAATAATTGTACATTCTACTATTTGTCTTCTAAGGGGCTTATTACATTGAATTTGAAGTTTATTACAGTCTGTCTAACAGATCTGACAACCTAATATTTTTAATTTAGGACTTTTGCCTAAATTTTAAACTATGGCATACGTGATACTGTTGTACAATGTGTATTACTAGCGTTCAAATGTTCTGCACCAGCTTTGTAAGATGTTAATAGGCCAATTTTGTTTACTCATGTTAAAAAAAATATTGAATTGTTGTCAAAATTATTGAACCAGCATTTACAACTTAAAAGCATTTGTAAAGCGTATAGTTAACCAAAATTACAGTCGTCAACGTTAATTGGGGATAGGATATAAAAAATAACTAAACTTTACCTACCAGAGTTAGTGAAAATGGTACTTTCTAGACAGAATCTACGTTTTGATCTAAGACCTTTTCCCTAAACATAGGATTAATTTTGTGCTGCCGACTACTTAAAGAATTTGTTACCTATTTTTCAAGTGTAAAACTTCATCACAATTTATATATCTTTAATCAGTATAAACAAAAAATATATTTTAAGAACTGATGGAAAACAAAACTTTTTTTAAAACCCTGACTTGTAAATTGGCCACCCTGACCTGACCTGACCTCGGAGATGAATACCCGATTGTTGGGGTCCCGGTACGATTCTTAAGCCTCAATGGTTTTCTTTAACTGCGTAATTAGTCATCTAAAATTAACGAGATTTTATCAATTACGTCAATATTACTTACAATTCCTTCTATATCTCAAAACTCAATTATAACTTCTAATATCTCATTATTAGCTTATTTAAATGCCCCTATTGAATTATTTCAATATCTCAATATTACTATCTTTAACCATGGACTAAATAATGTATACATTATTTAGTCCTTGCCTTAACTACCTTATTGCTTGAATACAAACTAGGACAACTAGCAAGTTCTATTTATTTGCATGGAAATTATAGACAAATGGTAAGGGAATTTTTTTAATAATTGGGCAGGAAATTTCATTCAGAAAATTTTGTTTGAACCCTGATGACAATGGATATTGAGTAATTCAACACCACAATTTTTTTAATACAATAAGTTATTTATAAAAAACCTCTGTGGATTAAGTATTTTACTATACGTTGAAATAAGTCAAATTATCTCCCATCATTAGATTTTATATTAAAGCTTACAAAAGCTTGTTCTCTGTTTTTTCTACTCCCATGTAAAATTTGATGAACTAATTTTAACTCCTCAATTTTTCTTATGTTGTTCTGCATATAAATTGTCCAAATACTCAGAGTTCATGGCTTTAAATTCGCAAGTTAATGAACATGTTAATAATAGTCTCCAGAAAATAAAACATTTCTTGTCATACATGACTAAAATTTATAAAACATTGCGTATTATACTTATGGTGCTACAATAAAACGGTTCATTACAAATGTTTTGTTTTATTTTTACCTCTCCGAGGGTACAAAGTCCACTAGGAGGGGTTATACAATCACCGTGTCTGTCCGTCTGTCTGTCTGTCCTGCGAACGCATTCGCATTATTCGTGCAAAGCTTAATCATTGCGTACGCAATTTCTCGAAATTTCTGCGTTCGCAGTTTCTCGAAGGGTTAGCAACACCACTGTGTGACGGTGAGCGTTAACGGATACATTTGCGGTTTGGTTTGGATGCTGTTTTTTCGCTCACCGTCGTGACGGTTTGGTGTATTACATTTTTGTAATGTTTATGCGTAGGTTGTGAATGTTGAGTTCGTGTTATGACGGTTGTGAGTGTTGAGTTTTTCATGTTTGTGTTATGATGGTTGTGGATGTTGAGTCTGTTGTGTTTGTATGGGCGTTTTCTCTTCCACTTCTACTAACTGACTTTGGGACGGACCGAGTGCTGAGTGTAATGCTACCTCTCAACGTCCAATGGCAGGGTTTCCACCAATTATTCACGGTATTCGTCTTAGTATCAATTTGCGAATTATTGGCGCCGGCCGGGAATCGAACCCGGGTCTGCCTCGTGCAAGAGATTTACTCTAACCACTCAGCCACCAACGCTTGTTATATTACGGTGTTTTTCTAAAAAACAGCTTTGGCGAATGTCATTTACATAGTTATAAAGTTAGGTACTATAATTTATTCTACATCATTTTAAATATTTATTAATTATATTAATCTTATATTTAATGAAATATTTATAAATTATATTAATCTTATATTTAATGAAATATTTATAAATTATATTAAGCTTATATTTAATTAAATATTTATAAATTATATTAATCTTATATTTAATTAAATATTTATAAATTATATTAATCTTATATTTAATTAAATATTTATAAATTATATTAATCTTATATTTAATTAAATATCTGAGTATTTTAATTAATTTGACCGTGTTCAGGAATTGAACTCGGGTCGCATAGTTACAATGCAGATATTTTACCGCCGAGCGATTGACTTCCATTAGGAAAATAAAAAGTAAAGAAACCATTATGATAAGGCGGGTTTTTTACCTTTTAATATACTTCAGTATAATTTATGATATTTACTTAAGTGTGTGTTTTGGTTTATTTTTCAATCACGATGAACTAAGACAAATCTTGTCTTAGACACTTGAGTACCAGTTCTGTACAATTACGTAGGAGGGATATATATTGTTGGGTTATTGATGAAAGTTAAATCTAGAACGTTCCATAGACTGTTTTGAATAAAAATAAACATTTATAATTTTGCATAATTCTGGTTGCCATTTTATTTTCTTATCACTCGCCCACAACATTAGAGTTCTGGCAATCCCGAATCAAATAAATTTTCAATTTAACGGCGACGGGAAATTATTCTCGTAAATTTATCGCGCGGCCTTAGGGAATATTCTTTTAACAAAATTTCAATAAACTATCGTTTAATTAAAATCGGCCCAATTCCGTTAAAATTATAAACTAAAAAGCGAACGGTCGTTATAATACCCTCTGTAGATATTTTTCATTAAAATTTGCTTTGTATTAAATTAATCTGATAAACTTGTACTGTAAAAAGGGTTTAATTCAATTGTGCATTGTTATAGTACGTCTAACTCACTGCTGTAACTACATAACTTATGATATTCTGAATAAATTAAAATTGGTCGTTTCGTCTAAATTATTTTAATTATAATTAAAATTTTATACCGGGCGGGCTAGAACTGGGATAACATTTTTAAAAAATAACTCTAAATTGCGGAGATATATCTTTAAGGGTTATCTCGAGAAATTAATACCACTAGGGACAGTTCTTCCGAGGAGAGGTATATTTTGGCTTGCCAACTTGTTTTTGATAAATTTGTATAGGTTTTTATCTAGTATTAATAAAATGAAATTTTCTTGTCGTTTTTTTTAAACCTCCTCTTAATCTGCTCATTTCAGTACAAGCATTTTGCCCCTTTCCTTACTCTCAACCTCAAAACCTTTTTGGGCCTGGAAGCTTATGAATTTGCTTTATCATCTATTAAAATTAATATTGCTTAACTTCTAAAGACATTTATATTTGTCCAGAAACCATTTATTGGAACTTGTTAAAGTCATTTTCAGGTGAGCCATTTTTTCAGGTGAAAAAGGCCCTTGTAAAAAATTGGGTTTGGGGTTTATTAATTTTCTATTGGGCTTACAGGTTCTCTGTGAGAGCTATTTTATACATTATATCGCCGACTGAAAAAAAATATCAGGGGATTCGTTTTGATTTATTTTAATTAGTGAAATTACTAAACTCCTATATTTAATCCGAACTTAAGTTTTAAGTGAAGACAAGTTTTGGATTATTATAGTTTTGTTTATTTATTATTCAATCATTCTCTTGGATAACGCAACTTTATCAGATATTTGATTATATCCGTCAAAAATTCAATTTTAAATTGAATTTAAACATTTTGGAATTTGGTTTTAACTTATACAATTTTATTCTACATTTAAATTTTGCGAGACATTGGTTTCTGATTATTTCATGAAATTAAGCTTTATACATTTTAGAATTTTATACAAAGCAGATTTTTAACACCTATTCACAACCCACAAACATATCTTTGAAATAAGGATAATTTTCCCTTTTCGTGGCATAGACATTTTACGGGCTTTCACACTAATTTTTATCATATGTAGTAAATCTCCAAGCCAACAATTAAGACCAGACCTAGCCCAACCAAATGCTTATTATAATTGGAAATCAAATTAAAGTCCTCGAAACTTCCCTTTCAGTTAAAACCTACTCACAAATGTCAGTGGTAGATCAAATTCAGTTAAACAAGTAGTTACGAAAGAACGAGTATATTCCTTAACGTTTTATTTAAAGCAATTTAAGTGTTTTTTAAATAAAATTGCGCGTTGAAGTAGGCTCAAAGAGAAAGATAATAACTTTTCCCAGTTCCCACCCCGTGAAACTCTTGAAATTCGACATTTAATGCGCGAATTTTGACAATTCAATTGGCAAATTTGGGTATTATCTATTGTACATAGCCTCATGTTTTTATCTTTTAGTATATAAACATGTATTGCGTTTTTAACATTAGTTTGCTCAATTTAGTCCGAGTATACTATACAGTGTTCATTTCTAATTAACTATGTCAATTATAAATAAAGGTTTAATTACTGTCTTGTCATTTAATAACTTTGCTGGTGTTGAATCAATTACTTCAACAAAATGGTATCCTTAACAATTCATCTACAAACATGTTATATTTAATCAGATGTAGGTAATAATTCCTGCTACAAATTAGGTATATCTAATTCCCGACAAATCGTATATTACCCTAAATGTGAAATAAAGCCTCAATTCATTTAACTTAGCGTTCATCATCGAAAATGTGTGGAGCATTGATGAAGAATTTAAATTTATATACAAGAAAAAGCATTTATGGGTCAAATTGATTGCGATCCCGAACTTTGATTTCGGGAAGTTGAATGTGTTTAAAAACTATGATTATCGAGTGAAATTGGCTTGTTTTTTAGCTATATCTCTAAACTGTAAAATTTAAAAAAAAGTTGTGAAACAAAATTAAATTGTCAGTCTATTAAAGAGCAATAGGGACATGGCTCGATCGTATTTGTTTGCTCCTTATTCAGTTTCAATCATTCTGAAGAAAATAGTGTTGTTTAAAACTTGTCTTAACCCGAACTGGAATTTTGAACTTTTAAAAACAACATGCCTCTTGTAAATGTTTTACCAGCCTTCGATAGTTTTACCACCATGGTTTTACAATTAAAACTGTTCGATAATGAAAATAATTTTTTACCCGTTTTAGAGTTTTTAACTGATTTGTTTTTAATTTCCTTTATAGTTTCATCTCAAACAAGTAGAGTATACGCGATTTATTTAGTTTTACATTCATTATTATTAATTTCAAAGCAGTTTAACTTTGGTAATTCAAATTTCCCGCCAGTTTTTTAAATTTTTGCACGGGAAGACTAATTTCGTTACCATCATGCCACCAGCGTTAGACATAAAGCACTAAAATAAATGCTCTGGTTACTAACATTAATCGAAATATGGGGCTCACTAGTCAATTTTACTAGTGAAAAATTTACCTTAATATTCATAACTAATGGCAAATATGGCATATCATAAATCCATCATCCGTCAATCACATTTTATTTAAAAAAATTACATCATGTAACCCAACTGATAATAAACTTCTATTTTAATTCTGACCGGTAAACTAAAATGTTGGCTACCCCCATTTTACCCCACTATTCAGTGACTACTAAAAAAAATCCTTATGTCCAACACTGCGTGCCACTTGCGTGGGCAGAGTTTTCAGAAGTGTTCAACGTAATTTAAAACCATTGACTAGACTAAAACAATTGAACAAAATTCGTCTGCTAGCAATTCTGACTTTTCGCGGCGTGTTATTCATCGGAAGCGCGTATACCTTTACCTAGTAATCTATTACTTCCGTACCGAAGACATTTTTCTCCTCGGTACTCCATGTAAGATAAAATTGTTTTGACTATCTCGATATTCAAAGATTACGACTTACGTAATAGTATTACCAAAGTACAGACCCGTCTCCTGAGCTCTAGTTCACGCACTTTCTATAATCTTTGCTTATAATGCCTGAGTACCAAACATCGCTAGAATATTTCTACTTATTTGGTTTTACACAAACCACCTCCGGTCTTCAAAATATCTAACAGAAATTGGAAAGCAGCATTTATTTTGCCAGTCTTAAAAACACAGTTGAAATAATTTAAACATGCTGTTTATAAAGCTCGCGTTCTAAAATCTAACACGTTGAAAGGATCCTTTGATAAAATATCGTTAGTTATTAAAAACAACGCATTGAGATTTGACGCACCCTTTCTATTTTCAGTTTCGAAACCGTCTAATAAAAAAATTAATGAATCTCATTTCCGACGCAGCCTTCTCGTACTGCCAAGTCTATTTGGTTATATCATTCGAAGCCTACGTCTTAAATCTTTTTTGTCTGTGACGTTGCCAATCCTGTCACTAATATTTATGTTATTATTTCTATAAATTAAAGGAATCGTCTGCTACCAAAAACGATATACTGACGTAGTAGCAGAAGACGTAGTCGCAGATTTATCGGAGAATAAACGGAAATAATAAAGAAACAGTACTTCCATCGCAGATTTAATCGTTGAGATCGAGCCTAGTGAAAACGTTTTTGACATGTCCCGTTCCGTTGTATTGAGACACTTTTGGCGAGCTAAGCGACAGAAATTTACAACACTCGCGAAACATTTACATCACTCGCGATTGTATAGTTTGAATTTACAAAATTGTGATTGGTTTAAAGGCGTCGCAGTTTAGTCGCGACATTTCAAGACTAGTCAAAAACGTTTTTAAGCGACACATTTCCGAACTAGTGCCGAATTCTTGACGTGAATCGAATGGCTATTTTGAACAATATTTGTAATATTTAAAATAAAACTGAAATTTGCATTTGTAACATCCATTCTAAGTTACTAACATTAATGTCGACTCTTTCAAAAACTTTGCCATATTGTTAGAAAATCCATATGAGGACTTTTGAAGCTTAATACTCAAGTCTTTTAATGACATCAGTTATGGTCATTATCGTTTCACCATTTTAAAAACAAATTATTACTAAATGGAAGAAATTGTAAGCATTGGCAAGTACCATTCCGTGTCTTCAACACTAACAAGTACCATTCCGTTTCCTTAACACTTGTATTTCGCTCTTGTGCGCTTTCGAAAATAAGAAGCACTTTACCAGCGTCCATCGGGGAAAATATTTTGAATTGTTATTCGCCCCGCACAAGTTGCTTTTTCCCAAGATGTTTGACCATGTTTAACAGTCTCTAATAAACTCGATTCTTTGAAATAATGGAACTTGCTATTCATGAAATCATTGCAGGATTTAGCAGACTTCCGCTAGTCGAATAATGGAAGTTTTCAATTGCTTTTGTGTTAATCACTTCACCGTTAAAAAAAAATTATTTTTAATGAAAACAATTGTGTTCGAAGCAGAATACCGAACTTCACATTACTGGCTATTTCGTTGTTTTGGGGTCCGGTTTTTGTCAGCCTAGAACTCTGAAACAAAGCATTTTAGGACCTATGTACATAGCAAATGTTGGATTCATTAGGACCAAAAGAACACGGCATAATATTTATGACATACATTTTCGTAACACCCGGGTTTATAAAAAATATTCCTGTGAAAAATAGTGGAAAGTTTTCTAAAACGGATCAAATTACACTTTTTTCACGAGGATGACATCTATGTTTTAAAATAAAGTTAAAAAGTTAAAATGCCTTTACATTATTAAAGCAATGAAATTTCGATCTTAAAATAATAAATTATAATGTATTTAATTATTTTGTGTCCATTACTATCATTGTTCATGTTTTTAAACGAAATAAATGTATCATGAAAAAATCTTCATATAAAGAAATATACATTTAATCTTATCTGATACTTTTATATTTTATGCATGTACTATAAAACATTACAATTGCTTACATTTCAAAATGTAAATAATGAAAAGAAATGTTCGCGTCTCTAGTTTTAAAGAAGAAAAAATTTAAAAGGAAAAAGATAAACTTCGCTTAGAAAAGAAGGTGAAATAAAGGTTGCCCTGTGTCTTTTGTAGCAGCCTAAATGGGGCAGGTTTTAGAGAAGACAGTTAAGTCACTTTTATCAGGAAACTACTTCAAAGTTTTTCTTATGTTGTAAATTCCTTTTAATCATCATTGCCAATTGAACTGTACGAAAAGGCGTTATAAATAGGCTGAAAAGCAAAAATGTAATACATAGGAACATTTTTGTTAATTGGTTTTTAGACTTGACAAGACCTTTACCAGGAAATGAAGCTTTTTCCTATAATTTATATATTTGCGCTTAAATTATAAAAAAAATGTTTCAACCTTCAAAACGAACTGATATATAAGATGGCCTATCGCTGACAGATACATAGTGCTCACTGCCCTAGTTAATAATAACTTTATATTTAAATTAAGCTTTTAGGGAATATTTTTTTAATAAATCCTTTTTTTATAGGATTGAATTCAGCAAACTGGTATTAGAAGCCATAGTTTTTCCACTTTAGAACGGGCACAGTTTCTTAAATCATGAAGAAGGCTAATGCCCTGGTTCTCAGCAACAACGAATACATCAATGAGGCAAGAATCTGGAAACTTTGAGGACCTTATAGAAACAAATCTTTTCTTCTTCCGTTCAATTATCCAGTTTCCAGACATTGCTTCATCAACGGGGCTGAAGACTGCAGTTTTTCCACCGAACAACAGTTTTGCTGAAAGAAACAAGCCTTTGTTGGACGCAATTGAGTAGGTATTCACTTGGCCGTCGATCTTGGAAAGGTGAAAATGAAGATCTGATCTTACAAATTCGTAGGGCGCAGTTATTATCAAATTGCTTGCTTGTGTCACTACTTCTCCACTTTCGACACTCATAAAAATGTAGAGTTTAGTGGTATCAATTTCGGTAAACGTTAAGTTCAACGGATTCGGTTTATCCGATTGTCCGAGTTTGGAAGGCTGCACTCTGGAGTGGCCTTTGGCTTTCGTGCCATTTTCATAGTATGCAATCACTGAAATTATGATGATGACCAGCAGTGAGATGAGAAATATCAACTGTAATTTAAAAGGTGTAAAATTTTACTTATATCTATTAATTTTAATAACTGAAATAGAGAGTTGAACCATTTATATAATTCAACTTGGACGGAAATGATTCAGTTTAACCACGCACCGTTTTAACTCCAAACTGTTCAACTAGCTACGGTTCCTACGTTGGTGCTTCGCTGTGCCCAGCAGTTAACAGAAAGGATATTGTCTTGGTGAGGAAATTTTCACTAATGACGACACAAGAATATTTTCATGAGGTAGGCCTGGGCGGAGAGAAGGCTTCTCTTAAGTTGAAATATTTGGAACCCCAGCTCGGGAAGGGGAAATTAATTGGTATCAGACCTCGTCAATTTCCGCCATCTTTGAGTGGAATTAAAAACTTACAATTTATGTTATTTTTATTTTATTTAACCTTGACCACCAGATGTTTCTTATCTCAAAATAACAATTTCTACGCTGTGCGTTACTATCTTCAATGGATACACAATAAAAAATTATAAAAGTTGTCTTGAAAAAAATTTAAAATACTAAAATCTACGCGAAAATCTAAAAATTAGTAATCAAAAGCAAAATCGTGCTCTGAAATCCCAAAATCAGCTTTGGATTTTAAAAAGTAATTTGATATTGTAAATCCCAAATGCAAAATTTGAAAATGACAGACCACAAGATATTTAATAATTTTGTCCTCATCCAAACCTCCAATAAAAATTCGATGAAATATGTCTATAGCTTTTAAATAAACCTAAGAAATGTAGTGATTTTTCGAATGGAATAGTTGTAGGACATAATTTCACTAAGATTGTGGAGTATTTGTAACACATGTGTAAAGAAAAGTTGCTAACGCATTGTGAAGGGTGTTTTTTTTTGGTTAAATTTTTGAAATAATAAATAAGTAAACCATTCAAATTGATAATATTCAATTATTTTATAATTGGTTGTCTATCAACCAGTTTCTTAAAAACGTTTTAACTTACGGCTATTTTTGTCCAATGTCGAATAATGGGCACACCTTGAGTATCCTCGAGGATAGAAAATTTTATGCTCATCGTGACGTTGATGGTCTAAACGTATAGCGATAGAAGAGCATAAGAAAAGTTAAAAGAAGTTGAATGTTTAAAGGAAGTTCATTTAATTCCATTGAGATAATATTATACGATGCGTGTTTCCGATTTACCAAAATCTTTAAACGAAGAGATGTACTAAAGTCACGAATGATGTAGCCGCCGGCGGTAGGGAATCGAAATAATAACCAATGAGTTTTAATTAGTATATCTAGCTCTGGGATGAAAATTGTATTTAAACCAGGAATTTGATAAAAATAATAATCACTTAAGATTAAACCCAAGAAAGTCAACTATAAGCGACTTGTGAAGCCAGTACCGGTGGCCATGTTAGGTAAAGCTTAGTCATCCTAAGACCAAATTAAACTTAGAATAGGCACGTTATGATTCTCTATGATAACCAATATAGAATTTTACAAAGCTGTTTTTACACACAAAAGTATAATAAAGTGAACTAAATTGACCAATGAAGAAAAGAACAACGGTTATTAGTTCACTATTAATAAATAAAAAGATACTGTAAAACAAAATTTATCAATAGAAGAAATTACATTACCCTGTAAAGAAAACCATTGGTTACGTCATCAAATTTATCCTTTATTTGTTTACTATAGGTTTCGCTCTCTTGTGTCGGTTTCCATAGGTAAAACGCGGAACGAACATCTGTTCGAGTCATTAGACATGTTTTGGCGGCGTACATACCATGGTTTTTAAAAATGTATTTTCAACCGTTATTCGTTTCTTCGCTTATCAAAAACTTTAACACTCGCCAGGAGTAGTACACTTAGTTATTGTACGAAATTATTTTAAGCTATCTTTTCATTACGAAATTATTATGATTTTTTATTCTTTTTATGTTAGTGAAGTAACCGTTATTTGTTATGTTATATCCTATTCGACAATATTTTAATAAACAAAATATGATTTTCACGATATGCTAATACATTCGTGGATTGTATGTTCTCAAATGTCCGTGACATATTGTTATGCCACCCAAACGACCATTCAATTATAGAAAATACATATAAAGTTCATTTTAACGATATCGGTTTAAACAGGAATTTCCCGGTACACGTTATACGGGAAGTTGATTACATTTAATCAACATATTTTGAAAGGATATCCGAAATTATTCTAAATTGCGAAAAGAATGTTTTTGTCAGCGTTATGGTTGTATATAAACGTATATATATATATCTCTCTCTATATATATATATATATATATATATATATATATATATATATAAAGTTATATTTTTTTAAGACTACATGCAGTGGGACACTCGCTGACAAAATTTCATCGATTTCGGAAATTATTTTCACTTTGAGGTGATATGATTATTCCCAATTTCTCTGGTATGGCACCACACGCAGAGGTTTCCTTGTTTTATATGAAACTTCTAATTAAATTCCTGCGTAATAACAAAAATAAATTCTCATTGTTATGACTACAGGCTCTCAAGGACCTGTTATAAATTAATTGACGTAAAATGCTACGCCACCTTCAACAACGGGTTAAAATGGATCCTGTCAATTATGTGGTCGAAGGTGGTGCCTTGGGTATTAGCTCTATTTAAAAAAAAATAAAAAAATGTGAACCGGATCAAGTCATTCATAAATTGGGTGTCCGAGGCCCGATTATTCGTGGCCTCGGTAGTCCAAAGGTAGTGGCGTTGAGACGGTGACCCAAAGGTCGTAGGTTCGGTTCCTGCCAGAGGTGATCACTCTGGTATGGCACGACACGTAGAGGTATTCCTTGGTTTAAATGAAACTTCTTACTTTCACTTTTTTCCAAAACTTAATTTTCCACGGCTAGGCGCTGGGATTAATTGGTCAATGGGAAACTTGTAGAGCGTCATCGACAACATGAGAATATCGTTGGTTCGAAAAAAATTAAACGAATTTTTCACTGAAAAGCACGACTTGTAAAAGTGACAAGTTGGGCTAGCTAAATGTGTATTCCTTTAATTTTTATTATTTTTGTTGTAATTGTTTTATGGTTATTTTTTCTTGGTAATTTTCCATTTCTACAACACTTATTAAAATTGGCAATTATCCTTTGAAGGCTTAGTATGTATTGTACACTTGAAAAATATTTCGTCAAACGCTCCTTTTATTAAGGGGTTAGACTTTTTTCACTTTAAGCATTTTAATTTAAAATAAAACTATGAAATAGGTTGCGAATATGACTAACTGTAGGCCTAGAATAAGCTACTACATTGAGACGTTGGTAAATAAGGTCTAAAGGTCAGTGAAAACCTCTCGTTCATTTTGTTTAAAATGTAATGCATGCTGTTTTTACATCACTGTGCAATTTAATCGTGGTAATAAAGCCTCAATATTCTAGAGTGGTTCGTACGGAAATAGTTGCCATTTACTACGCAGAAGGTGGTAGAAATCTAAAAAGAGTGAGTGAGATTTTCAACAACGTCACCCGGATAGAAGACCATCGGTATCTCCAGTGAGGCGAGCTGTCAATAACTTTCTGCAGTATGGTAATGTAGAACCTAGATTTCGAGGTGTTGGTCAGCGTTATAGCGACTTGGAGAACACGGTTTTGGCGTACTTTGTCACGTGACCACGTAAAAGTTCTTCCGCGGGTACATTTGGGGTGTAGTAAAACACGTGTATGGAAAATATTTCTTGCACGTAAGTACCATCCTCACAGAGCTACGCTCCACCAAGGTTTAGTAGATGGAGCCACTCAAAGACGGCCTGACTTCTAAAAATGGCTGCAGAATTCTGTGGATAACGACCCTCAATTTATCCGCAACGTTTTAATCTCTGATGAAGCTTCGATTTCGAGAGATAGGCCTTACAATCAACATAATCATAACTTTTTTTAAGACGAAAATCCACAGTCGATGTTTGAACACCGTCCTCAATTTCAGTTTGAACGCTTGAACGTTTGGG